>NW_027641089.1:1242400-1863600 GCF_949752795.1 Hyperoodon ampullatus
AAGTGGGGAGATTTTCAGTATTGCAGATGGAATCACTAAGCTGAGCACGAGGAAAGGAAAAATGAGGTACATTTTAGAAAATTTTCCCGATTACACAGTGTACCATCCAACGGGTTTCCCATGCATGTTTTAACTGTAGGAAGATTCCCTTAAACCTGGAGAGTTGGGGCCACTAGAATGGGTAGCACACAGTATTGCTCTAAGTGGTGTTCTTTTGCTCACACAACCTCAGCAATCTTGTCAGCCCCAGGTGTCCAGTCTTATGTCTCCTCCAGCTGTGGGTGTAAAGGTGGTCAATCCAGGTTGCATCACAGGCCCTGAAAGTAATTTTTAAGACTTTCTCTCTGTTTTGCTGTTTTTGCATTTTGCTTTTGAAATTTATTTTTATAAGGGTGTTTAGCTGAATTTCAGTGCTGTGCATTCCGTTATACACATGCATGATTCCTTTATGGAGACATGAGAATACATATGTTTTAGAATTATTACAAGTCAGATATATTCTTCTGCAATGAATAGGGGTTGTTGAGTCCAGTTCATTGTGCCGGGAATAGGTGCTGTCTATTACATACTTGGTTTATGGAACGTTATCTGTGCTAATTTAGGACTCTGGATTTTTGCATCACCCAACCTCTCCTTCCCCCTTAAGCAGGCATAAGAGTGTTTTCTAAATGTGAGACACTGTTCTCTTTCCTAACTCAGTTCATGTGTAGCCATGTTTACAGGGCCTTCATAAGTGATATCTTATGATAAGTCTAATTTTCTCTGTGACTTATTTCACTTAGAATCATCGTACCTGAATCCACTCATTTTGCTGCTACTGGCCTTATGACATTGATTTCATTGCTGAAGGATATTACATCGTAAGTAAATACCACAATTTCTTGAACCATTTTTGTCTTTCCTGGGATATTTCAGGTGTACCCTAGTTGAGGTTCTTCTAAACAGTGCAGCCCTAAATTTTGGCGTGGCTCTGTTTTATTGATTTTCAGTTTTGCCAAGGTATATTCCCTAGACTGGAAGTGCCGTTGGCTCTGTAGCTCTGTTGATTACTTGTTTTAGGGAACACAATGCACTCCTCCAGAGAGGAGGTTGGCAATTTACATCCCGCCCATCAGCATAACTAGGCTCCCTCTTCTCCATGGCCTGTCTTGCCTTTCTGGTTTTTACACATTTTGCAGAAGTCCCTTTTGACCGGTGGGAAGAGAAACTTCTTTGTAGTGCAGATTTGCATTGCCCGCTTGCTTGATTGGCCAAAAAGGGCATATGCGTTTTCTCCTGAATATATTCAGGAGAAAACAAAAACGTCATTTTTGGCCACGTGCCTCACTCTCGAAGTTGTGCCCCTCTTCCTGTGCTTTAAAGGCAATTCCAATATACCTCCTGAAATCTGTTTCCTGCTATACTGGCTTGCTTTCAAGTCCGCCTATTTGCCTTCCCTCAAGAAATTTTTGGACGATAGTTGTCCTTTATTACTCTGCCAGTTTGTGAATTCCTGTGCCCCTGAGCTGCGTTTTTCAACTCATTATTTGTGAGCTGTACTCAAGTCCAAAATTTTGGTTCAGGACGTATACTGGTCCCCGGCGGGTGGCTGAAACTTTGATTAATTCTTTTTCCTGCCGGGAAATTAGAGTGACATGTAACCGTCCAAATGCCTAACAGCTACCCTCTCATTGGTTCTCCCTCTTCCCTTTCATCTTCTGCCAAATTGGCAACCTGTGCGACCCAGGAGGTTAAAGGGGCTGTCTCTCCAAGTTGGGAGATTGATAGTAAAGCAGTTGGATAGTCAAACCAGAACACCAGGAGAGGGACTATTAGTTGAGTTTTAGAAACCTTTCATATTCACAGTGTTTCCATTCTCTAGGTTTCCCGTACATGTTATCGCTGTAATAATATTCCCTTCAACCTGGAAACTTGGGACCCTTGGAATGTGTGCCACACATTATTGCTTTAAATGGTCTGCACTTGCTCACCGAATCTCAACAATACTCTCAGTACCAAGTGTCCAGAATTATGCCACATCCAGCTGTCGTTGTAGATAGGGTCATTCCAGGTTTCATCAGAGCCCCTGAAGGAATTGTAAAGAACTTCCTTTATTTTTTGTTTTTGAAGTTCCTTTTTATATTTGCTTTGAGCTGCTTCTCACTGCCATGTTTATGCCAGTCTAGACACACTTGATTCCCTTATGGAGACATATTAATACATAGGTTTTATGATTCTTACTAGTCAGATATATTACTCTGCGGGAAATATGGGGTTTTGTGTCCCTTTCACTGAGGAAAGTGTAGGTCTTTTCTCTTCCGTATTTGTTTTTCGGAACGGTACCTGTACTAATATCAAACTCTGGTTTTATGCATCACCCCACCTCTCCTTCCCACTTAAGGAGGCATAAGAGTGTTTTCTAAATGTGAGACTCTGTTCTCTTTCCTAACTCAGTTCATGTGTAGCCATGTTTACGGGACCTTCATAAGTGATATTTTATGATAAGTTTATTTTTCTCTGTGACTTAGTTCACTTAGAAACATCGTACCTGAAGCCACTCATTTTGCTGCTACTGGCCTTATTACATTGATTTCATGACTGTGGGATATTCCTTTTTACGTATGTAACACAATTTCTTGAACTATTTTTGTCTTTCCTGGGATATTTAAGGTGTACCCAAGTTGAGGTTCTTGTAAGCAGTTCAGCAATAAATTTTGGGGTGGCACTGTGTTACCGATTTTCAGTTTTCCCAAGGTATATTCCCTAGACTGGAAGTGCCCTTGGATCTGTAGCTCTGTTGTTTACTTGTTTTAGGGAACACAATGAACTCCTCCAGAGAGGCAGTTGGCAATTTACATCCTGCCCTTCAGCATTACTAGGCTCCCTGTTCTCCAGTGCCTGTCTTGCCTTTCTGGGTTTTACACACTTGCGGATGTCCCTTTTGACCGGCGGGCAGTGGTACTTCTTTTTAGTGGAGATTTGCATTGCCCGCTTTCTTGCTTGGCCAAAATGGGCGTATGCGTTTTCTCCTGAATATATTCAGGAGAAAACGCATACGCCCTTTTAAACCAAGTGCATCATTGTCGAACTTGTGCCACTCTTCCTGTGCTTTAAAGACGATTCCAATGTACCTTTTGAAATCTGTTTACTGCTATTCTGGCCCAAATTCAAGTCCTCCTGGTTGCCTTCCCTCAACAGATTTTTGGACGATAGTTGTCCTTTATTACTCTGCCAGTTTGTGAATTGCTGTGCCCCTGAGCTCCATTTTTCAACTCGTTTGTGAGCTGACCACAAGTCCAAAATTTTGGTTCAGGACCTATACTGGTTCTCGGCGGTTGGCTGAGACTTTGGTTAATTAATCTTCCTGTTGGGAAATTAGCGTGAAATGTGCCCGTCCATATGCCTAACAGCTACTCTCTCACTGGTTCTCCGTCTTCCCTTTCATCCTCTGCCAAATTGGCAACCTGTGAGAACCAGGAGTTTAAAGGGGCTGTCTCTCCAAGTCGGGAGATTGATAGTAAAGCAGCTGGAAAGTCAAACCAGAGCACCAAGAGAGGGACTATTAGTTGAGTTTTAGAAACATGTCGTATTCAGGTGTGTCCCTTCTATACGTTTCCCGTACATGTAATAGCTGTAGTAATGTTCACTTCAACCTGGAGAGTTGGGACCCTTGGAATGTGTGCCACGCATTATTGCATTAAATGGTCTGCATTTGCTCACCGAATCTCACCAATCCTCTCAGTCCCAAGTGTCCAGACTTATGCCACATCCAGCTGTCATTGTAGATAGGGTCATTATAGATTTCATCAGAGCCCCTGAAGGAATTGTAAAGAATTTCCCTGTTTTTTTGTTTTGTTTGTGAAATTCCTTTTTAGAATTGGTTTGAGCTGAATCTCTCTGCCATGTTTCTGCTAGTCTAGACACTCTTGATTCCCTGATGGAGACATATCAATACATAAGTTTTAAGATTCTTACTAGTCAAATATATTCCTCTGCGGGAAATATGGTGTTTTGCGTCCTTTTCACTGAGGAAGGTGTAGGGATTGACTATTCCGTAGGTGGTTTTAGGAACGGTACCTGTACTAATATCAAAGTCTGTTTTTATGCATCACGCCACCTCTCCTTCCCCCTTAAGCAGGCATAAGAGTGTTTTCTAAATGTGAGACTCTGTTGTCTTTCCTAACTCAGTTCATGTGTAGCCATGTTTACAGGACCTTCATAAGTGATATCTTATGATAAGTTTCTTTTTCTCTGTGACTTATTTCACTTAGAATCATCGTACCTGAATCCACTCATTTTGCTGCTACTGGCCTTATGACTTTGATTTCATGGCTGAGGGATATTCCATCGTACGTAAGTACCACAATTTCTTGAACCATTTTTGTCTTTCCTGGGATATTTCAGGTGCACCCAAGTTGAGGTTCTTGTAAGCAGTGCAGCCCTAAATTTTGAGCTGGCTCTGTCTTATTGATTTTCAGTTTTCCCAAGGTATATTCCCTAGAATGGAAGTGCCCGTGTCTCTGTAGCTCTGTTGTTTACTTGTTTTAGGGAACATAATGCACTCCTCCAGAGAGGCAGTTGGCAATTTACATTCCACCCGTCATCATAACTAGGCTCCCTCTTCTCCAGGGCCTGTCTTGCCTTTCTGGTTTTTACATATTTTGCGGATGTCCCTTTTGTCTGGTGGGAAGTGATACTGCTTTGTAGTGCAGATTTGCATTGCCCGCTTGCTTGCTTGGCCAAAAAGGTCTTATGCGTTTTCTCCTGAATATATTCAGGAGAAAACGCATACGCCCTGTTTGGCCAAGTGCATCATTGTCGAAGTTGTGCCCCTCTTCCTGTGCTTTAAAGGCGATTCCAATGTATCTCTTGAAATGTGTTTCCTGCTATTCTGGCTCGCTTTCAAGTCTGAGTCGTTGCCTTCCATCAACAGATTTTTGGACGATAGTTTTCCTTTATTACTCTGCCCGTTTGTGAATTGCTGTGCCCCTGAGCTCCATTTTTCAATTCGTTTTTTGTGAGCTGACCGCAAGTCCATAATTTTGGTTCAGGACCTATACTGGTTCCCGCGAATTCCTCAGACTTCAAATAATTCTTATTCCTGCCTGGAAATTAGAGTGACATGTGCCCGTCCAAATGTCTAACAGCTAATCTCTCATTGGTTCTCCATCTTACCTTTCATCCTCTGCCAATTGGCAACATGTGAGAACCAGGAGGTTAAAGGGGCTGTCTCTCCAAGTTGGGAGATTGATAGTAAAGCAGTTGGAAAGTCAAACCGGAGCACCAGGAGAGGGGTTATTAGTTGAGTTTTAGAAAACTTTCGTATTCACAGTGTGTCCTTTCTCTAGGTTTCCCATACATGTTATAGCTGTAGTAGTATTCCCTTCAACCTGGAGAGTTGGGACAATTCGAATGTGTGCCACACATTATTGCATTAAATGGTCTGCATTTGCTCACCGAATCTCACCAATCCTCTCAGTCCCAAGTGTCCAGACTTATGCCACATCCAGCTGTCATTGTAGATAGGGTCATTATAGATTTCATCAGAGACCCTGAAGGAATTGTAAAGAATTTCCCTGTTTTTTTTGTTTTGTTTGTGAAATTCCTTTTTAGAATTGGTTTGAGCTGATTCTCTCTGCCATGTTTCTGCTACTCTAGACACACTTGATTCCCTGATGGAGACATATCAATACATAAGTTTTAAGATTCTTACTAGTCAAATATATTCCTCTGCAGGAAATATGGGGTTTTGCGTCCTTTTCACTGAGGAAGGGGTAGGGATTGACTATTCCGTAGGTGGTTTTTGGAACGGTACCTGTACTAATATCAAAGTCTGGTTTTATGCATCACCCCACCTCTCCTTCCCCCTTAAGCAGGCATAAGAGTGTTTTCTAAATGTGAGACTCTGATGTCTTTCCTAACTCAGTTCATGTGTAGCCATTTTACAGGGCCTTCATAAGTGATATCTTATGATAAGTTTCTTTTTCTCTGTGACTTATTTCACTTAGAATCATCGTACCTGAATCCACTCATTTTGCTGCTACTGGCCTTATGACTTTGATTTCATGGCTGAGGGATATTCCATCGTACGTAAGTACCACAATTTCTTGAACCATTTTTGTCTTTCCTGGGATATTTCATGTGTACCGAAGTTGAGGTTCTTGTAAGCAGTGCAGCACTAAATTTTGAGGTGGCTCTGTCTTATTGATTTTCAGTTTTCCCAAGGTATATTCCCTAGACTGGAAGTGCCCGTGTCTCTGTAGCTCTGTTGTTTACTTGTTTTAGGGAACACAATGCACTCCTCCAGAGAGGCAGTTGGCAATTTACATTCCGCCCGTCATCATAAATAGGCTCCCTCTTCTCCAGGGCCTGTCTTGCCTTTCTGGTTTTTACATATTTTGCGGATGTCCCTTTTGTCTGGTGGGAAGTGATACTGCTTTGTAGTGCAGATTTGCATTGCCCGCTTGCTTGCTTGGCCAAAGAGGGCGTATGCGTTTTCTCCTGAATATATTCAGGAGAAAACGCATACGCCCTGTTTGGCCAAGTGCATCATTGTCGAAGTTGTGCCCCTCTTCCTGTACTTTAAAGGCGATTCCAATATACCTCTTGAAATCTGTTTCCTGCTATTCTGGCTCGCTTTCAAGTCTGCCTCGTTGCCTTCCCTCAACCGATTTTTGGACGTTAGTTTTCCTTTATTACTCTGCCCATTTGTGAATTGCTGTGCCCCTGAGCTCCATTTTTCAACTCGTTTTTTGTGAGCTGACCGCAAGTCCAAAATTTTGTTTCAGGACTTATACTGGTTCCCGGCAGGTGGCTGAGACTTGGGTTAATTCTTCTTCCTGCCTAGAAATTAGAGTGACATGTGCCCGTCCAAATGCCTAACAGCTACTCTCTCATTGATTCTCCCTCTTCCCTTTCATCCTCTGCCAAATTGGCAACCTGTGCGAACCAGGAGGTTAAAGGGGCTGTCTCTCCATGTTGGGAGATTGATAGTAAAGCAGTTGGAAAGTCAAACCGGAGCACCAGGAGAGGGAATATTAGTTGAGATTCAGAAACATTTTGTATTCACAGTGTGTCCATTCTCTAAGTTTCCTGTACATGTTATAGCTGTAGTAGTATTCCCTTCAACATGGAGAGTTGGGACCCGTGGAATGTGTGGCACGCATTATTGCTTTAAGTGGTCTGCATTTGCTCACCGAATCTCACCAATCCTCTCAGTCCCAAGTGTCCAGCTTTATGCCACATCCAGCTGTCATTGTACATAGGGTCATTCCGGGTTTCATCAGAGACCCTGAAGGAATTCTAAAGGATTTCCCTGATTTTTTGTTTTGTTTGTGAAATTCCTTTTTAGAATGGGTTTGAGCTGATTCTCACTGCCATGTTTATGCGAGTCTAGACACACTTGATTCCCTTACGGAGACATATCAATACATAGGTTTTAAGATTTTTACCAGTCAGATATTTTCCTCTGCGGTAAATATGGGGTTTTGAGTCCCTTTCACTTAGGAAGTTTTAGGTCTTTTCTACTCCGTAGTTGGTTTTTGGAACGGTACATGTACTAATATCAAACTCTGGTTTTATGCATCACCCCACCTCTCCTTACCTCTTAAGCAGGCATAAGAGTTTTTTCTCAATGTGAGAGTCTGTTGTCTTTCCTAACTCACTTCATGTGTAGCCATGTTTACAGGATCTTCATAAGTGATATCTTATGATAAGTTTCTTTTTCTCTGTGACTTATTTCACATAGAATCATCGTACCTGAATCCACTCATTTTGGTGCTACAGGCCTTATGATATTGATTTCATGGCTGAGGGATATTCCATCATACGTAAATACCACAATTTCTTGAACCATTTTTGTCTTTCCTGGGGTATTTCAGGTGTACCCAAGTTGAGGTTCTTGTAAGCAGTGCAGCTCTAAATGGTGGGGTGACTCTGTCTTATTGATTTTCAGTTTTCCAAGGTATATTCCTTAGACTGGAATTGCCCTTGGCTCTTTAGCTCTGTTGTTTACTTGTTGTAGGGAACACAATGCACTCCTCCAGAGAGGCAGTTGGCAAATTACATCCTGCCCATCAGCATAGCTAGGCTCCCAGTTCTCCAGTGCCTGTCTTGCCTTTCTGGTGTTTACACATTTTGTGGATGTCCCTTTTGACCGGTGGGAAGTGATACTTCTTTGTAGTGCAGATTTGCATTGCCCGCTTCCTTGCTTGGCCAAAAAGGACGTATGCGTTTTCTCCTGAATATATTCAGGAGAAAACGCATACGTCCTTTTTGGCCAAGTGCATCATTGTCGAAGTTGTGCCCCTCTTCCTGTGCTTTAAAGGCAATTCCAATGTACCTCTTGAAATATGATTCCTGCTATTCTGGCTCTCTTTCAAGTCTGCCACTTTGCCTTCTCTCAACAGATTTTTGGACGATTGTTGTCCTTTATTACTCTGCCATTTTGTGAATTGCTGTGCCCTGAGCTCCATTATTCAACTCGCTTTTGTGAGCTGACGTCAAGTCCAAAATTTAGGTTCAGGACCTATATTGGTTCCCGTTGGGTGGCTGAGACTTTGGTTAATTCTTCTTCCTGCCGGGAAATTAGAGTGACATGTGCCCGTCCAAATGCCTAACAGCTACTCTCATTGGTTCTCCCTCTTCCCTTTCATCCTCTGCCAATTTGGCAACCTCTGCGAACCAGGAGTTTAAAGCGGCTGTCTCTCCAAGTTGGGAGATTGATAGTAAAGCAGTTGGAAACTCAATCCGGAGCACCAGGATAGGGACTATTTGTTGAGTTTTAGAATCCTTTCATATTCACAGTGTGTGCATTCTCTACGTTTCCCATACATGTTATAACTGTAGTGATATTCCCTTTTACTTGGCGAGTTGGGACCCATGGAATTGGTGGCATTCATTATTGCTTTAAACGGTCTGCATTTTCTCGTTCAATCTCACCAATCCTCTCAGTCAAAAGTGTCCAGCCTTATGTCTCATCCAGCTGTCGTTTTAGATAGGGTCATTCCAGGTTTCTTCAGAACACCTGAAGGAATTGTATTAGGATTTCCCAGTTTTTTTCTTTTGTTTTTGAAAATCATTTATATAATGAGGTTGAGCTGATTTTCACTGACGTGTTTATGCTGGTCTAGACACACTTGATTCCCTTACGGATACATATCAATACATAGGTATTAAGATTCTTACTAGTCATATATATTCCTCTTCGGGAATAGGGCTGTTGAGTCCCGTTCACTGAGGAAGGAGTAGCTCTTGTCTATTCTGTATTTGGATTATGCAACGGTACCTGTGCTTATATCAAACTCTGGTTTTGTGCATCTCCCCACCTCTCCTTTCCCCTTAAGCAGGCATAAGTATGATTTCTAAATGTGAGACTCTGTTCTCTTTCCTAATTCAGTTCATGTGTAGCCATGTTTACATTTCCTTCATAAGTGATATCTTATGTCAGAATGCTCCACGGCTCTTGTCATCATAATGCTCCATGATGCTCGTCATCACAATTATCCATGGCCTTCTCATCACAATGCTCCACCGTCTTGCCATCACATTGCTCCATGTCCTGGTCATCACAATGCTCCATGTCCCTTGTCATCACAATTCTCCACCTCTTTGTCGTCACAATGCTCCCTGACACTCCTCATCACAAAGTTACATGCACTTGTCATCACAATTCTCCATGCACTTGTCATCGCAATGCTCCCTGACCCATATCATAGCATGCTCCATATGCTTGTCATCACAATGCTTCATGACATTGTTATAAAAATTCTCAATGTCCCTTGTCACGACAGTGCTCCATGCCAATATCATCACAATGCTCCATGACACTTGTCATCACAATGCTCCAGACACTTGTCATCACAATGCTCCAGTCCCTTGTTATCACAATGCTCCATGACCTCTGTCATCACAATGTTCCCTGACAACTGTCATCACAGTGCTCCATGCCCCTTGTCAGTACAGTGCTCCATGATGCTCGTCATCACAATTACCCAAGGTCTTCTCATCACAATGCTTCAGGGTTTTACCATCACAATGCTCCATGCCCTGGTCATCTCAATGCTCCATGACCATTGTCATCACAATTCTCCACATCCTAGTCATCACAGTGCTCCTTGACACTTCTCCTCACAATGTGATATGCTCTTGTCATCACAATTCTGCATGCACTTGTCATCACAATGCTTCAGGACCCCTGTCATCGCAAGCTCCATGCACTTGTCATCACAATGTTTCAAGACCTGGTCATTAAAATTCTCTATGGCCCTTGTCATCACAATGATCCATGATCTTGTCATCACAATGCTCCTTTACCTTTGTTATCACAATCCTCCATGACACTTGGCATTACAATGCTCCATGTCATTGGCATCACAATGGAACATGAAATATGTCATCACAATGCTCCAAGTCCTTGTCATCACAATGCTCCAAGTCCTTTTCAAAAGAATGCTCCATGCCCTTGTCATCACAATGATCCATGACCTCTGTCATCACAATGTTCCCTTTCACCTGTCATCACAGTGCTCCATGCCACTTGTCAGTACAGTGCTCCATGATGCTCGTCATCACAATTACCCAAGGTCCTCTCATCACAATGCTTCAGGGATTTACCATCAAAATGCTCCATGCCCCTGTCATCACAATGCTCCATGCCCTTGACATCCCAATGCTCCATGACCGCTGTTATCACAATGCTCCGTGACTCCATTCATCACAATGCTTCATGATCTTTGTCATCACAGTGGTCAATGCCCACATCATCACAAGGCTCTGTGACCTCTGTCACCACAATGCTCCATGAACTTTGCATCACAATGCTCCATGACCCTTGTCATCACAATGCTCCATGCCTTTCTCAGCACAATACGCAAAGACACTTGTCATCACAATGCTCCATGCGCTTGTCAACACAATGCTCCACCAGCTTGTCATCACAATAATCCATGCACTTCTCATCAAAATGCTCTGTCACCACTGATATCACAATGTTCCATAACTACTCATCACAATAGTCCCTCACCCTTCTCATCACAATGTTCCATGACCCCTGTCATCACAATACTACATTCCCTTATCATCACAATGCTCCATAACACATGTCATCAAAATGCTCCATAACTTTTGTCATCACAAAGCTCAATGACCCTTGGCATCACAATGCTCCATGTCATTGTCATCACAATGCTCCAGGAACCTTCTCATCACATTTCTTCATGCCCTTGTCATCACAGATGTCCATGACGCTTGTCATCACAATGCTCGATGCCCTTCTCATAACAATGCTCCATGCCCTTGTCATTACAGTCCCCCATGAACCCTGTACCACAGTGTTCCAGGCCCTTGTCATCACAATGCTCCAGGCCCACTCTCATCACAATAATCCATGAAACATTTCAGACCAATGCCCCATGGCCTTGTCATCACAATGCTCCATTACCCCTGTCATAACAATGCTCTATGATCCCAGTCATCACAATATTCAACAGCCTTGTCATCACAAGGCTCCATGACCCTTGTCATCACAAGGCTCCATACACATGAAATCACAATGCTCCATGCCCTTGTCATCACAAAGCTCCATGATGCATGTCTTCAGAATGCTCCATGGCCTTCTCATCACAATGCACCATTCCCTTGTCATCAGAATGCTCCACGACCCCTGTAATCACAATGCTCCATGCCCATTTTCATTAGAATGCTCCATGAGAATGTCATCACAACGCTCCATGGTTTTCTCATCACAATGCTCCAGGACCTTGTTATCACAATGCTCCTTTCTCTTGTCATCACAATGCTCCATGACTCCTGTCATCACAATACTCCATGAACATTTTCAGCCCAATGTTCCATGACATTCTCATCACAATACTCCATGACACCTGTCATCACAATGCTCCATGACCAATGTCATCACAACAATCCATGACCCCCGACAACACAATGATCCGGGACTCTTGTCATCAAAATGCTCCATGACACTTGTCATCACAATGATCCATGCCCTTGTCATCCCAACGCTCCATGACCCCGTAATCACAATGCTCCGTGACGCTTGTCATCACAGTGCTCCATGACACTTGTCATCACAATGCTCCATGCCTTTGTCATCAAAATGCTCCATGGCGTTGTCATCACAATGCTCCATGCCCTTCTCATCACAATGCACCACAACCTTGTCATCAAAATGCTCCATGACCTTTTTCATCACAAAGCTCCATGACCCCTGTCATCAAAATGCTCCAAACCTTTGTGATCACAATGTTCCATAACACTTGTCATCAAAACGGTCCATGATGCCTGTCATCACAATACACCATGCCCTTGTCATCACAATGCTCCATGACCTTTGTCATCACAATTCTCAATACACTTGTCATCACAATGCTCCCTAACCCTTTTCTTAAGAATGCTTCTTGAACCCTGTCATGAAAAGGCTCCATGCGTTTTTCATCAGAATGCTCCATGCCCTTTTCATCACAATGCTCCATGCCATTGTCATTATAATACTCCACAAGCTTGTTATCAGAATGATCCATGACCGTTGTCATCACAATGCTCCATGACCTCTGTCATCACAATTCTTCATAACACCTGTCACCACTATGTTCCATGCCCCTTGTCATTACAGTGCTCCATGACACTCATCTTCACAATTATCCATGGTCTTCTCATCACAATGCTCCACGATCTTGCCATCACAATGCTGCATGCCCTGGTCATCACAGTGCTCCATGTCTTTGGTGATCACAATTCTCCACGTCCATGGCATCACTACGCTCCATGACACTTCTACTCACAGTGTTATATGCTTTGTCATCACAATTCTCTATGCACTTTTAATCGCAATGCTCCATGAACCCTGTCATAGCAAGCTCCATGTGGTTGTCATCACAATGCTTCATGAATTATCATCAAAATTATCAATGGCCCTTGTCATCACAATGGTCCATGCCCTCGTCATCACAATGCTCCAAGCCTATGTCATCACAATGCTCTATTACCTTTGTCATCACAATCCTCCATGACACTTGGCATCACAATGCTCCATGCCATTGTCATCAAAATGGACCATGACATATGTCATCACAATGCTCCCTGACACCATTCTTCACAATTATCCATGACCTTGTCATCACAATGCTCTATGCTCTTGTCATCACAATGCACCATGCCCACTGTCATCACAATAATCCATGAAACTTGTCAGACCAATGTTCCATGCCCCTGTCATCACAATGCTCCATGCCCTTGTCATCACAATGCTCCATGACCTTTGTCATCACAATTCTCAATACACTTGTCATCACAATGCTCCCTAACCCTTGTCTTAAGAATGCTCCTTGAACCCTGTCATGAAAAGGCTCCATGCGTTTTTCATCAGAATGCTCCATGCCCTTTTCATCACAATGCTCCATGCCATTGTCATTATAATACTCCACAAGCTTGTCATCAGAATGATCCATGACCCTTGTCATCACAATGCTCCATGACCTCTGTCATCACAATTCTTCATAACACCTGTCACCACAATGTTCCATGCCCCTTGTCATTACAGTGCTCCATGACACTCATCTTCACAATTATCCATGGTCTTCTCATCACAATGCTCCACGATCTTGCCATCACAATGCTGCATGCCCTGGTCATCACAGTGCTCCATGTCTTTGGTGATCACAATTCTCCACGTCCATGGCATCACTACTCTCCATGACACTTCTACTCACAGTGTTATATGCTTTGTCATCACAATTCTCTATGCACTTTTAATCGCAATGCTCCATGACTCCTGTCATAGCAAGCTCCATGTGGTTGTCATCACAATGCTTCATGAATTATCATCAAAATTATCAATGGCCCTTGTCATCACAATGGTCCATGCCCTCGTCATCACAATGATCCAAGCCTATGTCATCACAATGCTCTATTACCTTTGTCATCACAATCCTCCATGACACTTGGCATCACAATGCTCCATGCCATTGTCATCACAATGTACCATGACATATGTCATCACAATGCTCCCTGACACCATTCTTCACAATTCTCCATGACCTTGTCATCACAATGCTCCATGCTCTTGTCATCACAATGCACCATGCCCACTGTCATCACAATAATCCATGAAACTTGTCAGACCAATGTTCCATGCCCCTTTTCATCACAATGCTCCAAGAACCCTGTAATCACAATGCTCTATGCCCCTTTTCATCAGAATGCTCCATGAGAATTTTCAGCACAAGGGTCCATGGTCTTCTCATCACAATCCTCCAGAACCTTGTCATCACAATTCTCCATTACCTTGACATCACAATGTTCTATGACACCTGTCATCTCAATACTCCATGAACATTTTCAGCCCAATGCTCCATGACCTTCTCATCACAATGTTTCATGACCCATGTCATCACAATGCTCCATGAACACTGGCATCAAAATGCTCCATGATCATTGTCATCACAATGATCCATGCCATTGTCATCCCAGTGTTCCATGTCCCGTGTAATCACAATGCTCTGTGACGCTTGTCATCACATTGCTCTGTGACCCTCGTCATCACAATGCTCCATGCCTTTGTCAGTAAAATGCTACATTACCTTGTCATCACAATGCTCCATGCGCTTGTCATCATAATTCTCCAGTACCATTGTCATCAAAATCCTCCATGAACGTTGGGATCACATTGCTTCATGCCCTTGTCATCAAAATGCTCCATGCTCCTTGAAAGCAAAATGATCCATGACCTCTGTCATCACAATGCTCCAAACACTTGTGATCACAATGTTCTATAACACTTGTCATCACAACACACTTTGATGCCTGTCATCACAATTATCCATGGACTTCTCATGACAATGCTCCATGACATTTGTCATCACAATGCTCAATACACTTGTCATCACAATGCTCCCTGTCACTTCTCCTCAGAATTCTCCTTGAACCGTGTCATGAAAAGGCTCCATGCCCCTTTCATCACAATGCTCGATGCCATTGTCATCACAATACTTCACAAGTTTGTCATCAGTATCCTCCATGACCCTAGTCATCACAATGCTCCATGACCCCTGTCATCACAATGCTCCATGCCCCTTGTCATTACAGAGCTCCATGATGCTCGTCATCACAATTATCCATGGTCTTCTCATCACAATGCTCCACGTTCTTGCCATCACAATGCTCCATGTGCCTTGTCATTACAATACTCCACGTCCTTGTCATCACAATGATCCTTAACACTTCTCATAACAATGTTACATGATCTTGTCTTCACAATTCTCCATGCACTTGTCATCGCAATGCTCTATGACCACAGTCATAGCAAGCTCCATGTGCTTTTCATCACAATGCTTCACGACGTTTTCATCAAAATTCACAATGGCCCTTGTCATCAAAATGCTCCATTCCCTTGCCATCACAATGCTCCATGACCATTGTCATCACAGTGTTCAAAGCCCTTGTCATCAAAATGCTCCATTACCTTTGTAATCACAATCCTCCATGACACTTGGTATCACAATGCTCCATGTCATTGGCATCACAATGGACAATGACATATGTCATCACAATGCTCCCTGAAACCTGTCTTCAAAATACTCCATGACCTTGTCATCACAATGTTCCATGCCCTTGTCATCACAATGCTCCATGACCCCTGTCATCACAGTGCTCCGTGACTCCAGTTATCACAATGCTTCATGACCTTTGTCATCACAGTGGTGCATGACATCGTCACACAACGCTCTGTGACCTTTGTCACCACAATGTTGCATGCCATTTTCATCACAGTGTTCCAAGCTCACTGTCATCACAATAATCCATGAAACTTGTCATACCAATGTTCCATGCCCCTGTCATCACATTGCTCCTTGCCCTTGTCATCACAATGCTCCATGCACTTCTCATCAAAATGCTCTCTCACAACATATATCACAATGTTCCATCACTAGTCATCAAAATACTCCCTCACCCCTATCATCAAGGTGCTACATGCCCTTATCTTCACAATGCACCATGACCACTGACATCACAATATTCCATAAACACTGTCAGAAAATGCTCCATGACCCATTTCATCACAATGCTTCATGACCCCTGATATTACAATGTTCCATAACCCCTGTCATCAAAATATTCCATGACACTTTTCATCAAATTTCTCCATGACCCTGTCATCACAATGCTCCCTGCCCTTCTCATCTCAATGCACCACGCCTTGTCACCTAATGCCCCATGACTTTGTCATCACAAAGCTCCAAGACCCTTTGCATCACAATGCTCCATGCCATTGTCATCACAATGATCAATGAAATCTCTCATCACATTGCTCCATGCCCTTGTCATCACAATGCTCCACTACACCTGTCATAACAATGCTCCATGAGCCCTGCCATCACAATGTTCCACGGCCTTGTCATCACAAGGCTCCATGACCCTTGTCATCACAGTGATCCAAGACCCCTGTAATCACAATGCTCCATGCCCTTGTCGTCACAAAGATCCATGACGCATGTCATCAGAATGCTCCATGTCCTTGTCATCACAATGTTCCATGTCCTTGTCATCACAATGCTCCAAGACCCCTGCAATCACAATGCTCCATGCCCCTTTTCATCTCAATGTTCCATGAACCCTCTCATCACAATGCACCATGCCCTTGTGATCACAAAGCTCCATGACGCTTGTCATCACAATGCTCAATACCCTTCTCATCACAATGCTCCATGCCCTTATCATTACAATCCTCCATGACCTATGTATCATAGTGTTCCGTGCCCTTGTCATCACAATGCTCCATGCCCGTTCTCATCACAATAATCCATGAAACATTTCAGACCAGTGCTCCACGTCCTTGTCATCACAATGCTCCATTACGCCTGTCATAATAATGCTCCATGACACTTACCATCTCAAGGATCCATGGCCTTGCCATCACAAGCCTCCATGACCCTTGTCATCACAATGCTCCAAGATCCCACTAATCACAATGCTCCATTTCTTTGTCATCACAAAGCTCCATGATGCATGTCATCAGAATGCTCCATGGCCTTCTCAACACAATGCTCCATGCCCTTGTCATCACAATGCTCCAACACCCTTGTAATCACAATGCTCCATGCCCCTTTTCATCTCAATGCTCCATGAACCCTGTCATCACAATGCACCATGCCCATCATCATAATGCTTCATGCTATTGTCATCACAATGAAATCAAAATGCTCCATGACCTCTGTCATCACAATGCTCCAAACCCTTGTGATCACAATGTTCCATAACACTTGTCATCACAATTCCCCATGACGCTGGTCATTACAGTTATCCATGGTCTTCTCATCACAGTGCTCCATGACCTTTGTCATCACAGTGCTCAATACACTTATCATCACAATGCTCCCTGACTCTTGCCAGCAGTATGCTCCTTGAACACTGTCATGACAAGGCTCCATGCATTTTTCATCACAATGATCCATTCCCTTTTAATCACAATCCTCCAAGACCCCTCTAATCACAATGCTCCTTGTCCCTGTCATCACAAAGCTCCATGACGCATGTCATCAAAATGCTCCATGGCCTTCTCATCACAATGCTCCATGCCCTGGTCTTCACAATGCTACAAAACCACTGTAATCACAATGCTCCATGAACCTTTTTATCAGTATGATCCATGACCCTTGTCATCACAAGGCACCATGGCCCTCTCATCACAATGCTCCAGGACCTTCTCATCGCATTGCTCCATTCCCTTCTCATAACAGTTCTCCATGACCCCTGTCATCACAGTACTCCATGAATATTTTCAGCCCAATGCTCCATGAACTTCTCATCACAATGCTCCATGACCTATGTCATCACAATGCTACATGACCAATGGCATCAAAATAATCCATGTCACTTGTCATGAGAATATTCCATGTGCTTGTCATCCCCATGTTCCATGACCCCTGTAATCACAATGGTCCTTGACGCTTGTCGTCACAGAGCTCCATGACACTTGTCATCACGGTGCTCCATGCCTTTGTCAGCAAAATGCTACATGACCTTGTCATCACAATGCTCCATGCACTTGTCCTCACAATTCTCCATTACCAGTGTCATCACAATCCTCCTTGAACCTTGGGATCACATTGCATCATGCCCTTGTCATCACAATGCTCCTTGATACTTGAAATCAAAATGATCCATGACCTCTGTCATCACAATGCTCCAAACCCTTGTGATCACCATGTTCCATAACACTTGTCATCACAACGCTCCATGATGCCTGTCATCACAATACTCCATGCCCTTGCCATCACATTGCTCCATGAACATTGTCATCACAATGCTCAATACACCTGTCATCACAATGCTCCCTGACACTTTTCCTCAGAATGCTCCTTGAAACCTGTCATGAAAAGGCTCCATGCCTTTTTCATCACAATGCTCCATGCCCTTTTTCTCACAATGCTCCAAACCCCTGTCATCAAAATGCTCCATTAACTTTTTTATCACATTCCTCCATGACACTTGGAATCACAATGCTCCATGATCCCTGTCATCACAATGCTCCATGACACCTGTCATCACAATGCTCCATGCCCCTTGTCATTACAGTGCTCCGTGACGCTCGTCATCACAAATATCCATGATCTTCTCATCACAATGCTCCACGGTCTTTCCATTACAATGCTCCATGACACTTCTCATCACAATGTTACATGCTCTTGTCATCACAATTCTCCATGAATTTGTCATCGCAATGCTCAATGACCCCTGTCATTGCAAGCTCCATGTGCTTTTCATCACAATGCTTCACGAAATTGTCATCAAAATTCTCAATGGCCCTTGTCATCACAATCCTCCATGCCCTTGTCATCAAAATCCTCCATGACCCTTGTCCTCACAATGCTCCAAACCCCTGTCATCACAATGCTCCATTAACTTTGTCATCACATTCCTCCATGAACCTTGGCATCACAATGCTCCATGCCATTGTCATCAAAATGCTCCATGAACACTCTCATCACATTGTTCCATGCAGTTGTCATCACAGGCTCCATGATGCTTTTGATCACAATGCTCAATGCTCTTCTTAACACAATGCTCCATGCCCTTTTCATTACAATCCGCCATGACCCATGTATCACAGTGTTCCATGCCCTTGTCATCACAATGCTCCATGCCCCCTCTCATCACAATAATCCATGAAACTTTTCAGACCAATGCTCCATGCCCTTGTCATCAAAATGCTCCATTAACCCTGTTATAACAATGCTCCATGACACCTGCCATTACAATGTTCCACGGCCTTGTCATCACAAGGCTCCATAACCCTTGTCATCACAATGCTCCATGTCCTTGTCATCACAAAGCTCCATGACGCATGTCATCGGAATGCTCCATGGCCTTCTCATTCACGATGCTCCATGCCCTTGTCATCACAATTCTCCTAGACCACTGTAATCACAATGCTCCATGCCCCTTTTCATCTCAATGCTCCATGAACCGTGTCATCACAATGCACCATGCCCATCATCATAATGCTTCATGCTATTGTCATCAAAATGAAATCAAAATGCTCCATGACCTCTGTCATCACAATGCTCCAAACCCTTGTGATCACATTGTTCCACAACACTTGTCATTGCAACGCTCCATATTACCTGTCATCACAATACTCCATGCCCGTGTCATCACAATGCTCCATGAACTTTGTCATCACAATGCACAATACACTTGTCATCACAATGCTCCCTGACACTTGTCGTCAGAATGCTCCTTGAAAACTTTCATGAAGAGCTCCATGCCTTTTCCATCACAATGCTCCATGCCCTTTTCATCACAATGCTCCATGACCCCTGTCATCACAATTCTCCATGCACTTTTCATCGCAATGCTCCATGTGCCCTGTCATAGCAAGCTCCGTGCGCTTGTCATCACAATGCTTCACGACGTTGGCATCAAAATTCTCAATGGCCCTTGTCATACAATGCTCCATGACGCTCGTCATCAAAATTATCCATGGTCTTCTCATCATAGTGCTCCACGGTCTTGCCATCACAATGCTCCATGACACTTCTCATCACAATGTTACATGCTCTTGTCATCACAATTCCACATGCACTTGTCATTGCAATGCTCCATGACCCCTGTCATAGCAAGCTCCATGTGCTTTTCATCACAGTGCTTCACGAACTTGTCATCACAATTCTCAATAGCCCTTGTCATCACAATGCTCCATTACCATTGTCATCACAATCCCCCATGACACGTGGCTTCACAATGCTCCATGTCATTGTCATCACAATGCACCATGACATATGTCATCACTATGCTCCCTGACACCTTTCTTCACAATATTCCATGACCTGGTCATAACAATGCTCCATGCCCTTGTCATCACAATGTGCCATGCCCACTATCATCACAATAATCCATGAAACTTGTCAGACCAATGCTCCATGCCCCTGTCATCACAATGCTCCATGCCATTGTCATCACAGTGCTCCGTGACTCCAGTCATCACATTGCTTCATGACCTTTGTCATCACAATGGTCCATGCCCTCTTCATCACAGTGCTCTTTGAAATTTGTCACCATAATGCTCCATGAACTTTTCATCACAATGCTCTCTGACCCTTGTCATCACAATGCTCCATGCCTTTGTCAGCAGAGTGCTCCATGAACCTTGGCATCACAATGCTACATGCGCTTGTCAGAACAATGCTCCATGACCCAAGTCATCACAATGTGCCATGCGCTTGTCATCACAATGTTCCACAACCTTATCTTCACAATGCTCCGTAAACATTGTCATCACAAAGCTCCATGCACTTCTCATCAAAATGCTCTTTCACCACTGATATCAAAATGTTCCATCACTAGTCATTACAATACTCCCTCACCCCTGTCATGACAATGTTCCACGGCCTTGTCATCACAAGGCTCCATGACCCTTGTCATCACAATGCTCCAATACCACAGTAATCACAATGCTCATGCCCCTTGTCATCAGTGTGCTCCATGAGACTTATCTTCACAAGGCTCCATGGTCTTCTCATCACAATGCTCCAGGACCTTGTCATCACAATGCTACACGACTTCCTCATCAAAATTCTCTATGTCCCTTGTCATCATAATGTTCCAAGCCCTAATCATCACAATGCCCCATTATCTTTGTCATCACAATCCTCCATGACACTTGGCATCACAATGCCCCATGCCATTGTCATCACAATGGAACATGACATATGTCATCACAATGCTCCCTGACACCTGTCTTCACAATACTCCATGACCTTGTCATCACAATGCTCAATACACTTGTCATCACAATGCTCAATACACTTGTCATCACAATGCTCCCTGACACTTCTCGTCAGTATGCTCCTTGAACCCTGACATGACAAGGCTCCATGCATTTTTCATCACAGTGATCCATGCCCTTTTCCTCACAATGCTCCAAGACCACTGTAATCACAATGCTCCATGCCGTTGTAATCACACAGCTTCATGACGAATGTCTTCAGAATGCTCCATGTCCTTCTCATCACCATGCTCCATGATATTTTCATCACAATGCTCCATTCCCTTCTCATCAAAATGCCCCATGACCCCTGTCACCTAAATACTCCATGAACATTTTCAGCCCAATGCTCCATGACTTTCTCATCACCATGACCCATGAATCCTGTCATCACAATGCCCCATGACCCATGTCATCACAATGCACCATGAACCCTGACAACACAATGATCCGGGACACTTGTCCTCAAAATGCTCCATGACCCTTGTCATCAGAATGATCCATTCCCTTGTCATCACAATGCACCAAGCCCTTGTCATCACAATGTTTCATTACATTTGTCATCACATTTCTCCATGACACTTGGCATCCCAATGCACATTGCCATTGTCATCACAGTGCACCGTGACATATGTCACCACAATGCTCCCTGACACATTTCTTCACAATAATCAATGACCTTGTCATCACAATGCTCCATGCACTAGTTATCACAATGTGCCATTCCCTCTGTCATTACAATAATCCATGAAACATGTCAGGCCAATACGCCATGCCTCTTTCATCCCAATGCTCCATGCCCTTGTCATCACAATGCTCCATGACCCCTGTCATCACAATGCTCCGTGACTCCAGTCATCACAATGCTTCATGACATTTGTCATTACAATATTCCATGACACTTTTCATCTCAATGCTGCATGAACCCTGTCATCACAGTGCACCATGCCCATCATCATAATACTTCATGCTATTGTCATCACAATGAAATCAATATGCTCCATGACCTCTGACACCAAAATGCCCCAAACCCTTGTGATCACAATGTTCCATAACACTTGGCATCACAATGCCCCATTACGCTCGTCATCACAATTATCCATGGTCTTCTCATCACAATGCTCCATGACTTTGTCATCACAATGCTCAATACACTTGTCATCTCAATGCTCCCTGACACTTGTCCTCAGTGTGCTCCTTGAACCCTGTCATGACAAGCCTCCATGCATTTTTCATCACAATGATCCATGCCCTTTTCATCACAATGCTCCAAGACCCCGGTAATCAAAATGCTCCATGTGCTTGTCTTCACAAAGCTCCATGACGCATGTCATCAGAATGCTCCATGGCCTTCTCATCACCATGTTCCATGCCATTGTCATCTCAATGTTCCAAGACCCCTGTAATTACAATGCTCCATGACGCTTTTCATCAGAATGTTCCATGAGTCTTGTCATCACAAGACTCCATGGTCTTCTCAACACAATGCTCCAGGACCTTCTCATCACAATGCTCGATTCCCTTGTCATCACAATGCTCCATGACCCCTGTCATCACAATACTCCATGAACATTTTCAGCCCAATGATCCATGACCTTCTCATCACAATGCACCATGACCCCTGTCATCACAATGATCCATGACCACTTTCATCCCCACGCTCCATGACCCCTCACAACACAATGATCCGGGAACCTTGTATTCAAAAATCTCCATGACACTTGTCATCACAATGATCCATGCCCTTGTCTTCCCAATGCTACATGAAAACTTTAATCAGAATGTTACGTGAGGCTTGTCATCACAATGCTCCATGACCCTTGTCATCACAGTGCTGCATGACCACTGTCATCACAATGCTCCATGCACTTGTCATCACAATGCTCCATGACACATGTCATCACAATGCTCCGTGACTCCAGTCATCACAATGCTTCAAGACTTTGTCATCACAATGGTCCATGCCCTCATCATCACAATTCTCTGTAACCTTTGTCATCACAATGCTCCATGAACTTTTCATTACAATGCTCTCTGACCCTTGTCATCACAATGCTCCAACACCCCTGTAATCACAATGCTCCATGCCCCTATTCATCTCAATGCTCCATGAACCCTGTCATCACAAGGCACCATGCCCATTACCATAATATTTCATGCTATTGTCATCAAAATGAAATCAAAATGCTCAATGACCTCTGTCATCACAATGCACCAAACCATTCTGATCACAATGTTCCATAACACTTGTCATTCACAATGCCCCATGATGCTGGTCATCACAGTTATCCATAGTCTTCTCATCACAATGCTCCATGATCTTTGTCATCACAATGCTCAATACACTTATCATCACAATGCTCCCTGACAGTTGTCATCAGTATGCTCCTTGAACCCTGTCATGACAAGGATCCATGCATATTTCATCACAATGATCCATTCCCTTTTCATCACAATGGTCCAAGACCACTGTAACCCCAATGCTCCATGTCCTTGTCATCACAAAGCACCATGACACATGTCATCAGAATGCTCCATTGCCTTCTCATCACAATACTCCAAGCCCTTGTAATCACATTGCTTCAAAACCCCTGTAATCTCAATGCTCCATGCACCTTTTTATCAGAATGCTCCATGCCCTTGTCATCACAATGCTCCATGACCCTTGTCATCGCAATGTTCCAAGCCCTTGTCATCAAAATGCTCCATTACCTTTGTCATCAAAATCCTCCATGACACTTGGTATCACAATGCTCCATGCCATTGTCATCACAATGGACAATGACATATGTCATCACAATGCTCTCTGACACCTGTCTTCACAATATTCCATGACCTTGTCATCACAATGTCCTATTCCCTTGTCATCACAATGCGCCATGCCTACTGTCATCACAATAATCCATGAAACATGTCAGACCAATGTTCCATGCCCCTGTCATCAAAATGCTCCATGCCCTTGTCATCACAATGCTCCATGATCCCTGTCATCACAATGCTCCGTGACTCCAGTCATCGCAATGCTTCATGACCTTTTTCCTCACAATGGTCCATGCACTCGTCACCCAAAGCTCTGTGACCTTTTTCACCGCAATGCTCCATGCCCTTGTCATCTCAATGCTCCATGCCCACTGTCATCACAATAATCCATGAAACTTGTCAGAACAATGTTCCATGCCCCTGTCATCACATTGCTCCATGCACTTGTCTTCACAATGCTCCATGACCCCTCTCTTCACAATGCTCCGTGACTCCAGCCATCACAATGATTAATGCCCTTTCTCATCACAATGGTCCATGCCCACTGTCATCACAATAATCCATGAAACTTGTCAGACCAATGGTCCATGCCCTCTGTCATCACAATAATCCATGAAACTTGTTACACCAATGTTCCATGCCCCTGTCATCACATTGCTCCATGCCCTTGTCATCACAATGCTCCATGACCCCTGTCATCACAATGCTTCGTGAATCCAGTCATTACAATGATTCCTGACCTTTCTCATCACAATGATCCATGCCCTCGTCACACAAGGCTCTGTGATCTTGGTCACCACAATGCTCCATGAAATTTTCATCACAATGCACTGTGTCCCTTGTCAGCACAATGCTCCATGCCCTTGTCATCACAATTCTCCATTACACCTGTCATAACAATGCTCCATGAACCCTGCCATCACAATGTTCCACGGCCTTGTCATCACAAGGCTCCATGACCCTTGTCATCACAATGCTCCAAGACCTCTGTAATCACAATTCTCCATGCCACTTTTCATCTCAGTGCTCCATGAACACTGTCATCACAATGCACCATGCCCATCATCATAATGTTTCATGCTATTGTCATCACAATGAAATCAAAATGCTCCATGTCCTCTGTCATCACAATGCTCCAAACCCTTCTGATCACAATGTTCCATATCACTTGCCACCACATGCCCCATGACGCTCGTCATCACAATTATGCAAGGTCTTCTCATCACAATACTCCATGACATTTGTCACCAAAATGCTCAATACACTTGGAATCACAATGCTCGCTGACACTTGTCATCAGTATGCTCCTTGAACACTGTCACAACAGGGCTCCATGCCTTTTTCATCACAATGATCCATTCCCTTTTCATCACAATGCTCCAAGACCCCTGTTATCACAATGCTCCGTGACTCCAGTCATCACAATGCTTCATGACATTTGTCATCACAATGGTCCATGACCTCAACACACAAAGCTCTGTGACATTTGTCACCACAATGCTCCATGAAATTTTTATAACAATGCTCTGTGACACTTGTCATCACAAAGCTCCATGCCATTGTCTGCACAATGCTCCATGACCCTTGTCATCACAATGCTTGATGCGCGTGTCAGCACAATGCTCCATAACCCATGTCATCACAATGCACCATGCACTTGTCATCACAATGCTCGATGTGTGTGTCAGCACAATGCTCCATAACCCATGTCATCACAATGCACCATGCACTTGTCACCACAATGCTCCACATCCTTGTCATCAAAATGCTCCTTAAACCTTGTCATCACAATGCTCCATGCACTTCTCCTCAAAATGCCTTCTCACCACTGATATCACAATGTTCCATCACTAGTCATCACAATACTCCCTCACCCCTGTCATCACAATATTCCATGACCCCTGTAATCACAATTCTTCATGCCCTTGACATCACAAAACTCCATGACGCATGTCATCAGAATGCTCCATGGCCTCCTCATCACAATGCTCCATGCCCTTGTCATCGCAATGCTCCAACACCCCTGTAATCACAATGCTCCAAGCCTGTTTTCATCTCAATGCTCCATGAACCCTGTCATCACAATGCACCGTGCCCATCACCATAATATTTCATGCTATTGTCATCACAATGAAATCAAAATGCTCAATGACCTCTGTCATCACAATGCACCAAACCCTTCTGATCACAATGTTCCATAACACTTGTCATCACAATGCCCCATGACGCTGGTCATCACAATTTTCCATGGTCTTCTCATCACAATGCTCCATGATCTTTGTCATCACAATGCTCAATACACTTATCATCACAATGCTCCCTGACTGTTGTCATCAATATGCTCCTTAAACCCTGTCATGACAAGGCCCCATGCATTTTTCATCAAAATGATCCATTCCCTTTTCATCACAATGGTCCAAGACACCTGTAACCACAATGCTCCATGTCCTTGTCATCACAAAGCTCCATGACGCATGTCATCAGAATGCTCCATTGCCTTCTCATCACAATGCTCCATGCCCTTGTAATCACATTGCTTCAAAACCACTTTAATCTCAATGCTCCATGCACCTTTTCATCAGAATGCTCCATGCCCTTGTCATCACAATGCTCCATGACTCTTGTCATCGAAATGTTCCAAGCCCTTGTCATCAAAATGCTCCATTACATTTGTCATCAAAATCCTCCATGACACTTGGTATCACAATGCTCCATGCCATTGTCATCACAATGGACAATGACATATGTCACCACAATGCTCCCTGACACCTGTCTTCACAATACTCCATGACCTTGTCATCACAATGTTCCATGCCCTTGTCATCACAATGCGCCATGCCCACTGTCATCACAATAATCCATGAAACATATCAGACCAATGTTCCATGCCCCTGTCATCACAATGCTCCATGACCCCTGTCATCACAATGCTCCGTGACTCCAGTCATCACAATGGTTCATCACATTTGTCCTAACAATGGTCCATGACCTCGTCACACAGGGCTCTGTGACCTTTGTCACCACAATGCTCCATGCCCTTGTTATCTCAATGCTCCGTGCCCACTGTCATCACAATAATCCATGAAACTTGTCAGACCAATGTTTCATGCCCCTGTCATCAGATTGCTCCATGCCCTTGTCATCACAATGCTCCATGACCCCTGTCATCACAATGCACCGTGACTTCAGTCATCACAAAGATTCATGACCTTTGTCCTCACAATGATCCATGCCCTCGTCACAGAAGGCTCTGTGATCTTTGTCACCACAAAGCTGCATGAAATTTTCATCACAATGCTCTGTGTCCCAGGTCATCAAAATGGTCGATGCCTTTGTCAGCACAATGCTCCATGACACTTGTCATCAAAATGCTCCATGCGCTTGTCAGCACAATGCTCCATGACACATGTCATCACAATATGCCATGCTCTTTTCATCACAATGCTCCACATCCTTTTCATCGCTATGCTCCATAAAACTTGTCATCACAATGCTCCATGCACTTCTCATCAAAATGCTCTCTCACCACATATATCACAATGTTCCATCACTAGTCATCACAATACTCGCTCACCCCTGTTATCACAATGTTCCATGACCACTGTCATCACAGTGCTACATGCCCTTATCATCACAATGCTCCATGACCCCTGACATCACAATGTTCCATAACCCCTGTCACAAAATGCTCCATGACCCATTTCATCACAATGCTTCATGACCCCTGACATCACAATGTTCCATAACCCCTGTAATGAAAATATTCCATGACCCTTTTATTCAAATTGCTCCATGACCCTGTCATCACAATGCTCCGTACACTTCTCATCACAATGCACCATTCCCTTGTCATCAAAATGCAACATGACATTTGTCATCACAAAGCTCCATGACCCTTGGCATCACAATGCTCCATGCCATTTCATCACAATGCTATATGAAACTTCTCATCATATTGCTCCATGCCCTTGTCACCACAATGCTCCATGACACTTGTCATCACAATGCTCGATACTCTTCTCATCACAATGCTCCATGCCCTTGTCATTACAATCCCCCATAGCACATGTGTCACAGTGTTCCGTGCCCTAGTCATCACAGTGTTCCTTGCCGAATCTCATCACAATAATCCATGAAATTTTTAGACCAATGTTCCATGCCCTTGTCATCACAATGCTCTATTACCCCTGTCATAACAATTCTCCATGACCCCTGCCTTCACAATGTTCCACCGCCTTGGCATCCAAGGCTCCATGACCCTTGTCATCACAATGCTCCAAGACCCCTGTAATCACAATGTTCCATGCCCTTGTCATCACAAAGATCCATGACATATGTCATCAGAATGCTCCATGGCCTTATCATCAATATGCTCCATGACCTTGTCATCACAATGCTCCAAGACCCCTGTAATCACAATGCTCCATGCCCCTATTCATCAGAATGCTCCATGAGACTTGTCATCACAAGGCTCCATGGTCTTCTCATCACACTGCTCCAGGACCTTGTCAACAAAATGCTCCATTCCCTTGTCATCACAATGCTCCTTGACCACTGTCATCACAATACTCCATGAATATTTTCAGGCCAATGCTCCATGACCTTCTCATCACAATGCTCCATTACCCTTGTCATCACAATGCTCCATGACCCCTCTCATCACAATGCTCCATGACACCTGTCATCACAATGCTCCATGCCCCTTGTCATTACAGTGATCCATGACGCTCTTCATCATAATTATCCATGGTCTTTTCATCACAATGCTGCACGGTCTTGCTATCACAATTCTCCATGCCCTATTCATCACAATGCTCCATGTCCCAAGTCATTACAATTCTCCACGTCCTTGTCATCACAATGCTTCGTGACACTTCTCATCACAATGCTACATGATCCTGTCATCACAATTCTCCATGCACTTGTCATCGCAATGCTGTATGACCACTGTCATAGCAAGCTCCATGTGCTTGTCATCACAATGGTTCACGACGTTGTCATCAAAATTCTCAATGGCGCTTGTCATCACAATGCTGCATGCCCTTGTCATCACAATGCTCCATGAACCCACTCATCACAATGTTCCAAGCCCTGGTCATCAAAATGCTCCATTACCTTTGTCATCACAATCCTCCATGACACTTGGTATCACAATGATCCATGCCATTGTCATCACAATGGACAATGACATATTTCATCACAATGCTCCCTGACACCTGTCTTCACAATACTCCATGACCTTGTCATCACAATGTTCCGTGCCCTTGTCATCACAATGCGCCATGCCCACTCTCATCACAATAATCCATAATCTTGTCAGAGCAATGCTCCATAACCCCTGTCATCACAATGCTCCGTGACTCCAGTCATCACAATGCTTCATGACCTTTGTCATCACAGTGGTCCATGTCCTCTTCAAACAAGGCTCTGCGATCTTTTACACCATGATGCTCCATGAATATTTCATCACAATGCTCTGTGTCCCTTGTCATGAAAATGCTCCATGCCTTTGTCACCACAATGCTCCATGCCGTTGTCATCACAATGCTCATGCCCACTCTCATCACAATAATCCATGAAACTTGTCAGACCAATGTTCCATGCCCCTGTCTTCACATTGCTCCATGCCCTTGTCATCACAATGCTCCATGACCCCTGTCATCACAATGCTCCGTGACTCCAGTCATCACAATGCTTCATGACCTATCTCATCACTATGGACCATGCCCTCGTCACACAAGGCTCTGTGATCGTTTTCACCACAATGCTCCATGAATATTTCATCACAATGCTCTGTGTCCCTTGTCATCAAAATGCTCCATGCCTTTGTCAGCACAATGCTCCATGACACTTGTCATCAAAATGCTCCATGTGCTTGTCAGCCCAATGCTCCATGACCCATGTCATCACAATGCGCAATGCGCTTGTCATCACAATACTCCACATCCTTATCATTGCTATGCTCCATAACACTTGTCATCACAATGCTCCATGCACTTCTCATCAAAATGCTCTCTCACCACATATATCACAATGTTACATCACTAGTCATCACAATACTCCCTCACCCCTGTCATCACAGTGTTCCATGACCCCTGTCATCACAGTGCTACATGCCCTTATCATCACAATGCTCCCTGACACCTAACATCACAATGTTCCATAACCCCTGTCACAAAATGCTCCATGACCCACTTAATCACAATGCTTCATGACCCCTGACATCACAATGTTCCATAATCCCTGTCATCAAAATATTCCATGACACTTTTCATCAACTTGCTCCATGACCCTGTCATCACAATGCTCCCTGTCTTTCTCATCTGAATGCACCATGCCCTTGTCGTCAAAATGCCCCATGACATTTGTCATCACAAAGCTCCATGACACTTGGCATCACAATGCTCCATGCCATTGTCATCACAATGCTCAATGAAATCTCTCATCACATTGCTCCATGCCATTGTCATCACAGTGCTCCATTACACCTGTCATAACAATGCTCCATGACCCCTGCCATCACAATGTTCCACGGCCTTGTCATCACATGGCTCCATGACCCTTGTCAACACAATGCACCAAGACCTCTGTAATCACAATTCTCCATGCCCGTTTTCATCTCAATGCTCCATGAACACTGTCATCACAATACACCATGACCACCACCATAATGATTCATGCTATTGTCATCACAATGAAATTAAAATGCTCCATGACATCTGTCATCACAATGCTCCAAACCCTTCTGATCACAATGTTCCATAAAACTTGTCATCACATGCCGCATGAGGCTCGTCATCACAATTATGCAAGATTTTCTCATCACAATGCTCCATGACATTTGTCACCACAATGCTCAATACACTTGGCATCACAATGCTCTCTGACACTTATCATCAGTATGCTCCTTGAACACTGTCATGACAAGGCTCCATGCCTTTTTCATCACAATGATCCATTCCCTTTTCATCACAATGCTCCAAGACCCCTGTTATCACAAAGCTCCGTGATACCAGTCATCACAATGCTTCATGACTTTTGTCATCACAATGGTCCATGACTTCGTCATACAAAGCTCTGTGACCCTTGTCACCACAATGCTCCATGAAATTTTTATCACAATGCTCTGTGACCCTTGTCATCACAAAGCTCCATGCCTTTGTCAGCACAATTCTCCATGACCCTTGTCATCACAATGCTCGATGCGTGAGTCAGCACAATGCTCCATAACCCATGTCATTACAATGCACCATGCACTTGTCATCACAATGCTCCACATCCTTGTCATCAAAATGCTCCATAAACCTTGTCATCACAATGCTCCATGCACTTCTCCTCAAAATGCTTTCTCACCACTGATATCACAATGTTCCATCACTAGTCATCACAATACTTCCTCACCCCTGTCACCACAATATTCCATGACCCCTGTAATCACAATTCTCCATGCCCTTGTCATCACAAAGCTCCATGACGCATGTCATCAGAATGCTCCATGGCCTCCTCATCACAATGCTCCATGCCCTTGTCATCACAATGCTCCAACACCCCTGTAATCACAATGCTCCATGCCCCTTTTCATCTCAATGCTCCATGAACCCTGTCATCACAATGCACCGTGCCCATCACCATAATATTTCATGCTATTGTCATCACAATGAAATCAAAATGATCAATGACCTCTGTCATCACCATGCACCAAACCCTTCCGATCACAATGTTCCATAACACTTGTCATCACAATGCCCCATGAGCCTGGTCCTCACAATTATCCATGGTCTTCTCATCACAATGCCCCATGACCTTTGTCATCACAATGCTCAATACACTTATCATCACAATGCTCCCTGACAGTTGTCATCAGTATGCTCCTTGAAACCTGTCATGACAAGGCTCCATGCATTTTTCATCACAATGATCCATTCCCTTTTCATCACAATGGTCCAAGACTCCTGTAACCACAATGCTCCATGTCCTTGTCATCACAAAGCTCCATGACGCATGTCATCAGAATGCTCCATTGCCTTCTCATCACAATGCTCCATGCCCTTGTAATCATATTGCTTCAAAACCACTGTAATCTCAATGCTCCATGCAAGTTTTCATCAGAATGCTCCATGCCCTCGTCATCACAATGCTCCATGACCCTTGTCATCGAAATGTTCCAAGCCCTTGTCATCAATATGCTCCATTACCTTTGTCATCACAATCCTCAATGACAATTGGTATCACAATGCTTCATGCCATTGTCATCACAATGGACAATGACATATGTCATCACAATGCTCCCTGACACCTGTCTTCACAATACTCCATGACCTTGTCATCACAATGTTCCATGCCCTTGTCATCACAATGCGCCATGCCCACTGTCATCACAATAATCCATGAAGCTTGTCAGACCAATGTTCCATGCCCCTGTCATCACAATGCTCCATGCCCTTGTCATCACATTGCTCCATGACCCCTGTCAGCACAATGCTCCTTGACTCCAGTCATCACAATGCTTCATGACCTTTGTCCTCACAATGGTCCATGCCCTCGTCACACAAGGCTCTGTGACATTTGTCACCACAATGCTCCATGCCCTGGTTATATCAATGCTCCATGCCCCTGTCATCACAATAATCCATGAAATTTGTCAGACCAATGTTCCATGCCCCTGTCATCAGATTGCTCCATGCCCTTGTCATCACAATGTTCCATGACCCCTGTCATCACAATGCTCCGTGACACCAGTCATCACAAAGATTCATGACATTTGTCCTCACAATGGTCAATGCCCTCGTCACACAAGGCTCTGTGATCTTTGTCACCACAATGCTCCATGAAATTTTCATCACAATGCTCTGTGTCCCTTGTCATCAAAATGCTCCATGCCTTTGTTGCACATTGCTCCATGAGACTTGTCATCAAAATGCTCCATGCGCTTGTCAGCACAATGCTCCATGACACATGTCATCACAATGTGCCATGCTCTTTTCATCACAATGCGCCACATCCTTTTCATCGCTATGCTCCTTAAAACTTGTCATCACAATGCTCCATGCACTTCTCATCAAAATGCTCTCTCACCACATATATCACAATGTTCCATCACTAGTCATCACAATACTCGCTCACACCTGTCATCACAATGTTCCATGACCACTGTCATCACAGTGCTACATGCCCTTATCATCACAATGCTCCATGACCCCTTACATCACAATGTTCCATAACCCCTGTCACAAAATGATCCATGACCCATTTCATCACAATGCTTCATGACCCATGACATCACAATGTTCCATAAACCCTGTCATCCAAATATTCCGTGACCCTTTTATTCAAATTGCTCCATGACCCTGTCATCAAAATGCTCCCTGCCCTCCTCATCACAATGTACCTCGCACTTGTCATCAAAATGCCCCATGACTTTTGTCATCACAAAGCTCCATGACCCTTGGCATCACAGTGCTCCATGCCATTGTCATCACAATGCTCAAAGAAATCTCTCATCACATTGCTCCATGCCCTTGTCATCACAATGCTCCATTACACCTGTCATAACAATGCTCCATGACCACTGCCATCACAGTGATCCACGGCCTTGTCATCACAATGCTCCAAGACCTCTGTAATCACAATTCTCCATGCCACTTTTCATCTCAATGCTCCATGAACACTGTCATCACAATGCACAAGGCCCATCATCATAATGATTCATGCTATTGTCATCACAATGAAATCAAAATGCTCCATGTCCTCTGTCATCACAATGCTCCAAACCCTTCTGATCACAATGTTCCATAACACTTGTCATCACTTGCCCCATGATGCTCGTCATCACAATTATGCAAGGTCTTCTCATCACAATGCTCCATGAACTTTGTCACCACAATGCACGATACATTTGGCATCACAATGCTCGCTGACACTTGTCATCAGTATGCTCCTTGAACACTGTCATGACAAGGCTGCATGCCTTTTTCATCACAATGATCCATTCCCTTTTCTTCACAATGCTCCAAGACCCCTGTTATCACAATGCTCCGGGACGCCAGTCATCACAATGCTTCATGACATTTGTCATCACAATGCACCATGACCTCATCACACAAAGCTCTATGACTTTGTCACCACAATGCTCCATGAAATTTTTATCACAATGCTCTGTGACCCTTGTCATCACAAAGCTCCATGCCTTTGTCAGCACATTGCTCCGTGAAGCTTGTCATCACTATGCTCGATGTGCGTGTCAGCACAATGCTCCATAACCCATGTCATCACAATGCACCATGCAACTGTCATCACAATGCTCCACATGCTTGTCACCAAAATGCTCCATAAAACTTGTCATCACAATGCTCCATGCCCTTCTCCTCAAAATGCCTTCTCACCACTGATATCACAATGTTCCATCACTAGTCATCACAATACTCCCTCACCCCTGTCATCACAATATTCCATGACCCCTGTAATCACAATTCTCCATGCCCTTGTCATCACAAAGCTCCATGATGCATGTCATCAGAATGCTCCATGGCCTTCTCATCACAATGCTCCATGTCTTTGTCATCACAATGCTCCAACACCCCTGTAATCACAGTGCTCCATGACCCTTTTCATCTCAATGCTCCATGAACGCTGTCATCACAATGCACCGTGCCCATCACCATAATATTTCATGCTATTGTCATCACAATGAAATCAAAATGCTCAATGACCTCTGTCATCACAATGCACCAAACCCTTCTGATCACAATGTTCCATAACACTTGTCATTACAATGCCCCATGACGCTGTTCATCACAATTTTCCACGGTCTTCTCATCACAATGCTCCATGACCTTTGTCATCACAAAGCTCCGTGACCCTTGGCATCACAATGCTCCATGCCATTTCATCACAATGCTACAGGAAACCTCTCATCATATTGCTTCATGCACTTGTCACCACAATGCTCCATGACACTTGTCATCACAATGCTCGATACACTTCTCATCACAATGCTCCATGCCCTTGTCATTACAATCCTCCATGACACATGTATCACAGTGTTCCGTGCCCTAGTCATAACAATGTTCCATGCCGAATCTCATCACAATAATCCATGAACGTTTCAGACCAATGTTCCATGCCCTTGTCATCACAATGCTCCATTACCCCTATCATAACAATGCTCCATGACCCCTGCCATCACAATGTTCCACCGCCTTGGCATCCTAGGCTCCATGACCCTTGTCATCACAAAGCTCCAAGACCCCTGTAATCACAATGCACCATGCCTGTGTCATCACAAAGATCCATGACACATGTCATCAGAATGCTCCATGGCCTTCTCATCACTATGCTCCATGACCTTGTCATCACAAGGCTCCAAGACCCCTGTAATCACAATGATCCATGACCCTATTCATCAGAATGCTCCATTAGACTTGTCATCACAAGGCTCCATGGTCTTCTCATCACACTGCTCCAGGACCTTGTCATCAAAATGCTCCATTCCCTTGTCATCACAATGCTCCTTGACCACTGTAATCACAATACTCCATGAACATTTTCAGTCCAATGCTCCATGACCGTCTCATCACAATGCTCCATTACCCTTGTCATCACAATGCTCCATGACCCCTCTCATCACAATGCTCCATGACACCTGTCATCACAATGTTCCATGCCCCTTGTCATTACAGTGATCCATGACGTTCTTCATCATAATTATCCATTGTCTTTTCATAAGAATGCTCCACGGTCTTGCTATCACAATTCTCCATGCCCTGTTCATCACAATGCTCCATGTCCCAAGTCATTACAATTCTCCACGTCCTTGTCATCACAATGCTTCGTGACACTTCTCATCACAATGCTACATGATCTTGTCATCACAATTCTCCATGCACTTGTCATCGCAATGCTGTATGACCACTGTCATAGCAAGCTCCATGCGCTTGTCATCACAATGCTTCACGACGTTGTCATCAAAATTCTCAATGGCCCTTGTCATCACAATGCTCCATGCCCTTGTCATCACAATGCTCCATGAACCTAGTCATCACAATGTTCTAAGCCCTTGTCATCAAAATGCTCCATTACCTTTGTCATCACAATCCTCCATGACACTTGGTATCACAATGTCCCATGCCATTGTCATCACAATGGACAATGACATATGTCATCACAATGCTCCCTGACACCTGTCTTCACAATACTCCATGACCTTGTCATCACAATGTTCCCTGCCCTTGTCATCACAATGCGCCATGCCCCCTTTCATCACAATAATCCATGCAACTTGTCAGAGCAATGTTCCATGCCCCTGTAATCACACTGATCCATGCCCTTGTCATCACAAGGATCCATGACCCCTTTCATCACAATGCTTCGTGACTCCAGTCATCAAAATTCTTCATGACCTATCTCATTACAATGGTCCATGCCCTCGTCACACAAGGCTCTGTGATCTTTTTCACCACAATGCTCCATGAATATGTCATCACAATGTGCTGTGTCCCTTGTCATCAAAATGTTCCATGCCTTTTTCAGCACAATGCTCCATGACACTTGTCATCAAAATGCTCCATGCGCTTGTCAGCACAATGCTCTGTGACCCATGTCATCACAATGCGCCATGCACTTGTCATCACAATACTCCACATCCTTATCATTGCTATGCTCCATAACACTTGTCATCACAATGCTCCATGCACTTCTCATCAAAATGCTCTCTCACCACATATATCACAATGTTACATCACTAGTCATCACAGTAATCCCTCACACCTGTCATCACAGTGTTCCATGACCCCTGTTAACACAGTGCTACATGCCCTTATCATCACAATGCTCCATGACCCCTGACATCACAATGTTCCATAACCCCTGTCACAAAATGCTCCATGACCCATTTCATCACAATGCTTCATGACCCCTGACATTACAATGTTCCATAACACCTGTCATCAAAATATTCCATGACACTTTTATTCAAATTGCTCCATGACCCTGTCAATACAATGCTCCCTGCCCTTCTCATCACAATGCACCACGCCCTTGTCATCAAAATGCCTCATGACATTTGTCATCACAAAGCTCCATGACACTTGGCATCACAATGCTCCATGCCATTGTCATCACAATGCTCAATGAAATCTCTCATCACATTGTTCCATGCTCTTGTCATCACAATGCCCCATGAACCGTGTCATCACAATGCACCGTGCCCATCACCATAATATTTCATGCTATTGTCATCACAATGAAATCAAAATGCTCAATGACCACTGTCATCACAATGCACCAAACCCTTCTGATCACAATGTTCCATAACACTTGTCATCACAATGCCCATGACGCTGGTGATCAAAATTATCCATGGTCTTCTCATCACAATGCTCCATGATCTTTGTCATCACAATGCTCAATACACTTATCATCACAATGCTCCCTGACAGTTGTCATCAGTATGCTCCTTGAACCCTGTCATGACAAGGATCCATGCATTTTTCATCACAATGATCCATTCCCTTTTCATCACAATGCTCCAAGACCCATGTAATCACAATGCTCCATGTCCTTGTCATCACAAACCTCCATGACGCATGTCATCAGAATGCTCCATTGCCTTCTCATCACAATGCTCCATGCCCTTGTAATCACATTGGTTCAAAACCCCTGTAATCTCAATGCTCCATGCATATTTTCATCAGGATGCTCCATGCACTTTTCATCACAATGCTCCATGACCCATATCATTGAAGTGTTCCCAGCCCTTGTCATCAAAATGCTCCATTACCTTTGTCATCACAATCCTCCATGACACTTGGTATCACAATGCTCCAAGCCATTGTCATCACAATGGACAAAGACATATGTCATCACAATGCTCCCTGACACCTGTCTTCACAATACTCGATGACCTTGTCATCACAATGTTCCATGCCCTTGTCATCACAATGCGCCATGCCCACTGTCATCACAATAATCCATGAAACATGTCAGACCAATGTTCCATGCCCCTGTCATCACAATGCTCCATGCCTTTGTCATCACAATATTCCATGACCCCTGTCATCACAATGCTCCGTGACTCCAGTCATCACAATGCTTCATGACCTTTGTCCTCACAATGGTCCATGTCCTCGTCACACAAGGCTCTGTGACCTTTGTCACCACAATGCTCCATGCCCTTCTCATCTTAATGCTCCATGCCCAATGTCATCACAATAATCCATGAATCTTGTCAGACCAATGTTCCATGCCCCTGTCATCACATTGCTCCATGCCCTTGTCATCACAATGCTCCATGACCCCTGTCATAACAATGCTCCGTGACTCCAGACATCACAAAGATTCATGAGATTTGTCCTCACAATGGTCCATGCCCTCGTTACACAAGGCTCTGTGATCTTTGTCACCACAATGCTCCATGAAATTTTCATCATAATTCTCTGTGTCCCTTGTCATCACAATGCTCCATGCCTTTGTCAGCACAATGCTCCATGACACTTGTCATCAAAATGCTCCATGCGCTTGTGAGCACAATGCTCCATGACACATGTCATCACAATGTGCCATGCTCTTTTCATCACAATGCTCCACATCCTTTTCATCGCTATGCTCCATAAAACTTGTCATCACAATGCTCCATGCACTTCTCATCAAAATGCTCTCTCACCACATATATCACAATGTTCCATCACTAGTCATCACAATACTCGCTCACCCCTGTCATCACAATGTTCCATGACCACTGTCATCACAGTGTTCCATGCCCTTATCATCACAATGCTCCATGACCACTGACATCACAATGTTCCATAACCCCTGTCACAAAATGCTCCATGACCCATTTCTTCACAAAGCTTCATGACTCCTGACATCACAATGTTCCATAACCCCTGTCATCCAAATATTCCATGACTCTTTTATTCAAATTGCTCCATGACCCTGTCATTACAATGCTCCCTGACCTTCTCATCACAATTCACCACGCCCTTGTCATCAAAATGCCCCATGACATTTGTCATCACAAAGCTCCATGACCCTTGGCATCACAATGCTCCATGCCATTGACATCACAATGCTCAATGAAATCTCTCATCACATTGCTCCATGCCCTTGTCATCACAATGCTCCATTACAACTGTCATAACAATGCTCCATGACCCCTGCCATCACAATGTTCAACGGCCTTGTCATCACAAGGCTCCATGACCCTTGTCATCACAATGCTCCAAGACCTCTGTAATCACAATTCTCCATGCCACTTTTCATAACAATGATCCATGAACACTGTCATCACAATGCACCATGCCCATCGTCATAATGATTCATGCTATTGTCATCACAATGAAAACAAAATGCTCCATGTCCTCTGTCATCACAATGCTCCAAACCCTTCTGATCACAATGTTCCATAACACTTGTCATCACATGCCCCATGACGCTCGTCATCACAATTATGCAAGGTCTTCTCATCACAATGCTCCATGACCTTTGTCACCACAATGCTCAATACACTTGGCATCACAATGCTCGCTGACACTTGTCTTCAGTATGCTCCTTGAACACTGTCATGACAAGACCCCATGCCTTTTTCATCACAATGATCCATTCCCTTTTCATCACAATGCTCCAAGACCCCTGTTATCACAATGCTCCGTGACTCCAGTCATCACAATGCTTCATGACATTTGTCATCACAATGGTCCATGACCTCATCACACAAAGCTCTGTGACCTTTGTCACCACAATGTTCCATGAAATTTTTATGACAATGCTCAGTGACTCTTGTAATCACTAAGCTCCATGCCTTTGTCAGCACAATGCTCCATGACTCTTGTCATCACAATGCTCGATGGGCGTGTCAGCACAATGCTCCATAACCCATGTCATCACAATGTACCATGCACTTGTCATCACAATGCTCCACATCCTTGTCATCAAAACGCTCCATAAACCTTGTCATCACAATGCTCCATGCACATCTCTTCAAAATGCTTTCTCACCACTGATATCACAATGTTCCATCACTAGTCATCACAATACTCCCTCACCACTCTCACCACAATATTCCATGACCCCTGTAATCACAATTCTCCATGCCCTTGTCATCACAAATCTCCATGACGCATGTCATCAGAATGCTCCATGGCCTTCTCATCACAATGCTCCATGCCCTTGTCATCACAATGCTCCAACACCCCTGTAATCACAATGCTCCATGCCCCTTTTCATCTCAATGCTCCATGAACACTGTCATCACAATGCACCGTGCCCATCACCATAATATTTCATGCTATTGTCATCACAATGAAATCAAAATGCTCAATGACCTCTGTCATCACAATGCACCAAACCCTTCTGATCACAATGTTCCATAACACTTGTCATCACAATGCCCCATGACGCTGGTCATCACAGTTATCCATGGTCTTCTCATCACAATGCTCCATGATCTTTGTCATCACAATGCTCAATACACTTATCATCACCATGCTCCCTGACAGTTGTCATCAGTATGCTCCTTGAACCCTGTCATGACAAGGCTCCATGCATTTTTCATCACAATGATCCATTCCCTTTTCATCACAGTGGTCCAAGACCCCTGTAATCACAATGCTCCTTGTCGTTGTCATCACAAAGCTCCATGACGCATGTCATCAGAATGCTCCATTGCCTTCTCATCACAATGCTCCATGCCCTTGTCATCACATTGCTTCAAAACCCCTGTAATCTCAATGCTCCATGCACATTTTCATCAGAATGCTCCATGCCCTTGTCATCACAATGTTCCATGACCCTTGTCATCGCAATGTTCCAAGCCCTTGTCATCAAAATGCTCCATTACCTTTGTCATCACAATCCTCCATGACACTTGGTATCACAATGCTCCATGCCATTGTCATCACAATGGACAATGACAAATGTCATCACAATGCTCCCTGACACCTGTCTTCACAGTACTACATGACTGTGCCATCACAATGTTCCATGCCCTTGTCATCACAATGCTCCATGACCCCTGTCATCAAAATGCTCCGTGACTCCAGTCATTACAATGCTTCATGACCATTGTCCACACAATGGTCCATGCCCTCATCACACAGGGCTCTGTGACCTTTGTCACCACAATGCTCCATGCCCTTGTCATCTCAATGCTCCATGCCCACTGTCATCACAATAATCCATGAAACTTGTCAGACCAATGTTCCATGCCACTGTCATCACATTGCTCCATGCACTTGTCTTCACAATGCTCCATGACCCCTGTCTTCACAATGCTCCGTGACTCCAGCCATCACAATGATTCATGCCCTTTCTCATCACAATGGTCCATGCCCACTGTCATCACAATAATCCATGAAACTTGTCAGACCAATGTTCCATGCCACTGTCATCACATTGCTCCATGCCGTTGTTATCACAATGCTCCATGACCCCTGTCATCACAATGCCCCGTGACTCCAGTCATTACAATGATTCATGACCTTTCTCATCACAATGATCCATGCCCTCGTCTCACAAGGCTCTGTGATCTTTGTCACCACAATGCTCCATGAAATTTTCATCACAATGCACTGTGTCCCTTGTCATCACAATGCTCCATGCCCTGGTCATCACAATGTTCCATTACACCTGTCATAACAATGCTCAGTGAACCCTGCCATCACAATGTTCCACGCGCTTGTCATCACAAGGCTCCATGACCCTTGTCATCACAATGCTCCAAGACCTCTGTAATCACAATTCTCCATGCCACTTTGATCTCTGTGCTCCATGAACACTGTCATCACAATGCACCATGCCCATCATCATAATGATTCATGCTATTGTCATCACAATGAGATCAAAATGCTCCATGTCCTCTGTCATCACAAGGCTCCAAACCCTTCTGATCACAATGTTCCATATCAATTGTCATCACATGCCCCATGACGCTCGTCATCACAAGTATGCAAGGTCTTCTCATCACAATGCTCCATGAACTTTGTCACCACAATGCTCAATACACTTGGCATCACAATGCTCACTGACCCTTGTCATCAGTATGCTCCTTGAACACTGTCACTACAAGGCTCCATGCCTTTTTTATCACAATGATCCATTCCCTTTTCATCACAGTGCTCCAAGACCCCTGTTATCACAATGCTCCGTGACTCCAGTCATCACAATGCTTCATGACATTTGTCATCACAATGGTCCATGACCTCATCACACAAAGCTCTGTGACCTTTGTCACCACAATGTTCCATGAAATTTTTATAATAATGCTCTGTGACCCTTGTCATCACAAAGCTCCATGCCTTTGTCCGTACAATGCTCCATGACACTTGTCATCACAATGCTCGATGCACGTGTCAGCACAATGCTCCATTACCCTTGTCATCACAATGCACCATGCACTTGTCATCACAATGCTCCACATCCTTGTCATCCAAATGCTCCATAAACCTTGTCATCACCATGCTCGATGCACGTGTCAGCACAATGCTCCATTACCCATGTCATCACAATGCACCATGCACTTGTCATCACAATGCTCCACATCCTTGTCATCCAAATGCTCCATAAACCTTGTCATCACAATGCTCCATGCACTTCTCCTCAAAATGCATTCTCACCACTGATATCACAATGTTCCATCACTAGTCATCACAATACTCCCTCACCCCTGTCATCACAATATTCCATGACCCCTGTAATCACAATTCTCCATGCCCTTGTCATCACAAAGCTCCATGACGCATGTCATCAGCATGCTCCATGCCCTCCTCATCACAATGCTCCATGCCCTTGTCATCACAATGCTCCAACACCCCTGTAATCACAATGCTCCATGCCCCTTTTCATCTCAATGCTCCATGAACCCTGTCACCCCAATGCACCGTGCCCATCACCATAATATTTCAGGCTATTGTCATCACAATGAAATCAAAATTCTCAATGACCTCTGTCATCACAATGCACCAAACCCTTCTGATCACAATGTTCCATAACACTTGTCATCACAATGCCCCATGACGCTGGTCATCACAATTATCCACGGTCTTCTCATCACAATGCTCCATGATCTTTGTCATCACAATGCTCAATACACTTATCATCACAATGCTCCCTGACAGTTGTCATCAGTATGCTCCTTGAACCCTGTCATGACAAGGCTCCATGCATTTTTCATCACAATGATCCATTCCCTTTTCATCACAATGGTCCAAGACCCCTGTAACCACAATGCTCCATGTCCTTGTCATCACAAAGCTCCATGACGCATGTCATCAGAATGCTCCATTGCCTTCTCATCACAATGCTCCATGCCCTTGTAATCACATTGTTTCAAAACCCCTGTAAACTCAATGCTCCATGCACCTTTTCATCAGAATGCTCCATAGCCTTGTCATCACAATGCTCCATGACCCTTGTCATCGCAATGTTCCAAGCCCTTGTCATCAAAATGCTCCATTACCTTTGTCATCACAATCCTCCATGACACTTGGTATCACAATGCTCCATGCCATTGTCATCACAATGGACAATGACATATGTCATCACAATGCTCCCTGACACCTGTCTTCACAATATTCCAAGACCTTGTCATCACCATGTTCCATGCCCTTGTCATCACATGTGCCATGCCCACTGTCATCACAATAATCCATGAAACATGTCAGACCAATGTTCCATGCCCCTGTCATCACAGTGCTCCATGCCCTTGTCAGCACAATGCTTCATGCCCTTGTCATCTCAATGCTCCATGCCCACTGTCATCACAATAATCCATGAAACTTGTCAGAACAATGTTCCATGCCCCTGTCATCACATTGCTCCATGCACTTGTCTTCACAATGCCTCATGACCCCTGTCTTCACAATGCTCCGTGACTCCAGCCATCACAATGATTCATGCCCTTTCTCCTCACAATGGTCCATGCCCACTGTCATCACAATAATCCATGAAACTTGTCAGACCAATGGTCCATGCCCTCTGTCATCACAATAATCCATGAAACTTGTCAGACCAATGTTCCATGCCCCTGTCATCACATTGCTCCATGCCCTTGTCAACACAATGCTCCATGACCCCTGTCATCACAATGCTCTGTGACTCCAGTCATTAAAATGATTCATGACCTTTCTCATCACAATGATCCATGCCCTCGTCACACAAGGCTCTGTGATATTTGTCACCACAATGCTCCATGAAATTTTCATCACAATACACTGTGTCCCTTGTCATCACAATGCTCCATGCCCTTGTCATCACAATGCTCCATTACACCTGTCATAACAATGCTCCATGACCCCTGCCATCACAATGTTCCACGGCCTTGTCATCACAAGGCTCCATGACCCTTGTCATCACAAGGCTCCAAGACCTCTGTAATCACAATTCTCCATGCCACTTTTCATCTCAGTGCTCCATGAACACTGTCATCACAATGCACCATGCCCATCATCATAATGATTCATGCTATTGTAATCACAATGAAATCAAAATGCTCCATGTCCTCTGTCATCACAATGCCCCAAACCCTTCTGATCACAATGTTCCATATCACTTGTCATCACATGCCCCATGACGCTCGTCATCAAAATTATGCCAGGTCTTCTCATCACAATGCTCCATGACCTTTGTCACCACAATGCTCAATACACTTGGCATCACAATGCTCGCTGACACTTGTCATCAGTATGCTCCTTGAACACTGTCAAGACAAGGCTCCATGCCTTTTTCATCACAATGATCCATTCCATTTTCATCACAATGTTCCAAGACCCCTGTTATCACAATGCTCCATGACTCCAATCATCACAATGCTTCATGACATTTGTCATCACAATGGTCCATGACCCCATCACACAAAGCTCTGTGACCTTTGTCACCACAATGCTCCATGAAATTTTTATAACAATGCTCTCTGACCCTTGTCATCACAAAGCTCCATGCATTTGTCAGCACAATGCTCCATGACCCTTGTCATCACAATGCTCGATTCATGTGTCAGCACAATGCTCCACATCCTTGTCATCAAAATTCTCAATAAACCTTGTCATCACAATGCTCCATGCACTTATCCTTAAAATGCCTTCTTACCACTGATATCACAATGTTCCATCACTAGTCATCACAATGCTCCCTCACCCCTGTCATCACAATATTCCATGACCCCTGTAATCACAATTCTCCATGCCCTTGTCATCCAAGGCTGCATGACGCATGCCATCAGAATGCTCCATGGCCTTCTCATCCAAATGCTCCATGCCCTTGTCATCACAATTCCCCAACAGCCCTGTAATCACAATGCTCCATGACTCTTTTCATCTCAATGCTCCATGAACCCTGTCATCACAATGCACCGTGCCCATCACCATAATATTTCATGCTATTGTCATCACAATGAAATAAAAATATTCAATGACCTCTGTCATCACAATGCACCAAACCCTTCTGATCATAATGTTCCATAACACTTGTCATCACAATGTCCCATGACGCTGGTCATCACAATTATCCATGGTCTTCTCATCACAATATTCCATGATCTTTGTCATGACAATGCTCAATACACTTATAATCACAATGCTCCCTGACAGTTGTCATCAGTATGCTCCCTGAACCCTGTCATGACAAGGTCCATGCATTTTTCATCACAATGATCCATTCCCTTTTCATCACAATGCTCCAAGACCCCTGTAATCACAATGCTCCATGTCGTTGTCATCACAAAACTCCATGACGCATGTCATCAGAATGCTCCATTGCCTTCTCATCACAATGCTCCATGCCCTTGTAATCAGATTGCTTCAAAACCCCTGTAATCTCAATGCTCCATGCACCTATTCATCAGAATGCTCCATGCCCTTGTCATCACAATGCTCCATTACCTTAGTCATCACAATCCTCAATGACACTTGGTATCACAATGCTCCATGCCATTGTCATCACAATGGACAATGACATATGTCATCACAATGCTCCCTGACACCTGTCTTCTCAATATTCCATGACCTTGTCATCACAATGTTCCATGCCCTTGTCATCAAAATGCGCCATGCCCACTGTCATCACATTATTCCATGAAACATGTCAGACCAATGTTCCATGCCCCTGTCATCACAATGCTCCATGCCCTTGTCATCACAATGCTCCATGACCCCTGTCATCACAATGCTCCGTGACTCCAGTCATCACAAGGCTTCATGAACTTTGTCCTCACAATGGTCCATGCCCTCGTCACACATGGTTCTGTGACCTTTGTCACCACAATGCTCCATGCCCTTGTCATCTCAATGCTCCATGCCCACTGTCATCACAATAATCCATGAAACTTGTCAGACCAATGTTCCATGCCCCTGTAATCACATTGCTCCATGCCCTTGTCATCAAAATGCTCCATGACCCCTGTCATCACAATGCTCCGTGACTCCAGTCATCACAATGATTCATGACCTTTGTCCTCACAATGGTACAGGCCCTCGTCACACAAGGCTCTGTGATCTTTGTGACCGCAATGCTCCATGAAATTTTCATCACAATTCTCTGTGTCCCTTGTCATCACAATGCTCCATGCCTTTGTCAGCACAATGCTCCATGACACTTGTCATCAAAACGCTCCATGCGCTTGTCAGCACAATGCTTCTTGACACATGTCATCACAATGTGCCGTGCTCTTTTAATCACAATGCTCAACATCATTGTCATCGCTATGCTCCATAAAACTTGTCATCACAATGCTGCATGCTCTTCTCATCAAAATGCTCTCTCACCACATATATCAAAATGTTCCATCACTAGTCATCACAATACTCGCTCACCCCTGTCATCACAGTGTTCCATGAACAGTGTCATCACAGTGCTCTATGCCCTTATCCTCACAATGCTCCATGACCCCTGACATCACAATGTTCCATAACCCCTGTCATTAAAATATTCCATGACCCTTTAATTCAAATTGATCCATGACCCTGTCATCACAATGCTCCCTACCCTTCTCATCACAATGCACCACGCCCTTGTCATCAAAATGCAACATGACATTTGTCATCACAAAGATCCATGACCCTTGGCATCACAATGCTCAATGCCATTGTCATCACAATGCTCAATGAAATCTCTCATCACATTGTTCCATGCCCTTGTCATCACAATGCTCCATTACACCTGTCATAACAATGCTCCATGACCCCTGCCATCACAATGATCCATGGCCTTGTCATCACAAGGCTCCATGACGCTTGTCATCACAATGCTCCAAGACCTCTGTAATCACAATTCTCCATGCCACTTTTCATCTCAATGCTCTATGAACACTGTCATCACAATGCACCATGCCCATCATCATAATGATTCATGCTATTGTCATCACAATGAAATCAAAATGCTCCATGTCCTCTGTCATCACAATGCTCCAAACCCTTCTGATCACAATGTTCCATAACACTTGTCATCACATGACCCATGACGCTCGTCATCACAATTATGCAAGGTCTTCTCATCACACTGCTACATAACCATTGTCACCACAATGCTCAATACAATTGGAATCACAATGCTCGCTGACACTTGTCATCAGTATGCTCCTTGAACACTGTCATGACAAGGCTCCATGCCTTATTCATCACAGTGATCCATTCCCTTTTCATCACAATGCTCCAAGACCCCTGTTATCACAATGCTAGGTGACGCCAGTCATCACAATGCTTCATGATATTTGTCATCACAATGGTCCATGACATCGTCATACAAAGCTCTGTGACCTTTGTCACCCCAATGCTCCATGAAATTTTATCACAATGCTCTGTGACCCTTGTCATCACAAATCTCCATGCCTTTGTCAGCACAATGCTCCATGACCCTTGTCATCACAATGCTCGATGTGCGTGTCAGCACAATGCTCCATAACCCATGTCATCACAATGCACCATGCACTTGTCATCACAATGCTCCACATCCTTTTCATCAAAATGCTCCATAAACCTTGTCATCTCAATGCTCCATGAACTTCTCCTCAAAATGCCTTCTCACCACTGATATCACAATGTTCCATCACTAGTCATCACAATACTCCCTCACCACTGTCACCACAATATTCCCTGACCCCTGTAATCACAATTCTCCATGCCCTTGTCATCACAAAGCTCCATGACGCATGTCATCAGAATGCTCCATGGCCTTCTCATCACAATGCTCCATGTCCTTGTCATCACACTGCTCCAACACCCCTGTAATCACAGTGCTCCATGCCCCTTTTCATCTCAATGCTCCATGAACCCTGTCATCACAATCCACCGTGCCCATCACCATAATATTTCATGCTATTGTCATCACAATGAAATCAAAATGCTCAATGACCTCTGTCATCACAATGCACCAAACTCTTCTGATCACAATTTTCCATAACACTTGTCATCACAATGCCCCATGACGATTGTCATCACAATTTTCCATGGTCATCTCATCACAATGCACCAAACCCTTCTGATCACAATGTTCCATAACACTTGTCATCACAATGCCCCATGACGCTGGTCATCACAATTTTCCATGGTCATCTCATCACAATGCTCCATGATCTTTGTCATCACAATGCTCAATACACTTATCATCACAATGCTCCCTGACAGTTGTCATCAGTATGCTCCTTGAACCCTGTCATGACAAGGCTCTATGCATTTTTCATCACAATGATCCATTCCCTTTTCATCACAATGCTCCAAGACCCCTGTAATCACAATGCTCCATGTCCTTGTCATCACAAAGCTCCGTGACGCATGTCATCAGAATGCTCCATTGCCTTCTCATCACAATGCTCCATGCCTTTGTAATCACATTGCTTCAAAACCCCTGTAATCTCAATGCTCCATGCACCTTTTCATCAGAATGCTCCATGACACTTTTCAACAAAATGCTCCATGACCCCTGACATCGCAATGTTCCATAACCCCTGTAATCAAAATGTTCCATGACACTTTTCATCAATTTGCTCCATGACCCTGTCATCACAATGCTCCCTGCCCTTCTCATCATAATGCACCACGACCTTGTCATCAAAATGCTCCATGACCTTTGTCATCACAAAGCTCCATGACCCTTGGCATCACAATGCTCCATGCCATTTCATCACAATGCTACATGAAACCTCTCATCACATTGCTCCATGCACTTGTCAGCACAATGCTCCATGACACTTGTCATCACAATGCTCGATAATCTTCTCATCACAATGCTCCATGCCCTTGTCATTACAATCCTCCATGACACATGTATCACAGTGTTCCGTGCCCTAGTCATCACAATGTTCCATGCCGAATCTCATCACAATAATCCATGAAATTTTTAGACCAATGTTCCATGCCCTTGTCATCACAATGCTCCATTACCCCTGTCATAACAATGCTCCATGACACCTGCCATCACAATGTTCCACTGCCTTGGCATCCAAGGCTCCATGACCCTTGTCATCACAATGCTCCAAGACCCCTGTAATCACAATGCTCCATGCCACTGTCATCACAAAGATCCATGACACATGTCATCAGAATGCTCCATGGCCTTCTCATCACTATGCTCCATGACCTTGTCATCACAATGCTCCAAGACCCCTGTAATCACAATGCTCCATGCCCCTATTCATCAGAATGCTCCATTAGACTTGTCATCACAAGGCTCCATGGTCTTCTCATCACACTGCTCCAGGACCTTGTCATCAAAATTCTCCATTCCCTTGTCATCACAATGCTCCTTGACCACTGTCATCACAATACTCCATGAATATTTTCAGGCCAATGCTCCATGACCTTCTCATCACAATGCTCCATTACCCTTGTCATCACAATGCTCCATGACCCCTCTCATCACAATGCTCCATGACACCTTTCATCACAATGCTCCATGCCCCTTGTCATTACAGTGATCCATGACGCTCTTCATCATAATTTATCCATGGTCTTTTCATAACAATGCTCCACGGTCTTGCTATCACAATTCTCCATGCCCTGTTCATCACAATGCTCCATGTCCCAAGTCATTAAAATTCTCCACGTCCTTGTCATCACAATGCTTCGTGACACTTCTCATCACAATGTTACATGATCTTCTCATCACAATTCTCCATGCACTTGTCATCGCAATGCTGTATGACCACTGTCATAGCAAGCTCCATGCGCTTGTCATCACAATGCTTCACGACGTTGTCATCAAAATTCTCAATGGCCCTTGTCATCACAATGCTCCATGCCCTTGTCTTCACAATGCTCCATGAACCTAGTCATCACAATATTCCAAGCCCTTGTCATCAAAATGCTCCATTACCTTTGTCATCACAATCCTCCATGACACTTGGTATCACAATGCTCCATGCCATTGTCATCACAATGGACAATGACATATGCCATCACAATGCTCCCTGACACCTGTCTTCACAATACTCCATGACCATGTCATCACAATGATCCATGCCCTTGTCATCACAATGCGCCATGCCCACTCTCATCACAATAATCCATAGTCTTGTCAGAGCAATTTTCCATGACCCCTGTCATCACAATGCTCCGTGACTCCAGTCATCACAATGCTTCATGACCTTTGTCATCACAGTGGTCCATGTCCTCTTCAAACAAGGCTCTGCGACCTTTTACACCACAATGCTCCATGAATATTTCATCACAATGCTCTGTGTCCCTTGTCATGAAAATGCTCCATGCCTTTGTCAGCACAATGCTCCATGCCCTTGTCATCACAATGCTCCATGCCCACTGTCATCACAATAATCCATGAAACTTTTCAGACCAATGTTCCATGCCCTTGTCTTCACATTGCTCCATGCCCTTGTCATCACAATGCTCCATGACCCCTTTCATCACAATGCTCCGTGACTCCAGTCATCACAATGCTTCATGACCTATCTCATCACTATGGTCCATGCCCTCGTCACACAAGGCTCTGTGATCTTTTTCACCTCAATGCTCCATGAATATTTCATCACAATGCTCTGTGTCCCTTGTCATCAAAATGCTCCATGCCTTTGTCAGCACAATGCTCCATGACACTTGTCATCAAAATGCTCCATGTGCTTGTCAGCACAATGCTCCATAACCTATGTCATCACAATGCACCATGCACTTCTGATCACAATGCTCCCCATCCTTGTCATCAAAATGCTCCATAAACCTTGTCATCACAATGCTCCATGCACTTCTCCTCAAAATGCTTTCTCACCACTGATATCACAATGTTCCATCACTAGTCATCACAATACTCCCTCTCCCCTGTCACCACAATATTCCATGACCCATGTAATCACAATTCTCCATGCCCTTGTCATCACAAAGCTCCATGACGAAAGTCATCTGAATGCTCCATGGCCTTCTCATCACAATGCTCCATGCCCTTGTCATCACAATGCTCCATGATCCCTGTCATCACAATGCTCCGTGAGTCCAGTCATCACAATGCTTCATGACGTTTGTCCTCACAATGGTCCATGCCTTCGTCACCCAAGTCTCTGTGACCTTTTTCACCACAATGCTCCATGCCCTTGTCACCTCAAATCTCCATGCCCACTCTCATCAAAATAATCCATGAAACTTGTCAGACCAATGATCCATGCCCCTGTCATCATATTGCTCCATGCCCTTGTCATCACAATGCTCCATGAAATTTTCATCACAATGCTCTGTGACCCTTGTCATCACAAAGCTCCATGCCTTTGTCAGCACAGTGCTCCATGACCCTTGTCATCACAATGCTCGATGCGTGTGTCAGCACAATGCTCCATAACCCATGTCATCACAATGCACCATGCACTTGTCATCACAATGCTCCATATCCTTGTCATCAAAATGCTCCATAAAACTTGTCATCACAATGCTCCATGCACTTCTCCTCAAAATGCTTTCTCACCACTGATATCACAATGTTCCATCACTAGTCATCACAATACTACCTCACCCCTATCACCACAATATTCCATGACCCTTGTAATCACAATTCTCCATGCCCTTGTCATCACAAATCTCCATGACGCATGTCATCAGCATGCTCCATGCCCTCCTCATCACAATGCTCCATGCCCTTGTCATCACAATGCTCCAACACCCCTGTAATCACAATGCTCCATGCCCCTTTTCATCTCAATGCTCCATGAACCCTGTCATCCCAATGCACCATGCCCATCACCAAAATATTTCATGCTATTGTCATCACAATGAAATCAAAATGCTCAATGACCTCTGTCAACACAATGCACCAAACCCTTCTGATCACAATGTTCCATAACACTTGTCATCACAATGCCACATGACGCTGGTCATCACAATTATCCATGGTCTTCTCATCACAATGCTCCATGATCTTTGTCATCTCAATGCTCAATACACTTATCATCACAATGCTCCCTGACAGTTGTCATCAGTATGCTCCTTGAACCCTGTCATGACAAGGCTCCATGCATTTTTCATCACAATGATCCATTCCCTTTTCATCACAATGGTCCAAGACCCCTGTAACCACAATGCTCCATGTCCTTGTCATCACAAAGCTCCATGACGCATGTCATCAGAATGCTCCATTGCCTTCTCATCACAATGCTCCATGCCCTTGAAATCACATTGCTTCAAAACCCCTGTAATCTCAATGATCCATGCACATTTTGATCAGAATGCTCCATGCCCTCGTCATCACAATGCTCCATGACCCTTGTCATCGCAATGTTCCAAGCACTTGTCATCAAAATGCTCCATTACCTTTGTCATCACAATCCTCCATGACACATGGTATCACAATGCTCCATGCCATTGTCATCACAATGGACAATGACATATGTCATTACAATGCTCCCTGTCACCTGTCTTCACAATATTCCAAGACCTTGTCATCACAATGTTCCATGCCCTTGTCTTCACATGTGCCATGCCCACTGTCATCACAATAATCCATGAAACATGTCAGACCAATGTTCCATGCCCCTGTCATCACAGTGCTCCATGCCCTTGTCACCACAATGCTCCATGCCCTTGTCATCTCAATGCTCCATTCCCACTGTCATCACAATAATCCATGAAACTTGTCAGACCAATGTTCCATGCCCCTGTCATCACATTGCTCCATGCACTTGTCTTCACAATGCTCCATGAGCCCTGTCTTCACAATGCTCCGTGACTGCAGCCATCACAATGATTCATGCCCTTTTTCATCACAATGGTCCGTGCCCACTGTCATCACAATAATACATGAAACTTGTCAGACCAATGGTCCATGCCCTCTGTCATCACAATAATCCATGAAACATGTCACACCAAAGTTCCATGCCCCTGTCATCACATTGCTCCATGCCCTTGTCATCACAATGCTCCAAGACCCCTGTCATCACAATGCTCCGTGACTCCAGTCATTACAATGATTCATGACCATGTCCTCACAATGGTTCCTGCCCTCGTCACACAAGGCTCTGTGACCTTTGTCACCACAATGCTCCATGCCCTTGTCATCTCAATGCTCCATGCCCACTGTCATCACAATAATCCATGAAACATGTCAGACCATTGTTCCATGCCCCTGTCATCACATTGCTCCATGCCCTTGTCATCACAATGCTCCATGACCCCTGTCTTCACAATGCTCCGTGACTCCACCCATTACAATGATTCATGACCTTTCTCATCACAATTGTCCATGCCCACTGTCATCCCAATAATCCATGAAACTTGTCAGACCAATGTTCCATGCCCCTGTCATCACATTGCTCCATGCCCTTGTCATCACAAAGCTCCAAGACCCCTGTCATCACAATGCTCCGTGACTCCAGTCATTACAATGCTTCATGACATTTCTCATCACAGTGATACATGCCCTCGTCACACAAGGCTCTGTGATCTTTTTCACCACAATGCTCCATGAAATTTTCATCACAATGCACTGTGTCCCTTGTCATCACAATGCTCCATGCCCTTGTCATCACAATGCTCCATTACACCTGTCATAACAATGCTCCATATACCCTGCCATCACAATGTTCCACGGACTTGTCATCACAATGCTACATGCCCACTGTCATCACAGTAATCCATGAATCATGTCAGACCAATGTTCCATGCCTCTGTAATCACATTGCTCCATGCCCTTGTCATCACAATGCTCCATGACCCCTGTCATCACAATGCTCCGTGACTCCAGTCATCACAATGATTCATGACCTTTGTCCTAATAATGGTCCATGCCCTCATCACACAAGGCTCTGTGATCTTTGTCACCGCAATGCTCATTGAAATTTTCATCACAATACTCTGTGTCCCTTGTCGTCACAATGCTCCATGCCTTTGTCAGCACAATGCTCCACGACACTTGTCATCAAAATGCTCCATGCGCTTGTCAGCACAATGCTCCTTGACACATGTCATCACAATGTGCCATGCTCTTTTCATCACAATGCTCCGCATCCTTTTCATCGCTATGCTGCATAAAACTTGTCATCACAATGCTCCATGCACTTCTTATCAAAATGCTCTCTCACAACATATATCACAATGTTCCATCACTAGTCATCACAATACTCGCTCACCCCTGTCATCACAATGTTCCTTGACCACTGTTATCACAGTGCTACATGCCTTTATCATCACAATGCTCTATGACCCCTCACATCACAATGTTCCATAACCCCTGTCACAAAATGCTCCATGACCCATTTCATCACAAAGCTTCATGACCCCTGACATCACAATTTTCCATGACCCCTGTCATCAAAATATTCCATGACACTTTTATTCAAATTGCTCCATGAGCCTGTCATCACAATGCTTCCTACCCTTCTCATCACAATGCACCACGCCCTTGTCATCAAAATGCAACATGACATTTGTCATCACAAAGCTCCATGAAACTTGGCATCACAATGCTCCATGCCATTGTCATCACAATGCTCAATGAAATCTCTCATCACATTTCTCCATGCCCTTGTCATCACAATGCTCCATTACACCTGTCATAACAATGCTCCATGACCCCTGCCATCACAATGATCCACGGCCTTGTCATCTCAAGGCTCCATGACGCTTGTCATCACAATGCTCCAAGACCTCTGTAATCACAATTCTCCATGCCACTTTTCATCTCAATGCTCTATGAACACTGTCATCACAATGCACCATGCCCATCATCATAATGATTCATGCTATTGTCATCACAATGAAATCAAAATGCTCCATGTCCTCTGTCATCACAATGCTCCAAACCCTTCTGATCACAATGTTCCATAACACTTGTCATCACATGCCCCATGATGCTCGTCATGACAATTATGCAAGGTCTTCTCTTCACTATGCTACATGACCTTTGTCACCACAATGCTCAATACACTTGGCTTCACAATGCTCGCTGACACTTGTCATCAGTATGCTCCGTGAACACTGTCATGACAAGGCTCCATGCCTTATTCATCACAATGATCCATTCCCTTTTCATCACAATGCTCCAAGACCCCTGTTATCACAATGCTCCGTGACTCCAGTCATCACAATGTTTCATGACATTTGTCATCACAGTGGTCCATGACCTCCTCATAAAAAGCTCTGTGACCTTTGTCACCCCAATGCTCCATGAAATTTTTATCACAATGCTCTGTGACCCTTGTCATCAAAAAGCTCCATGCTTTTGTCAGCACAATTCTCGATGACCATTGTCATCACAATGACCCATGATGCTGGTCATCACAAATTTCCATGGTCTTCTCATCACAATGCTCCATGATCTTTGTCATCACAATGCTCAATACACTTATCATCACAATGCTCCCTGACAGTTGTCATCAGTATGCTCCTTGAACCCTGTCATGACAAGGCTCCATGCATTTTTCATCACAATGATCCATTCCTTTTTCATCACAATGCTCTAAGACCCCTGTAATCACAATGCTCCATGTCCTTGTCATCACAAAGCTCCATGACGCATGTCATCAGAATGCTCCATTGCCTTCTCATCACAATGCTCCATGCCCTTGTAATCACATTGCTTCAAAACCCCTGTAATCTCAATGCTCCATGCCCCATTTCATCAGAATGCTCCATGACCCTTTTCATCAAAATGCTCCATGACCCCTGACATCGCAATGTTCCATAACCCCTGTCATCAAAATGTTCCATGACACTTTTCATCAATTTGCTCCATGACCCTGTCATCACAATGCTCCCTGCCCTTCTCATCATAATGCACCACGGCCTTGTCATCAAAATGCTCCATGACCTTTGTCTTTACAAAGCTCCATGACCTTTGGCATCACAATGCTCCATGCCATTTCATCACAATGCTACATGAAACCTCTCATCATATTGCTCCATGCCCTTGTCACCACAATGCTCCATGACACTTGTCATCACAATGCTCATTACTCTTCTCATCACAATGCTCCATGCCCTTGTCATTACAATCCTCCATGACACATATATCACAGTGTTCCGTGCCCTAGTCATCACTATTTTCCATGCCGAATCTCATCACAATAATCCATGAAATTTTTAGACCAATGTTCCATTCCCTTGTCATCACAATGCTCCATTAAACCTGTCATAAGAATGCTCCATGACCCCTGCCATCACAGTGTTCCACCGCCTTGGCATCCAAGGCTCCATGACCCCTGTAATCACAATGCTCCATGCCCTTGTCATCACAAAGATCCATGACACATGTCATCAGAATGCTCCATGGCCTTCTCATCACTATGCTCCATGACCTTGTCATCACAATGCTCCAAGACCCCTGTAATCACAATGCTCCATGCCCCTATTCATCAGAATGCTCCATTAGATTTGTCATCACAAGGCTCTATGGCCTTCTCATCACACTGCTCTAGGACCTTGTCATCAAAATGCTCCATTCCCTTGTCATCACAATGCTCCTTGACCACTGTCATCACAATACTCCATGAACATTTTCAGGCCAATGCTCCATGACCTTCTCATCACAATGCTCCATTACCCTTGTCATCACAATGCTCCATGACCCCTCTCATCAAAATGCTCCATGACACCTGTCATCAAAATGCTCCATGCCCCTTGTGATTACATTGATCCATGACGCTCTTCATCATAAATATCCATGGTCTTTTCATCACAATGCTGCACGGTCTTGCTATCACAATTCTCCATGCCCTGTTCATTACAATGCTCCATGTCCCACGTTATTACAATTCTCCACGTCCTTGTCATCACAATGCTTAATGACACTTCTCATCACAGTGTTACATGATCTTGTCATCACAATTCTCCATGCACTTGTCATCGCAATGCTGTATGACCACTGTCATAGCAAGCTCCATGCGCTTGTCATCACAATGCTTCACGACGTTGTCATCAAAATTCTCAATGGCCCTTGTCATCACAATGCTCCATGCCCTTGTCATCACAATGCTGCATGAACCTAGTCATCACAATGTTCCAAGCCCTTGTCATCAAAATGCTCCATTACCTTTGTCATCACAATCCTCCATGACACTTGGTATCACAATGCTCCATGCCATTGTCATCACAATGGACAATGACATATGTCATCACAATGCTCCCTGACACCTGTCTTCACAATACTCCATGACCTTGTCATCACAATGTTCCATGCCCTTGTCATCACAATGCGCCATGCCCACTCTCATCACAATAATCCATAATCTTGTCAGAGCAATGCTCCATGACCCCTGTCATCACAATGCTCCGTGACTCCAGTCATCACAATGCTTCATGACCTTTGTCATCACAGTGGTCCATGTCCTCTTCAAACAAGGCTCTGTGACCTTTTACACCACAATGCTCCATGAATATTTCATCACAATGCTCTGTGTCCCTTGTCATGAAAATGCTCCATGCCTTTGTCACCACAATGCTCCATGCCCACTGTCATCACAATAATCCATGAAACTTGTCAGACCAATATTCCATGCCCCTGTCTTCACATTGCTCCATGCCCTTCTCATCACAATGCTCCATGACCCCTTTCATCACAATGCTCCATGACTCCAGTCATCACAATGCTTCATGACCTATCTCATCACTATGGTCCATGCCCTCGTCACACAAGGCTCTGTGATCTTTTTCACCACAATGCTCCATGAATATTTCATCACAATTCTCTGTGTCCCTTGTCATCAAAATGCTCCATGCCTTTGTCAGCCCAATGCCCCATGAGACTTGTCATCAAAATGCTCCATGTGCTTGTCAGCCCAATGCTCCGTGACCTATGCCATCACAATGCGCAATGCGCTTGTCATCACAATACTCCACATCCTTATCATTGCTATGCTCCATAACACTTGTCATCACAATGCTCCATGCACTTCTCATCAAAATGCTCTCTCACCACATATATCACAATGTTACATCACTAGTCATCACAATACACCCTCACCCCTTTCATCACTGTGTTCCATGACACCTGACATCACAATGTTCCAAAACCTCTGTCACAAAATGCTCCATGACCCATTTCATCACAATGCTTCATGACCCCTGACATCACAATATTTCATAATCCCTGTCATCAAAATATTCCATGACACTTTTCATCAACTTGCTCCATGACCCTCTCATCACAATGCTCCCTACACTTCTCATCACAATGCACCACGCCCTTGTCATCATAATGCAACATGACATTTGTCATCACAAAGCTCCATGACCCTTTGCATCACAATGCTCCATGCCATTGTCATCACAATGCTCAATGAAATCTCTCATCACATTGCTCCATGCCCTTGTCATCACAATGCTCCATTACACCTGTCATAACAATGCTCGATGACCCCTGCCTTCACAATGTTCCACGGCCTTGTCAACACAAGGCTCCATGACCCTTGTCATCACAATGCTCCAAGACCTCTGTAATCACAATTCTCCATGCCACTTTTCATCTCAATGATCCATGAACACTGTCATCACAATGCACCAGGCCCATCATCATAATGATTCATGCTATTGTCATCACAATGAAATCAAAATGCTCCATGTCCTCTGTCATCACAATGCTCCAAACCCATCTGATCACAATGTTCCATAACACTTGTCATCACATGCCCAATGACGCTTGTCATCACAGTGATGCAAGGTCTTCTCATCACAATGCTCCATAACCTTTGTCACCAAAATGCTCAATACACTTGGCGTCACAATGCTCGCTGACACTTGTCATCAGTATGCTCCTTGAACACTGTCATGACAAGGCCACATGCTTTTTCATCACAATAATCCATTCCCTTTTCATCACAATGCTCCAATACCCCTGTTTTTCACAATGCTCCGTGACTCCAGTCATCACAATGCTTCATGACATTTGTCATCGCAATGGTCCATGACCTCGTCACACAAAGCTCTGTGACCTTTGTCACCACAATGCACCATGAAATTTTTATCACAATGCTCTGTGACACTTGTCATCACAAAGCTCCATGCCTTTGTCAGCACAATGCTCCATGACCCTTGTCATCACAATGCTCGATGCGTGTGTGAGCACAATGCTCCATAACGCATGTCATCACAATGCACCATGCACTTGTCATCACATTGCTCCACATCCTTGTCATCAAAATGCTCCATAAACCTTGTCATCACAATTCTCCATGCACTTCTCCTCAAAATGCTTTCTCACCGCTGATATCACAATGTTCCATCACTAGTCATCACAATACTCCCTCACCCCTGTCATCACAAGATTCCATGACCCCTGTAATCACAATTCTCCAAGCCCTTGTCATCACAAATCTCCATGACGCATGTCATCAGAATGCTCCATGGCCTTCTCACCACAATGCTCCATGCCCTTGTCATCACAATGCTCCATGAACACTGTCACCACAATGCACCGTGCCCATCACTGTAATATTTCATGCTATTGTCATCACAATGAAATCAAAATGCTCAATGGCCTCTGTCATCACAATGCACCAAACCCTTCTGATCACAATGTTCCATAACACTTGTCATCACAATGCCCCATGACGCTGGTCATCACAATTATCCATGGTCTTCTCATTACAATGCTCCATGATCTTTGTCATCACTATGCTCAATACACTTATCATCACAATGCTCCCTGACAGTTGTCATCAGTATGCTCCTTGAACCCTGTCATGACAAGGCTCCATGCATTTTTCATCACAATGATCCATTCCCTTTTCATCACAATGCTCCAAGACCCCTGTAATCACAATGCTTCATGTCCTTGTCATCACAAAGCTCCATGACGCATGTCATCAGAATGCTCCATTGCCTTCTCATCACAATGCTCCATGCCCTTGTAATCACATTGCTTCAAAACCCCTGTAATCTCAATGCTCCATGCACCTTTTCATCAGAATGCCCCATGCCCTTGTCATCACAATGCTCCATGACCCTTGTCATCGCAATGTTCCAACCCCTTGTCATCAAAATGCTCCATTACCTTTGTCATCACAATCCTCCATGACACCTGGTATCACAATGCTCCATGCCATTGTCATCACAATGGACAATGACATATGTCATCACAATGCTCCCTGACACCTGTCTTCACAATACTCCATGACTTTGTCATCACAATGTTCCATGCCCTTGTCCTCACAATGTGCCATTCCCACTGTCATCACAATAATCCATGAAACATGTCAGACAACTGTTCCATGCCCCTGTCATCACAATGCTCCATGCCCTTGTCATCACAATGCTCCATAACCTCTGTCATCACAATTCTCCGTGACTCCAGTCATCACAATGCTTCATGACCATTGTCCTCACAGTGGTACATTCCCTCGTCACACAAGGCTCTGTGACCTTTGTCACCACAATGCTCCATGCCCTTGTCATCACAATGCTCCATGACCCCTGTCATCACAATGCTCCGTGACTCCAGTCATCACAATGATTCATGACCTTTGTCCTCACAATGGTCCATGCCCTCGTCATACAAGGCTCTGTGACCTTTGTCACCACAATGCTCCATGCCCTTGTCATCTCAATGCTCCATGCCCATGTCATCACAATAATCCATGAAACTTGTCAGACCAATGTTCCATGCCCCTCTCATCACATTGCTCCATGCCCTTGTCACCACAATGCGCCATGACACTCGTCATCACTATGATCGATACTCTTCTCATCACAATGCTCCATGACCTTGTCATTACGATCCTCCATGACACATGTATCACAGTGTTCCGTGCCCTTGTCATCACAATGTTCCATGCCGAATCTCATCACAATAATCTATGAAATTTTCAGACCAATGTTCCATGCCCTTGTCATCACAATGCTCCATTACCCCTGTCATAAGAATGCTCCATGACTCATGCAATCACAATGTTCCACCGCCTTGGCATCCAAGGCTCCATGACCCTTGTCATCACAATACTCCAAGACCCCTGTAATCACAATGCTCCATGCCCCTGTCATCACAAAGATCCATGACACATGTCATCAGAATGCTCCATGGCCTTCTCATCACTATGCTCCATGACCTTGTCATCACAATGCTCCAAGACCCATTAATCACAATGCTCCATGCCCCTATTCATCCGAATGCTCCATGAGATTTGTCATCACAAGGCTCCATGGTCTTCTCATCACACTGCTCCAGGACATTGTCATCAAAATGCTCCATTCCCTTGTCATCACAATGCTCCTTGACCACTGTCATCACAATACTCCATGAACATTTTCAGGCCAATGCTCCATGACCTTCTCATCACAATGCTCCATTACCCTTGTCATTACAATGCTCCATGACCCCTCTCATCAAAATGCTCCATGACACCTGTCATCACAATGCTCCATGCCCCTTGTCATTACAGTGATCCATGACGCTCTTCATCATAATTATCCATGGTCTTTTCATCACAATGCTCCACGGTCTTGCTATCACAATTCTCCATGCCCTGTTAATCACAATGCTCCATGTCCCAAGTCTTTACAATTCTCCACGTCCTTGTCATCACAATGCTTCGTGACACTTCTCATCACGATGTTACATGATCTTGTCATCACAATTCTCCATGCACTTGTCATCACAATGCTGTATGACCACTGTCATAGCAAGCTCCATGCGCTTGTCATAACAATGCTTCACGACGTTGTCATCAAAATTCTCAATGGCCCTTGTCATCACAGTGCTCCATGCCTCCTCTCATCACAATAATCAATGAAAATTTTCAGACCAATGCTCCATGCCCTTGTCATGAAAATGCTCCATTACCCCTGTTATAACAATGCTCCATAAAAACTGCCATTAGAATCTTCCACGGCCTTCTCTTCACAAGGCTCCATGACGCTTGTCATCACAATGCTCCAAGACACCTGTAATGACAATGCTCCATGCCTTTGTCATCACAAAGCTCCATGACGCATGTCATCAGAATGCTTCATGGCCTTCTCATTCACAATGCACCATGCCCTTGTCATCACAATGCTCCATGCCCCCTGTCATCACAATGCTCCATGACCATAGTCATCACAACGATCCATCACCCCTGACAACACAATGATCCGGGACTCTTGTCATCAAAATGCTCCATGACCCTTGTCATCACAATGCTCAATGCCCTTCTCATCACAATGCTCCATGCCCTTGTCATTACAATCCTCCATGACCCATGTATCTAAGTGTACCTTGCCCTTGTCATCATAATGCTCCATGCACACTCTCATCACAATAATCCATGAAACCTTTCAGACCAATGCTCCTTGCCCTTGTCATCACAATGCTCCATTATTCCTGTCATAACAATGCTCCATGACCCATGCCATCACAAGGTTCCACGGCCTTGTCATCACAAGACTCCATGACACTTGTCATCACAATGCTCCAAGACCCTGTAATCACAATGCTCCATGCCCTTGTCATCACAAAGATCCATGACGCATGTCATCAGAATGCTTCATGGCCTTCTCATTCACAATGCACCATGCCCTTGTCATCACAATGCTCCATGACCCCTGTCATCACAATGCTCCATGACCACAGTCATCACAACGATCCATCACCCCTGACAACACAATTATCCGGTACTCTTGTCATCAAAATGCTCCATGACCCTTGTCATCACAATGATCCATGCCCTTGTTATCCCAATGCTCCATGACCCCTGTAATCACAATGTTCAGTGACGCTTGTCATCACAGTGCTCCATGACCCTTGTCATCAAAATGTTCCATGCATTTGTCAGCAAAATGCTTCATGAACTTGTCATCACAATGCTCCATTCCCATTGTCATCAAAATCCTCGATGAAACTTGGGTTCACATTGCTTGATGCCCTTGTCATCACAATGTGCCATGGTCCTTGAAATGAAAATGATCCATGACCTCCGTCATCACAATGCTCCATGTCCACTGTCATAGCAATAATCCATGAAACTTGTCAGACCAATGCTCCATGCCGCTGTCATCACAATGCTCCATGCCCTTGTAATCACAATGCTCCATTGCCCCTCACATCATAATGTTCCTTGACTCCAGTCATCACAATGCTTTATGACCTTTGTCAACACAATGGTACATCCCCTCGTCATCACAATGCTCTGTAACACTTGTCATCAGAATGCTCCATGCCTTTGTCAGCACAATGCTCCATGACCCTTGTCATCACAATGCTCCATGTGCTTCTCAACACAATGCTCCGAGACACATATCATCACAATGTGCCATGCACTTGTCATCACAATGCTCCACAACCTTGTCATCAAAATGCTCCATAAACCTTTTTATCACAATGCTCCATGCACTTCTCATCTAAATGCTCTCTCACCACTGATATCACAATGTTCCATCACTAGTCATCACAATACTCCCTCACCCCTGTCATCACAATGTTCCATGACCCCTGTCATCAAAATGCTACATGCCCTTATCATCACAATGCTCCATGACCACTGACATCACAATGTTCCATGACCCCTGTCATCAAAATGTTCCCTGACCCTTTTCATCAAATTGCTCCATGACCCTGTCATCACAATGCTCCCTGCCCTTCTCATCACAATGCACCACGCACTTGTCATCAAAATGCTCCATGACCTTTGTCATCACAAAGCTCCATGACCCTTGGCATCACAGTACTCCATGCCATTGTCATCACAATGCTCCATGAACACTCTCATCAAATTGCTCCTTGCCCTTGTCATCACAATGCTCAATGGCCTTTTCATCACAATGCTCCATGCAATTGTCATCATAATACTCCACAACCTTTTCGTCCGAATGCTCCATGTACCTTGTCATCACAATGCTCCATGACCCCTGTCATCACAATGATCCATGACAACGGTTATCACAATGCTCCATGCCCCTTGTCACTAGAGTGCTCCATGAGGCCCGTCATCACAATTATCCATGGTCTACACATCACAATGGTCCCCAGTCTTGCCATCACAATGCTCCAAGCCCTGGTCATCAGTATTCTCCACGTCCTTGTCATCACAATGCTCTTTGACACATCTCATCACAATTTTACATGCTCTTTTCATCAAAATTCTCCATGCCCTTGTCATTGCAATGCTCCATGAACCCTGTCATAGCAAGCTTCATGCGCTTGTCATGACAATGCTTCACGAATTTGTCATCAAAATTGTCAATGGCCCTTGTCATCACAGAGCTCCAAACCCTTGTCATCACAATGCTCCATACCTTTGTCATCACAATCCTCCATGACACTTGGCATCACAATGCTCCATGCCATTGTCATCACAATGGACAATGACATATGTCATCACAATGCTCCCTGACACCTGTCTTCTCAATTCTGCATGACGTTGTCATCACCATGCTCCATGCCCTTGTCATCACAAGGAGCCATGACCATTTCCATCACAATAATCCATGAAACTTGTCAGACCAAAACTCCATGCCCCTGTCATCACAATGCTCCATGCCATTGTCATCACAATGATCCATGACTCCAGTCATCAAAATGCTTCATGACCTTGGTCATCACAATGGTCCATGCCATCGTCATCACAAGGCTCTATGACATTTGTCACCACAATGCTCCATGAACTTTTCATCAAAATGCTTTGTGACACTTGTCATCACAATGCTCCATGCCTTTCTCAGCACAATGCTCCATGAACCTTGTCATCACAATGCTCCATGCCCTTGTCAGCACAGTGCTCCATGACCTTTGTCATCACAATGCTCCAAGCCCTTGTCATCACAATGCTCCATTACCTTTGTCATCACAATCCTCCATGACACTTGGAATCACAATGCTCCATGCCATTGTCATCACAATGGGAGATGACTTAGGTCTTCACAATGCTCCCTGACACCTGTCTTCATAATACTGCATGACATTGTCATCACAATGCTCCGTGCCATTGTCATCACAATGCGCCATTCCCACTGTCATCACAATAATCCATGAAACTTGTAAGACCAATGTCCCATGCCCCTGTAATCATAATGCTCCACACCCCTTTTCTTCAGAATGCTCCATGACACTTGTCATTACAAGGCTCCATGGTCTTCTCCTCACAATGCTCCAGGACCTTGTCATCACAATGCTCGATTCCATTGTCATCGCAATGCTCCATGACCACTGCCATCACAATACTCAATGAATATTTTCATCCCAATGCTCCATGAACTTCTCATCACAGTGCTCCATGACCCCTGTCATCACAATGCTCCATGCCCCTTATCATTACAGTGCTGCATGACGCTCGACATCACAATTATCCATGGTCTTCTCATCACAGTGCTCCACGGTCTTGCCATCACAATGCTCCATGACACTTCTCATCACAATGTTACATGAACTTTTCATCACAATTCTCCATGCATTTGTCATCACAATGCTCCATGAACCCTGTCATAGCAAGCTCCAAGTGCTTTTCATCACAGTGCTTCACGACATTGTCATCAAAATTCTCAATGGCCGTTGTCATCACAGTGCTCCATGCCCTTGTCATCACAGTGCTCCATGACCATTGTCATCAAAAAGCTCCAAGCCCTTGTCATCACAATGCTCCATTACATTTGTCATCACAATCCTCCATGACACTTGGCTTCACAATGCTCCATGCCATTGTCATCACAATGCACCAAGACATATGTCATCACAATGCTCCCTGACACCTGTCTGCACAGTACTCCATGACCTTCTCATAACAATGCTGCATGCCCTTGTCATCACAATGCGCCATGCCCACTGTCATCTCAATAATCCATGAAACTTGTCAGACCAATGCTCCATGCCCCTGTCATCACAATGCTCCATGCCCTTGTCATCACAGTGCTCCGTGATTCCAGTCATCACAATGCTTCATGACCTTTGGCATCAAAATGGTCCATGCCCTCGTCATCACAGGGCTCTGTTAAATTTGTCACCATAATGCTCCATGAACTTTTCATTCACAATGCTCTGTGACCCTTGCCATCACAATGCTCCATGCCTTTGTCAGCAGAGTGCTCCATGACCCTTGTTATCACAATGCTCCATGTGCTTGTTATCAAAATTTTCCACAAACTTGTCATCAGAATGCTCCATAAAACTTGTCATCACAATGCTCCATGTACTTCTCATCAAAATGCTCTCTCACCACTGATATCAAAATGTTCCATCACTAGTCATCAGAATAATACCTCACCCCTGTCATGACAATGTTCCACGGCCTTGTCATCAAAAGGCTCCATGACCCTTGTCATCAGAATGCTCCAAGACCCCTGTAATCACAATGTTCCGTGTTATTGTCATCACAAAGCTCCATGACGCATGTCATCAATCTGCTCCATGGCCTTCTCATCACAATGCTCCATGCCCTTGTCATCACAATGCTCCAAGACAACTGTAATCAAATTGCTCAAAGCCACTTTTCATCTCAATGCTCCATGAACTCTGTAATCACAATGAACCATGCCCATCATCATGGAGACTTATCAATACATAAGTTTTAAGTTTCTTACTAGTCAGATATATACCTCTGCGGGAAATATGGGGTTTTGAGTGCCTTTCACTGAGGAAAGTGTAGATCTTTTCTATTCCATAGTTGGTTTTTGGAACGGTACATGTATTAATATAAAACTCTGGTTTTATGCATCACCCCACCTCGCCTTCCCCCTTAAGCAGGCACAAGAGTGTTGTCTAAATGTGAGGCTCTGTTCTCTTTCCTAACTCAGTTCATGTGTAGCCATGTTTACAGGACCTTCATAAGTGATATCTTATGATAAGTTTCTTTTTCTCTGTGACTTATTTCACTTAGAATCATCGTACCTGAATACACTCATTTTGCTGCTACTGGCCTTATGACATTGATTTCATGGCTGAGGGATATTACATCGTATGTAATTACCACAATTTTTTGAACCATTTTTGTCTTTTCTGGGATATTTAAGGTGTACCCAAGTTGAGGTTCTTGTAAGCAGTGCAGCCCACAATTTTGGGGTGGCTCTATCTTATTGATTTTGAGTTTTCCCAAGGTATATTCCCTAGACGTGAAGTGCCCTTGGCTCTGTAGCTCTGTTGTTTACTTGTTTTAGGGACCACAATGCACTCCTCCAGAGAGGCAGTTGGCAATTTACATCCTGCCCATCAGCATAACTAGGCTCCCTGTTCTCTATTGCCTGTCTTGACTTTCTGGCTTTTACACATTTTGCGGATGTCCCTTTTGACCGGTGGGAAGTGATACTTCATTGTAGTTCAGATTTTCGTTGCCCGCTTGCTTGCTTGGCCAAAAAGGACGTACGGGTTTTCTCCTTAATATATTCAGGAGAAAACACATACGCCCTTTTTGGCCAAGTGCATCATTGTCGAAGTTGTGCCCCTCTTCCTGTGCTTAAAAGGCGATTCCAATGTACCTCTTGAAATCTGTTTCCTGCTATTCTGGCTCGCTTTGAAGTCTGCCTCGTTGCCTTCCCTCAACAGATATTTGGACGATTGTTTTCCTTTATTACTCTGCCAGTTTGTGAATTGCTGTGCCCCTGAGCTCCATTTTTCAACTCGTTTTTTGTGAGCTGACCGGAAGTCCAATATTTTGGTTTAGCACCTATACTGGTTCCCGGTAGGTGGCTGAGACTTTGTTTAATTCTTCTTCCTGCCGGGAAATTAGAGTGACATGTGCCCGTCCAAATGCCTAACAGCTACTCTCTCATTGGTTCTCCCTCTTCCCTTTCATCCTCTGCCAAATTGGCAACTTGTTCGAACCAGGAGGTTAAAGGGGCTGTCTCTCCAAGTTGGGAGATTGATAGTAAAACAGTTGGAAATTCAAACCAGAGCACCAGGAGAGGGACTATTAGTTGAGTTTTAGAAACGTTTTGTATTCACACAGTGTCCATTCTGTACGTTTCCCGTACCTGTTATAACTGTAGTACTATTCCCTACAACCTGGAGAGTTGGGACCCTTGTAATGTGTGCCACACATTATTGCTTTAAATGGTCTGCATTTGCTCACCAATCCTCTCAGTCCCAAGTGTCCAGCCTTATGCCACATCCAGCTGTCGTTTTACATAGGGTCATTCCAGGTTTCATCAGAGCCCCTGAAGGAATTTTAAAGAATTTCCATGTTTTTTTGTTTTCTTTTTGAAATTCGTTTTTATAATGGGTTTTAGCTGATGCTCACTGCCATGTTTATGCCAGTCTAGACACACTTGATTCCCTTACGGAGACATATCAATACATAGATTTTAAGATTCTTACCAGTCAGATATATTCCTCTGTGGGAAATATGGCGTTTTGAGTCCCTTTCACTGAGGAAAGTGTAGGTCTTGCCTATTCCGTATTTGGTTTTTGGAACGGTACCTGTACTAATATCAAATTCTGGTTTTATGCATCACCCCACCTCTCCTTCCCCCTTAAGCAGGCACAAGAGTGTTTTCTAAATGTGAGGCTCTGTTCTCTTTCCTAACTCAGTTCATGTGTAGCCATGTTTAGAGGACCTTCATAAGTGATATCTTATGATAAATTTATTTTTTTCTGTGACTTATTTCACTTAGAATCATCGTACCTGAATCCAATCATTTTGCCGCTACTGGCCTTATGACATTGATTTCATGGCTGAGGGATATTACATCGTATGTAAATACCACAATTCTTTGAACCATTTTTGTCTTTCCTGGGATATTTAAGGTGTACCCAAGTTGAGGTTCTTGTAAGCAGTGCAGCCCTAAATTTTGGGGTGGCTCTATCTTATTGATTTTCAGTTTTCCCAAGGTATATTCCCTAGACTCGAAGTGGCCTTGGCTCTGTAGCTCTTTTGTTTACTTGTTTGAGGGAACACAATGCACTCCTCCAGAGAGGCAGTTGGCAATTTACATCCTGCCCATCAGCATAACTAGGCTCCCAGTTCTCCATTGCCTGTCTTGCCTTTCTGGCTTTTACAAATTTTGCGGATGTCCATTTTGACCGCTGGGAAATGATACTTCATTGTAGTTGAGATTTGCATTGCCCGCTTGCTTGCTTGGCCAAAAAGGGCGTATGCGTTTTCTCCTGAATTGATTCAGGAGAAAACACATACGGCATTGCTGGCCAAGTGCATCATTGTTGAAGTTGTGCCCCTGTTCCTGTGCTTTAAAGGCGATTCCAATGTACCTCTTGAAATCTGTTTCCTGCTATTCTGGCTCACTTTCAAATCCGCCTCGTTGCCTTCCCTCAAAAGATTTTTGGACGATTGTTGTCCTTTATTTCTCTGCCAGTTTGTGCATTGCTGTGCCCCTGAGCTCCATTTTTCAACTCGTTTTTTGTGAGCTGACCCCAAGTCCAAAATTTTGGTTCAGGACCTATACTGCTTCCCGGCGGGTGTCTGATACTTTGGTTAATTCTTCTTCCTGCCGAAAATTAGAATGACATGTGCCCGTCCAAATGCCTAACAGCTACTCTCTCATTGGTTCTCCCTCTTCCCTTTCATCCTCTACAAAATTGGCCACCTGTGAGAACCAGGAGGTTAAAGGGGATGTCTCTCCAAGTTGGGAGATTGATAGTAAAGCAGTTGGAAATTCAAACCAGAGCACCAGGATAGGGACTATTAGTTGAGTTTTAGAGACCTTTTATATTCACACTGTGTCCATTCTCTAGGTTTCCCGTACATGTTATAACTGTTGTAGTATTCCCTACAACCTGGAGAGTTGGGACCCTTGGAATGTGTGCCACGCATTATTGCTTTAAATGGTCGGCATTTGCTCACCAATCCTCTCAGTCCCAAGTGTCCAGCCTAATGCCACATCCAGCTGTCATTGTAGATAGTGTCATTCCAGGTTTCATAAGATCCCATGAAGGAATTGTAAAGAATTTCTCTGTTTTTTTGTTTTGTTTTTGAAATTCCTTTTTATAGTGGGTTTGAGCTGATTATAACTGCCATGTTAATGCCAGTCTAGACACACTTGATTCCCTTATGGAGACTTATCAATACATAGGTTTTAAGATTCTTACTAGTCAGATATATTCCTCTGCGAGAAATATGGGGTTTTGAGTCCATTTCACTGAGGAAAGTGTAGGTCTTGTCTATTCCTTATGTGGTTTTTGGAACGGTACGTGTACTAATATCAAACTCTGGTTTTATGCATCACCCCACCTCTCCTTCCCCCTTAAGCAGACATAAGCGTGTTTTCTAAATGTGAGACTCTGTTCTCTTTCTTAACTAAGTTCATGTGTAGCCATGTTTACAGGACCTTCATAAGTGATATTCTTATGATAAGTTTCTTTTTCTCTGTGACTTATTTCACTTAGAATCATCGTACCTGAATACACTCATTTTGCTGCTACTGGCCTTATAACATTGATTTCATGGCTGAGGGATATTCCTTCATACGTAAGTAAAACAATTTCTTGAACCATTTTTGTCTTTCCTAGGATATTTAAGTTGTACCCAAGTTGAGGTTCTTGTAAGCAGTGCAGCACTAAATTTTCAGCTGGCTCTGTCTTATTGATTTTCAGTATTCCCAAGGTATATTCCTTACACTGGAAGTGCCCTTGGCTCTGTAGCTCTGTTGTTTCCTTGTTTTAGGGAACACAATGCACTCCTCCAGAGAGGCAGTTGGCAATTTACATGCTGCCCGTCTGCATAACTAGGCTCCCAGTTCTCCAGGGCCTGCCTTCCCTTTCTGAGTTTTACACATTTTGCGGATGTCCCGTTTGACCGGTGGGAATTGATACTTCATTGTAGTTCAGATTTGCATTGCCCGATGCTTGCTTGGCCAAAAAGGACGTATGCGTTTTCTCCTGAATTGATTCAGGTGAAAACACATACGGCATTGCTGGCCAATTGCATCATTGTTGAAGTTGTGCCCCTGTTCCTGTGCTTTAAAGGCGATTCCAATGTACTTCTTGAAATCTGTTTCCTGCTATTCTGGCTCACTTTCAAGTCCGCCTCGTTGCCTTCCCTCAAAAGATTTTTGGACGATTGTTGTCCTTTATTTATCTGACTGTTTGTGCATTGTTGTGCTCCTAAGATCCATTTTTCAACTCGTTTTTTGTGAGCTGACCGCAAGTCCAAAATTTTGGTTCATGACCTATACTGGTTCCCGGCAGGTGGCTGAGACTTTGGTTAATTCTTCTTCCTTCCGGGAAATTAGAGTGACATGTGCCCGTCCAAATGCCTAACAGCTACTCTCTCAATGGTTCTCCCTCTTCCCTTTCATCCGCTGCCAAATTGGCAACCTGTGCGAACCAGGAGGTTAAAGGGGCTGTCTTTCCAAGTTGGGAGATTGATAGTAAAGCAGTTGGAAAGTCAAAGCGGAGCACCATTAGAGGGACTATTAGTTGAGTTTTAGAAACCTTTCATATTCACAGTGTGTCCATTCTGTAGGTTTCCCGTACATGTTATAGCTGTAGTAATATTCCCTTCACCCTGGAGAGTTGGGAACCGTGGAATGTGTGCCACGCATTATGGCTTTAAATGGTCTGCATTTGCTCACCGAATCTCACCAATCCTCTCAGTGCCAAGTGTCCAGACTTATGCCACATCCAGCTGTCGTTGTAGATAGGGTCATTCCAGGTTTCATCAGAGACCCTGAAGGAATTTTAAAGAATTTCCCAGTTTTTTTTGTTTTGCTTTTGAAATTCCTTTTTATAGTGGTTTTGAGCTGATTCTCACTGCCATGTTTATGCCAGTCTAGACACACTTGATTCCCTTTCAGTGACATAACGATACATAGGTTTTAAGATTCTTAGTACTCTGATATATTCCTCTGCGGGGAATATGGGTGTTCAGTCCCGTTCACTGAGGAAGGAGTAGGTCTTGTCTATTCTGTATTTGGATTATGGAACGGTACCTGTGCTAATATCAAACTCTGGTTTTGTACATCTCCCCACCTCTCTTTCCCCTTAAGCAGGCATAAGTGTATTTTCTAAATGTGAGACACTGTTCTCTTTCCTAATTCAGTTCATATGTAGCCATGTTTACATTTCCTTCATAAGTGATATCTTATGTCAGAATGCCCCATGGCTCTTGTCATCATAATGCTCTATGATGCTCTTCATCACAATTATCCATGGTCTTCTCATCACAATGCTCCACAGTCTTGCCATCACATTGCTCCATGCCCTGATCATCACAATGCTCCTTTACCTTTGTCATCACAATCGTCCATGACACGTGTCATCACAATGCTCCATGTTATTGGCATCACAATGGACCATGACAAATGTCATCACAATGCTCCCTGACACCTGTCTTCACTGTAGTCCATGACGTTGTCATCACAATGTTCTATGCTCTTTTCATCACAATGCACCATTCCCACTCTCATCACAATAATCCATGAAATTTGTGAGACCAATGCTCCATGCCCCTGTCATCACAATGCTCCGTGACTCCATTCATCACTATGCTTCATGATATTTGTCATCACAATGGTCAATGCCCTCGTCATCACAAGGCTCTGTGACCTGTGTAACCACAATGCACCATGAACTTTTCATCACAATGCTCCATGCCTTTCTCAGCACAACACTCAATGACACTTGTCATCACAATGCTCCATGCGCTTGTCAGCAAAATGCTCCACCAGCTTGTCATCACAAAGCTCCATGCACTTCTCATCAAAATGCTCTGTCACCACTGATATCACAATGTTCCATTACTAGTCATCACAATACGCCCTCATCCTTGTCATCACAATGTTCCATGACCGCTGTCATCACAATACTACATGCCATTATCATCACAGTGCTCCATGACCCCTGACATCACAATTCTCCATAACCCATGTCATCAAAATGCTCCATGACATTTGTCATCACAAATCTCCATGACGCTTGTCATCACAATGCTCGATGCCCTTCTCATAACAATGCTCCATGCCCTTGTCATTACAGTCCTCCATGAACACTGTACCACAGTGTTCTGGGCCCTTGTCATCACAGTGCGCCAGGCCCACTCTCATCACAAAAATCCATGAAATATTTCAGACCAATGCCCCATGGCCTTGTCATCACAATGCTCCATTACCCCTGTCATAACAATGCTCCATGACCCCTGTCATCACAATGCACCATGCCCATCACCATAATATTTCATGCTATTGTCATCACAATGAAATCAAAATGCTCAATGACCTCTGTCATCAAAATGCTCCAAACCCTTCTGATCACAGTGTTCCATAACACTTGTCATCACAATGCCCCATGAGGCTGGTCATCACAATTATCCATGGTCTTCTCATCACTATGCTCCATGATCTTTGTCATCACAATGCTCAATACACTTAACATCTCAATGCCCCCTGACAGTTGTCATCAGTATGCTCCTTGAACCCTGTCATGACAAGGCTATATGCATTTTTCATCACAATTATCCATTCCTTTTTCATCACAATGCTCCAAGACCCCTGTAATCAAAATGCACCATGTCCTTGTCATCACAAAGCTCCATGACGCATGTCATCAGAATGCTCCATTGCTTCTCATCACAATGCCCCATGCCCTTGTCATCACAATTCTTCCAAACCCCTGTAATCACAATGCTCCATGCATCTTTTCATCAGAATGCTCCATGACCCTTTTCATCAAAATGCTCCATTAACCCTCACATCACAATGTTCCATAACCCCTGTCATCAAAATGTTCCATGACACTTTTCATCAATTTGCTCCATGACCCTGTCATCACAATGCTCCCTGCCCTTCTCATCACAATGCACCACGACCTTATCATCAAAATGCTCCATGACTTTTGTCATCACAAAGCTCCATGACCCTTGGCATTACAATGCTCCATGCCATTTCATCACAATGCTCCATGAAACCTCCCATCACATTGCTCCATGCCCTTGTCACCACAATGCTCCATGACGCTTGTCATCGCAATGCTCGATACTCTTCTCATCACAATGCTCCATGACCTTGTCATTACAATCCTCTATGACACATGTATCACAGTGTTCCGTGCCCTAGTCATCACAATGCTCCATTACCCCTGTCATAATAATGCTCCATGAACCCTGCCATCACAATGTTCCACGGCCTTGTCATCCAAGTCTCCATGAGCCCTGTCATCAAAATACTCCATGAATAATTTCAGCCCAATGCTCCATGACCTTCTCATCACAGTGCTCATTGACCCTTGTCATCACAATGCTCCATGACCCCTCTCATCACAATGATCCATGACACCTGTCATCACAATGCTCCATGCCCTTTGTCTTTACAGTGATCCATGACGCTCTTCATCATAATTATCCATGGTCTTTTCATCACAATGCTCCACGGTCTTGCCATCACAATTCTCCATGCCCTGTTCTTCACAATGCTCCATGTCCCATGTCATTACAATTCTCCAAATCCTTGTCATCACAATGCACCAGGACACTTCTCATCACAATGTTATATGATATTTTCATCACAATTCTCCATGCATTTGTCATCGCAATGCTCTATGACCCCTGTCATAGCAAGCTCCATGCGTTTGTCATCACAATGCTTCATTACATTGTCATCAAAATTCTCAATGGCCCTTGTCATCACAATGCTCCATGTCCTGTCATCACAATGCTCCTTGACCCTTGACATCACAATGTCCCAAGCCCTTGTCATCAAAATGCTCCATTACCTTTGTCATCAGAATCCTCCATGACACTTGGTATCACAATGCTCCATGCCATTGTCATCACAATGGACAATGACATATGTCATCACAATGCTCCCTGACACCTGTCTTCACAATACTCCATGAGCTTGTTATCACAATGTTCCATGCACTTGTCATCACAATTTGCCATGCCCACTGTCATCACAATAATCCATGAAACTTGTCAGCCCAATGTTCCATGACCCTGTCATCACAAAGTTCCATGCCCTTGTCATCACAATGCTCTATGACCCCTGTCATCACAATGCTCCATGACTCCAGTCATCACAATGCTTCATGACCCTTGTCATCACAGTGGTCCATGCCCTCGTCACACAAGGCTCTGTGACCTTTGTCACCACAATGCTCCATGCCCTTGTCATCACAATGCTCCATGCCCACTGTCATCACAATAATACATAAAACTTTTCAGCCCAATGTTGAATGCCCCTGTCATCACATTGATCCATGCCCTTGTCATCACAATGCTCCAAACCCTTGTGATCACAATGCTCCATAACACTTGTCATCACAACGCCCCATGACGCTCGTTATCACAATTATCCATGCACTTCTCATCACAATGTTCCATGACCTTTTTCATCACAATGTTCAATACACTTGTCATCACAATGCTCCCTGACACTTGTCGTCAGTATGCTCCTTGAACCCTGTCATGACAAGGCTCCATGCATTTTTCATCAAAATGATCCATGTCCTTTTCTTCACAATGCTCTAAGACCCCTGTGATCACAATGCTGCATGCACCTTTTCATCAGAATTCTCCATGAGACTTCTCATCACAAGGCTCAGTGGGCTTCTCATCACAATGCTCCAGGACCTTCTCATCACAATGCTCCAGGACCTTGTCATCACAGTGTTCCATTCCCTTGTCAACACAATGCTCCATGACCCCTGCCATTACAAAACTCAATGAACATTTTCAGCCCAATGATCTATGACCTTCTCATCACAATGTTACATGACCACTGTCATCACAACGCTCCATGGCCACTGACAACACAATGATCCTGGACTCTTTTCATCAAACTGCTCCATGACCCTTGTCATCACAATTATCCATTCCCTTGCCATCCCAGTGCTCCATGACACCTGTAATCACAATGCTCCGTGATGCTTTTCATCACAGTGCTCCATTACCCTTGTCATCAAAATGCTCCATGCATTTGTCAGCAAAATGCTACATGACCTTGTCATCACAATGCTGCATGTGCTTGTCATCAAAATACTCTATTCCCATTGTCATCAAAATCCTCCATGAGCATTGGGTTCACATTGCTTCATGCCATGTCATGACAATGCTCCATGCTACTTGTAATTAAAATGATCCATGACCTCTGTCATGACAATGCTCCATACTACTTGAAATGAAAATGATCCATGACCTCTGTCATCACAATGCTCCAAACCCTTGTGATCACAATGTTCCATAACACTTGTCATCACAACGCTCCATGATGCCTGTCATCACAGTGCTCAATGACCATTGTCATCACAATGCTCAATACACTTGTCATGACAACGCTCCCTGACACTTGACGTCAGAATGCTCCTTGAAACCTGTCATGAAAAGGTTCCATGCATTTTTCATCACAATGCACCATGCCTTTTTCATCACAATGCTCCATGCTATTGTCATCACAATACTCCAGAAACTTGTCAACAGAATGCTCCATGCCCACTGTCATCACAATAATCCATGAAACATGTCAGACCAATGTTGCATGCACCTGTCATCACAATGCTCCATGCCCTTGTCATCACAATGCTCCGTGACCCCTGTCATCACAATGCTCCGTGACTCCAGTCATCACAATGCTTCATGACATTTGTCCTCACAATGGTCCATGCCCTCGTCACACAACGCTCTGTGACCTTTGTCACCACAATGCTCCATGCCCTTTTCATCTCAATGCTCCATGCCCACTGTCATCACAATAATCCATGAAACTTTTCAGACCAATGTTCCATGCCCCTGTCATCACATTGCTCCATGCCCTTGTCATCACAATGCTCCGTGACTCCATTCATCACAATGATTCATGACCTTTCTCATCACAGTGGTCCATGCCCTCGTCACACAAGGCTCTGTGATCTTTGTCACCACAATGCTCCATGAAATTTTCATCACAATGCTCTGTGTCCCTTGTCATCACAATGCTCCATGCCTTTGTCAGCACAATGCTCCATGACACTTGTCATCAAAATGCTCCATGCGGTTGTCAGAACAATGCTCCATGACACATGTCATCACAATGTGCAATGCTCTTTTCCTCACAATGCTCCACATCCTTTTCATCGCTATGCTCCATAAAACTTGTCATCACAATGCTCCATGCATTTCTCAGCAAAATGCTCTCTCACCACATATATCAAAATGTTCCATCACTAGTCATCACAATACTCGCTCACCCCTGTCATCACAATGTTCCATGACCACTGTCATCACAGTGCTCCATGCCCTTATCATCACAATGCTCCATGACCCCTGACGTCACAATGTTCCATAACCCCTGTCACAAAATGCTCCATGACCCATTTCTTCACAATGCTTCATGACCCCTGACATCACAATGTTCCCTAACCCCTGTCATCAAAATATTCCATGACCCTTTTATTCAAATTGCTCCATGACCCTGTCATCACAATGCTCCCTGCCCTTCTCATCACAATGCACCACGCCCTTGTCATCAAAATGCCCCATGACATTTGTCATCACAAATATCCATGACCCTTGGCATCACAATGCTCCATGCCATTGTCATCACAATGTTCAATGAAATCTCTCATCACATTGCTCCATGCCCTTGTCATCACAATGCTCCATTACACCTGTCATAACAATGCTCCATGACCCCTGCCATCACAATGTTCCACGGCCTTGTCATAACAAGGCTCCATGACGCTTGTCATCACAATGCTCCAAGACCTCTGTAATCACAATTCTCCATGACACTTTTCATCTCAATGCTCCATGAACCCTGTCATCACAATGCACCGTGCCCATCACCATAATATTTCATGCTATTGTCATCACAATGAAATCAAAATGCTCAATGACCTGTGTCATCTCAACGCACCAAACCCTTCTGATCACAATGTTCCATAACACGTGTCATCACAATGCCCCATGAGGCTGGTCATCACAATTATCCATGGTCTTCTCATCAGAATGCTCCATGATCTATGTCATCACAATGCTCAATACACTTGGCATCACAATGCTCCCTGACAGTTGTCATCAGTATGCTCCTTGAACCCTGTCATGACAAGGCTCCATGCATTTTTCATCACAATGATCCATTCCCTTTTCATCACAATGCTCCAAGACCACTGTAATCACAATGCTCCATGTCCTTGTCATCACAAATCTCAATGACACATGTCATCAGAATGCTCCATTGCCTTCTCATCACAATGCTCCATTCCCTTGAAATCACATTGCTTCAAATCCCCTGTAATCTCAATGCTCCATGCACCTTTTCATCAGAATGCTCCATGGCCTTGTCATCACAATGCTCCATGACACTTGTCATCGCAATGTTCCAAGCCATTGTCATCAAAATGCTCCATTACCTTTGTCATCACAATCCTCCATGACACTTGGTATCACAATGCTCCATGCCATTGTCATCACAATGGACAATAACATATATCATCACAATGCTCCCTGACACCTGTCTTCAGAATAATCCATGACCTTGTCATCACAATGTTCCATGCCCTTGTCATCACAGTGTGCCATGCACACTGTCATTACAATAATCCATGAAACATGTCAGACCAATGTTCCATGCCCCTGTCATCACAATGCTCCAGGCCCTTGTCATCACAATGCTCCATGACCCCTGTCATCTCAATGCTCCTTGACTCCAGTCATCACAATGCTTCATGACCTTTATCCTCACAATGGTCCATGCCCTCGTCACACAACGCTCTGTGACCTTTGTCACCAAAATGCTCCATGCCCTTGTCATCTCAATGCTCCATGCCCACTGTCATCACAATAATCCATGGAACATGTCAGACCAATGTTCCATGCCCCTGTCATCACATTGCTCCATGCCCTTGTCATCACAGTGCTCCAAGACCCCTGTCATCACAGTGCCCCGTGACTCCAGTCATCACAATGATTCATGACCTTTCTCATCACAATGGTCCATGCCCTCGTCACACAAGGCTCTGTGATCTTTGTCACCACAATGCTCCATGAAATTTTCATCAAAACGCTCTGTGTCCCTTGTCATCACAATGCTCCATGCCTTTGTCAGCACAATGCTCCATGACACTTGTCATCAAAATGCTCCATGCGCTTGTCAACACAATGCTCCATGACACATGTCATCACAATGTGCCATGCTCTTTTCATCACAATGCTCCACATCCTTTTCATCGCTATGCTCCATAAAACTTGTCATTACAATGCTCCATGCTCTTCTCATCAAAATGCTCTCTCACCACATATATCACAATGTTCCATCGCTAGTCATCACAATACTCGCTCACCCCTGTCATCACAATGTTCTATGACAACTGTTATCACAGTGCTACATGCCCTTATCATCACAATGCTCCATGACCCCTGACATCACCATGTTCCATAACCCCTGTCACAAAATGCTCCATGACCCATTTCTTCACAATGCTTCATGACCCCTGACATCACAATGTTCCATAACCACTGTCATCAAAATATTCCATGACCCTTTTATTCAAATTGCTCCATGACCCTGTCATCACAATGCTCCCTGCCCTTCTCATCACAATACACCACGCCCTTGTCATCAAAATGCCCCATGACATTTGTCATCACAAAGATCCATGACACTTGGCATCACAAGGCTCCATGCCATTGTCATCACAATGCTCAATGAAATCTCTCATCACATTGCTCCATGCCCTTGTCATCACAGTGCTCCATTACACCTGTCATAACAATGCTCCATGACCCCTGCCATCACAATGTTCCACGTCCTTGGCATCACAAGACTCCATGACCCTTGTCATCACAATGCTCCAAGACCTCTGTAATCACAGTTCTCCATGCCACTTTTCATCTCAATGCTCCATGAACACTGTCATCACAATGCACCATGCCCATCATCATAATTATTCATGCTATTGTCATCACAATGAAATCAAAATGCTCCATGTCCTCTGTCATCACAATGCTCCAAACCCTTCTGATCACAGTGTTCCATAACACTTGTCATCACATTCCCCATGACGCTCGTCATCACAATTATGCAAGGTCTTCTCATCACAATGCTCTATGACCTCGTCAGCACAATGCCCAATACACTTGGCATCACAATGCTCGCTGACACTTGTCATCAGTATGCTCCTTGAACACAGTCATGACAAGGCTCCAGGCCTTTTTCATGACAATGATCCATTCCCTTTTCATCACAATGCTCCAAGACCCCTGTTATCACAATGCTCCGTGACTCCCGTCATCACAATGCTTCATGACATTTGTCATCACAATGGTCCATGACCTGGTCACACAAAGCTCTGTGAGCTTTGTCACCACAATGCTCCATGAAATTTTTATCACAATGCTCTGTGACCCTTGTCATCACAAAGCTCCATGCCTTTGTCAGCACAATGCTCCATGACCCTTGTCATCACAATGCTCGATGCGCGTGTCAGCACAGTGCTCCATAACCCATGTCATCACAATGCACCATGCACTTGTCATCACAATTCTCCACATCCTTGTCATCACAATGCTCCATAAACCTTGTCATCACAATGCTCCATGCACTTCTCCTCAAAATGCCTTCTCACCACTGATATCACAATGTTCCATCACTATTCATCAAAATACTCCCTCACCCCTGTCATCACAATATTCCATGACCCCTGTAATCACAATTCTCCATGCCCTTATCATCACAAAGTTCCATGACGCATGTCATCAGAATGCTCCATGGACTTCTCATCACAATGCTCCATGACCCTGTCATCACAATGCTCCAACACCCCTGTAATCACAATGCTCCATGCCCCTTTTCATCTCAATGCTTCATGAACCCTGTCATCACGATGCACCGTGCCCATCACCATAGTATTTCATGCTATTGTCATCACAATGAAATCAAAATGCTCAATGACCTCTGTCATCACAATGCACCAAACCCTTCTGATCACAATGTTCCATAACACTTGTCATCACAATGCCCCATGACGCTGGTCCTCACAATTATCCATGGTCTTCTCATCACCATGCTCCATGATCTTTGTCATCACAATGCTCAATACACTTATCATCACAATGCTCCCTGACAGTTGTCATCAGTATGCTCCTTGAACCCTGTCATGACAAGGCTCCATGCATTTTTCATCACAATGATCCATTCCCTTTTCATCACAATGTTCAAAGACCCCTGTAATCGCAATGCTCCATGTCCTTGTCATCACAAAGCTCCATGACGCATGTCATCAGAATGCTCCATTGCCTTCTCATCACAATGCTCCATGCCCTTTTCATCACATTTCTTCAAAACCCCTGTAATCTCAATGCTCCATGCACTTTTTCATCAGAATGCTCCATACCCTTGTCATCACAATGCTCCATGACCCTAGTCATCGCAATGTTCCAAGCCCTTGTCATCAAAATGCTCCATTACTTTGTCATCACAATCCTCCATGACATTTGGTATCACAATGCTCCATGCCATTGTCATCACAATGGACAATGACATATGTCATCACAATGCTCCCTGACACCTGTCTTCACAATACTCCATGACCTTGTCATCACAATGTTCCATGCCCTTGTCATCACAATGCGCCATGCCCACTGTCATCACAATAATCCATGAAACATGTCAGACCAATGTTGCATGCCCCTGTCATCAAAATGCTCCATGCCCTTGTCATCACAATGCTCCGTGACCCCTGTCATCACAATGCTCCGTGACTCCAGTCATCACAATGCTTCATGACATTTGTCCTCACAATGGTCCATGCCCTCGTCACACAATGCTCTGTGACCTTTGTCACCACAATGCTCCATGCCCTTTTCATCTCAATGCTCCTTGCCCACTGTCATCACAATAATCCATGAAACTTGTCAGACCAATGTTCCATGCCACTGTCATCACATTGCTCCATGCCCTTGTCATCACAATGCTCCATGACCACTGTCACCACAATGCTCCGTGACTCCATTCATCACAATGATTCATGATCTTTCTCATCACAGTGGTCCATGCCCTCGTCACACAAGGCTCTGTGATCTTTGTCACCACAATGCTCCATGAAATTTTCATCACAATGCTCTGTGTCCCTTGTCATCACAATGCTCCATGCCTTTGTCAGCACAATGCTCCATGACACTTGTCATCAAAATGCTCCATGCACTTTTCAGCACAATGCTCCATGACACATGTCATCACAATGTGCAATGCTCTTTTTCTCACAATGCTCCACATCCTTTTCATCGCTATGCTCCATAAAACTTGTCATCACAATGCTCCATGCATTTCTCAGCAAAATGCTCTCTCACCACATATATCAAAATGTTCCATCACTAGTCATCACAATACTCGCTCACCCCTGTCATCACAATGTTCCATGACCACTGTCATCACAGTGCTCCATGCCCTTATCATCACAATGCTCCATGACCCCTGACGTCACAATGTTCCATAACCCCTGTCACAAAATGCTCCATGACCCATTTCTTCACAATGCTTCATGACCCCTGACATCACAATGTTCCCTAACCCCTGTCATCAAAATATTCCATGACCCTTTTATTCAAATTGCTCCATGACCCTGTCATCACAATGCTCCCTGCCCTTCTCATCACAATGCACCACGCCCTTGTCATCAAAATGCCCCATGACATTTGTCATCACAAATATCCATGACCCTTGGCATCACAATGCTCCATGCCATTGTCATCACAATGTTCAATGAAATCTCTCATCACATTGCTCCATGCCCTTGTCATCACAATGCTCCATTACACCTGTCATAACAATGCTCCATGACCCCTGCCATCACAATGTTCCACGGCCTTGTCATCACAAGACTCCATGACCCTTGTCATCACAATGCTCCAAGACCTCTGTAATCACAGTTCTCCATGCCACTTTTCATCTCAATGCTCCATGAACACTGTCATCACAATGCACCATGCCCATCATCATAATGATTCATGCTATTGTCATCACAATGAAATCAAAATGCTCCATGTCCTCTGTCATCACAATGCTCCAAACCCTTCTGATCACAGTGTTCCATAACACTTGTCATCACATTCCCCATGACGCTCGGCATCACAATTATGCAAGGTCTTCTCATCACAATGCTCCATGACCTTTGTCACCACAATGCCCAATACACTTGGCATCACAATTCTCGCTGACACTTGTCATCAGTATGCTCCTTGAACACAGTCATTACAAGGCTCCATGCCTTTTTCATCACAATGATCCATTCCCTTTTCATCACAATGCTCCAAGACCCCTGTTATCACAATGCTCCGTGACTCCCGTCATCACAATGCTTCATGACATTTGTCATCACAATGGTCCATGACCTGGTCACACAAAGCTCTGTGAGCTTTGTCACCACAATGCTCCATGAAATTTTTATGACAATGCTCTGTGACCCTTGTCATCACAAAGCTCCATGCCTTTGTCAGCACAATGCTCCATGACCCTTGTCATCACAATGCTCGATGCGCGTGTCAGCACAATGCTCCATAACCCATGTCATCACAATGCACCATGCACTTGTCATCACAATTCTCCACATCCTTGTCATCACAATGCTCCATAAACCCTGTCATCACAATGCTCCATGCACTTCTCCTCAAAATGCCTTCTCACCACTGATATCACAATGTTCCATCACTATTCATCACAATACTCCCTCACCCCTGTCATCACAATATTCCATGACCCCTGTAATCACAATTATCCATGCCCTTGTCATCACAAAGCTCCATGACGCATGTCATCAGAATGCTCCATGGCCTTCTCATCACAATGCACCATGACCTTGTCATCACAATGCTCCAACACCCCTGTAATCACAATGCTCCATGCCCCTTTTCATCTCAATGCTCCATGAACTCTGTCATCACAATGCACCGTGCCCATCACCATAATATTTCATGCTATTGTCATCACAATGAAATCAAAATGCTCAATGACCTGTGTCATCACAACGCACCAAACCCTTCTGATCACAATGTTCCATAACACATGTCATCACAATGCCCCATGACGCTGGTCATCACAATTATCCATGGTCTTCTCATCAGAATGCTCCATGATCTATGTCATCACAATGCTCAATACACTTGGCATCACAATGCTCGCTGACAGTTGTCATCAGTATGCTCCTTGAACCCTGTCATGACAAGGCTCCATGCATTTTTCATCACAATGATCCATTCCCTTTTCATCACAATGCTCCAAGACACCTGTAATCACAATGCTCCATGTCCTTGTCCTCACAAATCTCCATGATGCATGTCATCAGAATGCTCCATTGCCTTCTCATCACAATGCTCCATGCCCTTGAAATCACATTGCTTAAAATCCCCTGTAATCTCAATGCTCCATGCACCTTTACATCAGAATGCTCCATGCCCTTGTCATCACAATGCTCCATGACCCTTGTCATTGCAATGTTCCAAGCCCTTGTCATCAAAATACACCATTACCTTTGTCATCACAATCCTCCATGACATTTGGTATCACAATGCTCCATGCCATTGTCATCACAATGGACAATAACATATATCATCACAATGCTCCCTGACAACTGTCTTCACAATACTCCATGACCTTGTCATCACAATGTTCCATGCCCTTGTCATCACAGTGCTCCATGCACAATGTCATCACAATAATCTATGAAACATGTCAGACCAATGTTCCATGCCCCAGTCATCACAATGCTCCAGGCCCTTGTAATCACAATGCTCCATGACCCCGGTCATCTCAATGCTCCTTGACTCCAGTCATCACAATGCTTCATGACCTTTGTCCTCACAATGGTCCATGCCCTCGTCACACAACGCTCTGTGATATTTGTCACCACAATGCTCCATGAAATTTTCATCATAATGGTCTGTGACCGTTGTCATCACAATGCTCCAAGCCTTTCTCAGTACAATGCTCAATGACCATTGTCATCACAATGCTCCATGCCATAGTCAGCAAAGTGCGCTATGAACCTTGTCATCACAAGGCTCCAAGCCCTTATCATCACAATGCTCCATTACCTTTGTCATCACAAACCTCCATGACACTTGGCATCACAACGCTCCATGGCATTGTCATCACAATGGGCCCTGACTTATGTCTTCAAAATGCTCCCAGACACCTGTCTTCAAATACTGCATGACTTTGTCATCACAATGCTCCATGCCCTTGTCATCACAATGCGCCATTCCCACTGTCTTCGCAATAATCCATGAAACATGTAAGACCAATGTTCCATGCTCCTGTCATCACAATGCTCCATGCCCCTGTCATCACAATGCTCCATGCCCTTGTCATCACAATGCTCCATGACCCGTTACCACAATGCTCCGTGACTCCTGTCATCACAATGCTTCATGACCTTTCTCATCAAAATGGTCCATGCCCTCGTCATCACAAGTCTCTGTGACATTTGTCACCACAATGCTCCATGAACTTTTCATCACAATTCTCCATGACACTTGTCATCACAATGCTCCATGTGCTTATCAGCACAATGCTGCATGACCCATGTCATCACAATGCACCATGTACTTGTCATCACAATGCTCCACATCCTTGTCATCACAATGCTCCATAAAATTTGTCATCACAATGCTCCATGAACCCTCTCATCAAATTGCTCCATTCACTTGTCATCACAAAGCTCCATGACGCTTGTGATACCAATGCTCGATGCCTTTCTCATCACAATGCTCCATGCCCTTGTCATTACAACCCTCCATGACACATGTAACACAGTGTTCCGTGACATTGTCATCACAATGCTCCGTGCCCACTCTCATCACAATAAACCATGAAACTCTTCAGACCAATGCTGTTGCCCTTGTCATCACAATGCTCCATTACCCCTGGCATAACAATGCTCCATGACACCTGCCATCACAAGGTTCCACGTCCTTGTCATCACAAGACTCCATGACCCTTGTGATCACAATGCTCCAAGACCCTGTAATCGCAATGCACCATGCACTTGTCATTACAAATCTCCATGGTGCATGTCATCATAATGCTCCATGACCTTCTCATTCACAATGCTCCATTCCCTTGTCATCACAATGCTTCAAGACACCTGTAATCACAATGCTGCATGCCCCTTTTCATCTCAATGCTCCATGAACCCTGTCATCAAAATGCACCATGCCCATCATCATAATGCTTCATGCTTTTGTCGTCACAATGAAATCAAAATGCTCCATGACCTCTGTCATCACAATGCTCCAAACCCCTGTGATCACAATGTTCCATAACACTTGTTGTCACAATGCCCCATGACGCTCCTCATCACAGTTATCCATGGCCTTCTCATCACAATGCTCCATGAACTTTGTTAAAACAATGCTCAATACACTTGTCATCACAATGCTCCCAGGCACTTGTCATCAGTATGCTCCTTGAACCCTGTCATGACAAGGCTCCATGCCGTTTTCATCACAATGCTCCAAGAGCCCTGTAATCACAATGCTCCTTGCCCTTATCATCACAAACCTCCATGACGCATGTCATCAGAATGCACTATGGCCTTCTCATCACAATTCTCCATGCCCGTGTTATCACAATGCTCCAAGAACCCTGTCATCACAATACTCCATGAATATTTTCAGCCAAATTCTCTATGATATTCTCATCACAATGCTCCATGACCCCTTTCATCACAATCCTCCATGCTCCTTGAAATCAAAATAATCCCTGACCTCTATCATCACAATGCTCCAAACCCTTGTGATCACATTGTTCCACAACACTTGTCATTGTAACGCTCCATGATACCTGCCATCATAATACTCCATGCCCGTGTCATCACAATGCTCCATGAACTTTGTCATCACAATGCACAATACACTTGCCATCACAATGCTCACTGACACTTGTCATCAGAATGCTCCTTGAACCCTGTCATGAAGAGCTCCATGCCTTTTCCATCACAATGCTCCATGCCCTTTTCTTCACAATGCTCCATGACCCCTGTCATCACAATTCTCCATGCACTTTTCATCGCAGTGCTCCATGTCCCCTCTCATAGCAAGCTCTGTGCGCTTGTCATCACAGTGCTTCACGACGTTGGCATCAAAATTCTCAATGGCCCTTGTCATCAGAATGCTACATGATGCTCGTCATCACAATTACTCATGGTATTCTCATCACAGTGCTCCACGGTCTTGCCATCACAATGCTCCATGACACTTCTCATCACAATGTTACATGCTCTTGTCATCACAATTCTCCATGCACTTGTCATCGCAATGCTCCATGACCCCTGTCATAGCAAGCTCCATGTGCTTTTCATCACAGTGCTTCACGAACTTGTCATCACAATTCTCAATGGCCCTTGTCATCACAATGCTCCATTACCGTTTTCATCACATTCCTCCATGACACTTGGCTTCACAATGCTCCATGCCATTGTCATCACAATGCACCATGACATAAGTCATCACAGTGCTCCCTGACAACTGTCTTCACAGTACTCATGACCTGGTCATAACAATGCTCCATGCCCTTATCATCACAATGTGCCATGCCCACTATCATCACAATAATCCATGAAACTTGTCAGACCAATGCTCCATGCCCCTATCATCAAAATGCTCCATGCCTTTGTCATCACAGTGCTCCGTGACTCCAGTCATCACATTGCTTCATGACCTTTGTCATCACAATGGTCCATGCCCTCCTCATCACAGTGCTCTTTGAAATTTGTCACCATAATGCTCCATGAACTTTTCATCACAATGCTCTGTGACCTTTGTCATCACAATGCTCCATGCCTTTGTCAGCTGAGTGCTCCATAACCCTTGGCATCACAATGCTCCATGCGCTTGTCAGAACAATGCTCCATCACCCATGTCATCACAATGTGCCATGCACTTTTCATCACAATGTTCCACAACCTTATCATCACAATGCCCCGTAAACATTGTCATCACAAAGCTCCATGCACTTCTCATCAAAATGCTCTTTCACCACTGATATCAAAATGTTCCATCACTAGTCATTGCAATACTCCCTCACCCCTGTCATGACAATATTCCACGGCCTTGTCATCACAAGGCTCCATGACCCTTGTCATCACAATGCTCCAAGACCCCTGTAATCACAATGCTCCATGCCCCTTGTCATCAGTGTGCTCCATGAGACTTGTCATCACAAGGCTCCATGGTCTTCTCATCACAATGCTCCAGGACCTTGTCATCACAATGCTTCACGACCTCCTCATCAAAATTCTCAATGTCCCTTGTCATCATAATGTTCCAAGCCCTAATCATGACAATGCCCATTATCTTTGTCATCACAATCCTCCATGCCCCTGTCATCACAATGCCCCATGCCCTTGTCATCGCAATGGAACATGACATATGTCATCACAATGCTCCCTGACACCTGTCTTCACAATACTCCATGACCTTGCCATCACAATGCTCAATACACTTGTCATCACAATGCTCCCTGACACTTGTCGTCAGTATGCTCCTAGAACCCTGACATGACAAGGCTCCATGAATTTTTCATCACAATGATCCATGCCCTTTTCCTCACAGTGCTCCAAGACCCCTGTAATCACAATGCTCCATGCCGTTGTCATCACACAGCTTCATGACGAATGTCTTCAGAATGCTCCATGGCCTTCTCATCACCATGCTCCATGATATTTCCATCAAAATGCTCCATCTCCTTGTCATCAAAATGCCCCATGACCCTTGTCACCACAATACTCCATGAACATTTTCAGCCCAATTCTCTATGACTTTCTCATCACCATGCCCCATGAACCCTGCCATCACAATGCTCCATGACCCATGTCATCACAATGCTCCATGAACCCTGACAACACAATGATCCGGGACTTTTGTCATCAAAATGCTCCATGACACTTGTCATCACAATGATCCATTCGCTTGTCATCACAATGCTCCATTACCGTTGTCATCAAAATGCTCCAAGCCTTTGTCATCACAATGCTCCATTACATTTGTCATCACATTTCTCCATAAGACTTAGCATCACAATGCTCAATGTCATTGTCATCACAATGCACCGTGACATACGTCACCACAATGCCTCCTGACACCTTTCTTCACAGTAATCAATGACCGTGTCATCACAATGCTCTATGCGCTAGTTATCACAATGTGCCATGCCCTCTGTCATCACAATAATCCATGAAACATGTCAGACCCATGCTCCATGCAGCTTTCATCCCAATGCTCCATGCCCTTGTCATCACAATGCTCCATGACCCCTGTCATCACAATGCTCCGTGACTCCAGTCATCACAATGCTTCCTGACATTTGTCATCACAATGTTCCATGCCACTTTTCATCTCAATGCTGCATGAACCCTGTCATCACAATGCACCATGCCCATCATCATAATGCTTCATGCTATTGTCATCAAATGAAATCAAAATGCTCCATGACCTCTGACACCAAAATGCCCCAAACCCTTGTGATCACAATGTTCCATAACACTTGGCACCACAACGCCCCATTACGCTCATCAACACAATTATCCATGGTCTTCTCATCACAATGCTCCATGACTTTTGTCATCACAATGCTCAATACACTTGTCATCTCAATGCTCCCTGACACTTGCCCTCAGTGTGTTCCTTGAACAGTGTCATGACAAGGCTCCATGCATTTTTCATCACAATGATCCATTCCCTTTTCATCACAATGCTCCAAGACCCCGGTAATCACAATGCTCCATGTGCTTGTCTTCACAAAGCTCCATGACACATGTCATCAGAATGCTCCATGGCCTTCAAATCACCATGCTCCATGCCCTTGTCATCTCAGTGCTCCAAGACCCCTGTAATTACAATGCTCCATGCTGCTTTTCATCAGAATGCTCCATGAGACATGTCATCACAAGACGCCATGGTCTTCGCAACACAATTCTCCAGGACCTTGTCATCACAATGCTCCATTCCCTTGTCATCACAATGCTCCATGACCCCTGTCATCACAATACTCCATGCACATTTTCAGCCCAATGATCCATGACCTTCTCATCACAATGCACCATGAGCACTGTCATCACAATGCTCCATGACCACTGTCCTTCCGGCGCTCCATGACCCCTCACAACACAATGATCCGGGAATCTTGTCATCAAAAATCTCCATGACACTTGTCATCACAAGGATCAATGCCCTTGTCATCCCAATGCTCCATGACACCTTTAATCTGAATGTTCCGTGATGCTTGTCATCACAATGCTCCATGACCCTTGTCATCATACTGCTCCATGACCCCTGTAATCACAATGCTCCATGAAGATTTTCAGCCCAATGCTCCATGACCTTCTCATCACAATGCTCCAAGACCCCTGTAATCACAATGTTCCATGCCCCTTTTCATCTCCGTGCTCCATGAAACCTGTCATCACAATGAACCATGCCCATCATCATAATGTTTCATGCTATTTTCATTACAGTGAAATCAAAATGCTCCATGACATATGTCATCACAAAGTTCCAAACCCTTGTGATCACAGTGTTTCATAAAACTTGTCATCACAACGCCCCATGACGCTTGTCATCACAATTATCCATGGTCTTCTCATCACAATGCTCCATGACATTTGTCATCACAATGCTCAATACACTTGTCATCACAATGCTCCCTGACACTTGTCGTTATTATGCTCCTTGATCCCTGTCATGACATGGCTCCATGCCTTTTTCATCACAATGATCCATGCCCTTTTCTTCACAATGTTCCAAGACCCATGTAATCACAATTCTCCATGCCCCTTTTCATCAGAATGCTCCATGAGACTCGTCAATACAAGGCTCCAATGTTTTCTCATCACAATGCTTCAGTACCTACTCAACACAAGGCTCCATTCCCTTTTCATCACAATGCTCCATGACCCCCGCCTTCACAGTACTCCATGAACATTTTTAGCCGAATGCTCTATGACCTTCTCATAACAATGCTCCATGAACCTGTCATCACAATGCTCCATGACCCTTGACAGCACAATGATCTGGGACTCTTGTCATCAAAATGCTCCATGACACTTGTCATCACAATGATCCATGTCCTTGTCATCCCAATGCTCCATGACCCCTGTAAACACAATGCTCCATGACGCTTGTCATCACAGTGCTCCAGGACACTTGTCATCAAAATGCTCCTTGCCTTTGTCAGCAAAATGCTTCATGACATTGCCATCACAATGCTCCATGCGCTTGTCATCACAATACTCCATTCCCATTGTAATCAAAATCCTCGGTGAACCTTGGGTTCACATTTCTTCACGCCCTTGTCATTACAATGCTCCATGCTCCTTGAAATGAAAATGATCCATGACCTCTGTCATCATAATGCTACAAACCCTTGTGATCACAATGTTCCTTAACACTTGTCATCACAACGCTCCATGATGCCTGTCATTACAATGCTGCATGAACTTTGTCATCACAATGCTAAATACACTTGTCAACACAATGCTCCCTGACACTTGTCGTCAGAATGCTCCTTGAACCCTGTAATGAAAAGGCTCCATGCCATTTTCATAACAATGCTCCATGCCCTTTTCATCACAATGCTCCATGCCAGTGACATCACAATACTCCACAAGCTTGTCATCAGAATGCTCCATCACCCCTGTCATCACAATTATCCATGACACATGTCATCAATGCTCCATTTCCCTTGTCATTACAGTGCTCCATGATGCTCGTCATCACAATTATCCATGACCTTCTCATCACAATGCTCCACGGTCTTGCGATCACAATGCTCAATGCCCTGGTCATCACAGTGCTCCATGTCCCTTGTCATCACATTTCTCCACGTCCATGTCATCACAGTGCTCAATGACACTTATCGTCACAAAGTCACATGCTATTGTCATCACAATTATACATGCAATTGTCATCACAATGCTCCATGACACCTGTCATAGCAAGTTCCATGTGCTTGTCATCACAATGTTTCACGACGTTGGCATCAAAATTCTCAATGGCCCTAGTCATCACAATGCTCCATGCTCTTGTCATCACAATGCTCCATGACACTTCTCATCACAATACTCCACATCCTTATCATTGCTATGCTCCATAACACTTGTCATCACAATGCTCCATGCACTTCTCATCAAAATGCTCTCTCACCACATATATCACAATGTTACATCACTAGTCATCACAATAATCCCTCAACCCTTTCATCACAATGTTCCATGACCACTGTCATCACAGTGCTACATGCCCTTATCATCACAATGCTCCATGACCGCTGACATCACAATGTTCCATAACCCCTCTCACAAAATGCTCCATGACCCATTTCATCACAATGCTTCATGACCACTGACATCACAATGTTCCATAACCCCTGTCATCAAAATATTCCATGACCCTTTTCATCAAATTGCTCCATGACCCTGTCATCACAATGCTCCCTGTCCTTCTCATCTCAATGCACCATGCCCTTGTCGTCAAAATGCTCCATGACCTTTGTTATCACAAAGCTCCATGACTCTTGGCATCACAATGCTCCATGACCCCTGTCATCACAATGTTCCGTGACTCCAGTCATCACAATGCTTCATGAACTTTGTCATCACAATGGTCCATGCCCTCGTAACACAAGGCTCTGTGACCTTTGTCAACACAATGCTCCATGCCCTTGTCATCACAATGATCCATGCTCACTGTCATCACAATAATCCATGAAACTTGTCAGACCAATGGTCCATGCCCTCGTCACACAAGGCTCTGTGATCACTGTCACCACAATGCTCCATGAACTTTTCATCACAATGCTCTGTGTCCCTTGTCATCACAATGCTCCATGCCTTTGTCATCACAATGCTCCATGACACTTGTCATCACAATGCTCCATGCGCTTTTCAGCACAATGCTCCATGACCCCTGTCATCACAATGCTCCGTGACTCCAGTCATCACAGTGCTTCATGACCTATCTCATCACTATGGTCCATGCCCTCGTCACACAAGGTTCTGTGATCTTTGTCACCACAATGCTCCATGAATATTTCATCACAATGCTCTGTGTACCTTGTTATCAAAATGCTCCATGCCTTTGTCAGCACAATGCTCCATGACACTTGTCATCAAAATGCTCCATGCGCTTCTCAGTACAATGCTCTATGACACATGTCATCACAATGCGCCACACACTTGTCATCACAATACTCCATATCCTTATCATTGCTATGCTCCATAACACTTGTCATCACAATGATCTATGCACTTCTCATCAAAATGCTCTCTCACCATATATATCACAATGTTCCATCAATAGTCATCACAATACTCCCTCACCCCTGTCACCACAGTGTTCCAAGACCCCTGTCATCGCACTGCTACATGCCCTTATCATCACAATGCTCCATGAGCCCTGACATCACAATGTTCCATAATTCCTGTCACAAAATGCTCCATGACCCATTTCATCACAATGCTTCATGACCCCTGACATCACAATGTTCCATAACCCCTGTCGTCAAAATATTCCATGACACTTTTATTCAAATTGCTCCATGACCCTGTCATCACAATGCCCCCTGCCCTTCTCATCACAATGCACCACGCCCTTGTCGTCAAAATGCCCCATGACCTTTGTCATCACAAAGCTCCATGACCCTTGGCATCGCAATGCTCCATTCATTGTCATCACAATGCTCAATGAAATATCTCATCACATTGCTCCATGCCCTTGTCATCACAATGCTCCATTACACCTGTCATAAAAATGCTCCATGACCCCTGCCATCACAATGTTCCACGGCCTTGTCATCACAAGGCTCCATGACCCTTGTCATCAAAATGCACCAAGACCTCTGTAATCATAATTCTCCATGCCCCTTTTCATCTCAATGCTCCATGAAACCTGTCATCACAATGCACCATGCCCATCATCATAATGATTCATGCTATTGTCATCACAATGAAATTAAAATGCTCCATGACATCTGTCATCACAATGCTCCAAACCTTTCTGATCACAATGTCCCATAACACTTGTCATCACAATACCACATGACGCTCGTTCATCACAATTATGAAAGGTCTTCTCATCACAATGCTCCATGACCTTTGTCAACACAATGCTCAATACACTTGTCATCACAATGCTCCGTGACACTTGTCATCAGTATGCTCCTTGAACACTGTCATGACAAGGATCCATGCCTATTTCATCACAATGATCCATTTCCATTTCATGACAATGCTCCAAGACCACTGTTATCACAGTGCTCTGTGACTTCAGTCATCACAATCCTTCATGACATTTGTCATCACAATGGTCCATGACCTCGTCACACAAAGCTCTGTGACCTTTGTCACCACATGGCTCCATGAACTTTTAATCACAAGGCTCTGTGATCCTTGTCATCACAAAGCTCCATGCCTTTGTCAGCACAATGCTCCATGACCCTTGTCATCACAATGCTCGATGTGTGTGTCAGCACAATGCTCCATAACCCATGTCATCACAATGCGCCATGCACTTGTCATCAAAATGCTCCACATCCTTGCCATCAAAATGCTCCATAAACCTTGTCATCACAATGCTCTATGCACTTCTCCTCAAAATGCTCTCTCACCACTGATATCACAATGTTCCATCACTAGTCATCACAATACTCCCTCACCCCTGTCATCACAATGTTCCATGACCCCTGTCATCCCAATGCTACATGCCCTTATCATCACAATGCTCCATTACACCTGACATCACAATGTTCCATAACCCCTGTAATCAAAATACTCCATGACCCTTTTCATCAAAAAGCTCCATGACCACTGACATCAAAATGTTCTATAACCTCTGTCATCAAAATATTCCGTGACCCTTTTCATCAAATTGTTCCATGACCCTGTCATCACAATGCTCCCTGCCTTTCTCATCACAATGCACCACGCCCTTGTCATCAAAATGCTCCATGACCTTTGTCATCACAAAGGTCCATGACACTTGGCATCACAATGCTCCATTCCATTGTCATCACAATGTTCCATGAACCCTCTCATCACATTGCTCCAGGCACTTGTCATCCAAATCTCCATGACGCTTGTAATCACAATGCTCGATGCCCTTCTCATCACAATGCTCCATGCCCTTGTCATTACAATCCTGCATGATCGATGTATCACAGTGTTCCGTGCCCTTGTCATCACAATGCTCCATGCCCACACTCATCACAAAAATCCATGAAAATTTTCAGACCAATGCCCCATTCCCTTGTCATCACAAAGCTCCATTACCCCTGTCATAACAATGCTCCATGACCCCTGCCATCAAAAGGTTCCACGGCCTTGTCATCACAAGCCTCGATGACCGTTGGTATCAAAATGCTCCAAGACCCCTGTAATCACAATGCTCCATGCCCTTGTCATCACAAAGCTCCATGACGCATGTCATCAGAATGTTCCATGGCCTTCTTATCACAATGGTCCTTGCCCTTGTAATCACAATGTTCCAACACCACTGTAATTACCATGCTCCATGCTCCTTTTCATCTCAATGCTCCATGAACCCTGTCATCACAATGAACCGTGCCCATCACCATAATATTTCATGCTATTGTCATCACAATGAAATCAAAATGCTCAATGACCACTGTCATCAAAATGCACCAAAATCTTCTGATCAAAATGTTCCATAACACTTCTCATCACAATGCCCCATGACGCTGGTCATCACAATGATCCATGCCCTTTTCATCACTATGTTCCAAGACCCCTGTAATCACAATGCTCCATGAGCTTGTCATCACAAAGCTCCATGACGCATGTCATCAGAATTCTCCATTGCCTTCTCATCACAATGCTCCATGCCCTTGTCATCACAATGCTTCAAAACCCCTCTAATCACAATGCTCCATGACCGTTTTCATCAGAATGCTTCATGACCCTTTTCATCACAATGCTCCATGACCCTTGACATCACAATTTTCCATAACCCCTGTAATCAAAATGTTCCATGACACTTTTCATCAATTTGCTCCATGACCCTGTCATCACAATGCTCCCTGACCTTCTCATCACAATGCACCACGACCTTGTCATCAAAATGCTCCATGACCTTTGTAATCACAAAGCTCCATGACTCTTGGCATCACAATGCTCCATTCCATTTCATCACAATGCAAAATGAAAGCTCTCATCATATTGCTCCATGCCCTTGTCAGCACAATGCTCCATGACTCTTGTCATCAAAATGCTCGATATACTTCTCATCACAATGCTCCATGCCCTTGTCATTACAATCCTCCATGACACATGTATCACAGTGTTCCGTGCCCTAGTCATCACAATGCTCCATGCCTAATCTCATCACAACAATCTATGAAATTTTCAGAGCAATGTTCCATGCCCTTGTCATCACAATGCTCCATTACCTCTGTCATAACAATGCTCCATGACACCTGCCATCACAATGCTCCTCGGCCTTGGCATCCAAGGCTCCATGACCCTTGTCATCACAATGCTCCAAGACCCCTTTAATCACAATGCTCCATGCCCTTGTCATCACAAATATCCATGACCCATGTCATCAGAATGCTCCATGGCCTTCTCATCACAATGCTCCATGCACTTGTAATCACAATGCTCCAAGACCCCTGTAATCAAAACGCTCCATGCCCCTATTCATCAGAATGCTCCATGAGACTTGTCATCACCAGACTCCATGGTTTTCTCATCACACTGCTTCAGGACCTTGTCATCACAATGCTCCATTCCCTTGTCATCACAATGCTCCTTGACCCCTGTCATCACAATACTCCATGAACATTTTCAGCCCAATGCTCCATGACCTTCTCATCAAAATGCTCCAAGACCCCTGTAATCACAATGCTCCATGCCCCTTGTCATTATAGTGCTCCATGATGTTCGTCATCACAATTATCCGTGATCTTCTCATGACAATGCTCCACGGTCTTGCCATCACAATGCTCCATGCCCTGGTCATCACAATGCTCCATGTCCCATGTCATCACAATTCTCCAAGTCCTTGTCATCACAATGCACCATGACACTTCTTATCACAATGTTACATGATCTTGTCATTACAATTCTCCATGCACTTGTCATTGCAATGCTCTATGACCTCTGTCATAGCAAGCTCCATGCGCTTGTCATCACAATGCTTCATGAAGCTGTCATCAAAATTCGCAATGGCCTTTGTCATCACAATGGTCCATGCACTTGTCATCACAATGCTCCATGACCCTTGTCATCACAGTGTCCCAAGCCCTTGTCATCAAAATGCTCCATTAACTTTGTCATCACAATCGTCCATGACACTTTTTATCACAAAGCTCCGTGCCATTGTCATCACAATGGACAATGACATATGTCATCACAATGCTCCCTGACACCTGTCTTCACAATACACCATGACCTTGTCATCACAATGTTCCACGCCCTTGTCAACACAATGCTCCATGCCCACTGTCATCACAATAATCCATGAAACTTGTCAGACCAATGTTCCATGCCCCTGTCATCACAATGCACCATGCGCTTGTCATCACAATGCTCCATGACCCCTGTCATCACAATGCTCAGTGACTTCAGACATCACAATGCTTCATGACCTTTGTCATCACAATGGTCCATTCCCTCGTCACACAAGGCTCTGTGACCTTTGTCACCACAATGCTCCATGTCCTTGTCATCAGAAAGCTCCATGACGCATGTCATCAGAATGCTCCATTGCCTTCTCATCAAAATGCTGCTTGCCCTTGTCATCACAATGCTAAAAAACCCCTGTAATCACAATGCTCCATGCACCTTTTCATCAGAATGCTCCATGACCATTTTCATCAAAATGCTCCATGACCCCTAACATCACAATGTTCCATAACCCCTGTCATCAAAATGTTCCATGACACTTTTCATCAATTTGCTCCATGACCCTGTCATCACAATGCTCCCGGCCCTTCTCATCACAATGCACCACGACCTTGTCATCAAAATGCTCCCTGCCTTTCTCATTACAATGCACCACGACCTTGTCATCAAAATGCTTCATGACCTTTGTCATCACAAAGCTCCATGACCCTTGGCATCACAATGCTCCATGCCATTTCATCAAAATGCTACATGAAACCTCTCATCACATTGCTCCATGCCCTTGTCAGAACAATGCTCCATGAAGCTTGTCATCACAATGCTCGATACTCTTCTCATCACAATGCTCCATGCCCTTGTCATTACAATCCCCCATGACACATGTATCACAGTGTTCCGTGCCCTAGTCATCACAATGCTCCATGCCGAATCTCATCACAATAATCCATGAAATTTTCAGACTAATGTTCCATGCCCTTGTCATCACAATGCTCCATTACCCCTGTCATAACAATGCTCCATGAACCCTGCCATCACAATGTTCCACGGCTTTGTCATCCAAGGCTCCATGACCCTTGTCATCACAGGGATCCAAGACCCCTGTAATCACAATTTTCCATGCCCTTGTCATCACAAAGATTCATGACACATGTCATCAGTATGCTCCTAGGCCTTCTCATCAGAATGCTCCATGCCCTTGTCATCACAATGTTCCATAACCCCTGTTATCAAAATGTTCCATGACACTTTTCATCAATTTGCTCCAAGACCCTGTCATCACAATGCTCCCTGCCCTTCTCATCACAATGAACAACGACCTTGTCATCAAAATGCTTCATGACCTCTGTCATCACAATGCACCACACCCTTGTCATCAAAATGCCGCATGACCTTTGTCATCACAAAGCTCCATTACCCCTGTCATAACAATGATCCATGACCCCTGCCATCACAAGGTTCCACGGCCTTGTTATCACAAGACTCCATGACCCTTGTCATCACAGTGCTCCAAGACCCCTGTAATCACAATGCTCCATGCCCTTGTCATCACAAAGCTCCATGACGCATGTCATCTAAATCCTCCATGGCCTTATCATCACAATGCTCCATGCCCTTGTCATCACAATGCTCCAACAGCCCTGTAATCACAATGCTCCATGTCCCTTTTTATCTCAATGCTCCATGAACCCTGTCATCACAATGCACCGTGTCCATCACCATAATATTTCATGCTATTGTCATCACAATGAAATCAAACTGCTCAATGATCTCTGTCATCACCATGTACCAAACCCTTCTGATCACAATGCTCCATAACACTTGTCATCACAATGCCCCATGAGGATGGTCATCACAATTATCCATGGACTTCTCATCACAATGCTCCATGATCTTTTTCATCACAATGCTCAATACACTTATCGTCACAATGCTCCCTGACAGTTGTCATCAGTATGCTCCTTGAACACTGTCATGACAAGGCTCCATGCATTTTTCATCACAATGATTCATTCCCTTTTCATCACAATGCTCCAAGACCCCTGCAGTCACAATGCTCCATGTACTTGTCATCACAAAGCTCCATGACGCATGTCATCAGAATGCTCCATTGCCTTCTCATCACAATACTCCATGCCCTTGTCATCACAATGCTTCAAAACCCCTGTAATCACAATGCTCCATGCACCTTTTCATCAGAATGCCCCATGACTCTTTTCATCAAAATGCTCCATGACCCCTGACATCACAGTGTTCCATAACCCCTCTCATCAAAATGTTCCATGACACTTTTCATCAGTTTGCTCCATAACCCTGTCATCACAATGCTCCCTGCCCTTCTCATCACAATGCACCACGACCTTGTCATCAAAATGCTCCATGACCTTTGTCATCGCAAAGCTCCATGACCCTTGGCATCACAATGCTCCATGCCATTTCATCACAATGCTACATGAAACCTCTCATCACATTGCTCCATGCCCTTGTCAGCACAATGCTCCATGACGCTTGACATCACAATGCTCGATACTCTTCTCATCACGATGCTCCATGACCTTGTCATTACAATCCCCCATGACACATGTATCACAGTGTTCCGTGCCCTAGTCATCACAATGCTCCATGCCGAATCTCGTCACAATAATCCATGAAATTTTCAGACTAATGTTCCATGCCCTTGTCATCACAATGCTCCATTACCACTGTCATAACAATGCTCCATGAACCCTGCCATCACAATGTTCCACGGCTTTGTCATCCAAGGCTCCATGACCCTTGTCATCACAGGGATCCAAGACCCCTGTAATCATAATTTTCCATGCACTTGTCGTCACAAAGATTCATGACACATGTCATCAGAATGCTCCTAGGCCTTCTCATCACAATGCTCCATGCCCTTGTCATCACAATGTTCCATAACCCCTGTTTTCAAAATGTTCCATGACACTTTTCATCAGTTTGCTCCATGACCCTGTCATCACAGTGCTACATGACCACAGTCATCAAAATGATCCATGCCACTTGTCATCAGAATGTTCCATGTGCTTCTCATCCCAATGCTCGATGACCCCTGTAATCACAATGCTCCTTGACGCTTGTCGTCACAGAGCTCCATGACACTTGTCATCACAATTCTCCATGCCTTTTTCAGCAAAATGCTACAGGACCTTGTCATCACAATGCTCCATGACACTTCCCATCACAATGTTACATGCTCTTGTCATCACAGTTCTCCATGCACTTGTCATCGCAATGCTCCATGACCCCTCTCATAGCAAGCTCCATGTGCTTTTCATCACAATGCTTCAGGAACTTGTCATCAAAATTCTCAATGGCCCTTGTCATCACAATCCTCCATGCCCTTGTAATCAAAATGCTCCATGTCCCTTTTCATCACAGTGCTCCAAACCCCTGTCATCACAATGCTCTATTAACTTTGTCATCACATTCCTCCATGACACTTGGCATCACATTACACCATGCCATTGTCATCACAATGGACCATGACATATGTCAACACAATGACCCCAGACCCCTGTCTTCACAGTACTCCATGACCTTCTCATCATAATGCTCCATGCTCTTTTCATCAGAATGCGCCTTGCCCACTGTCATCACAATAAACCATGAAAATTTTCAGACCAATGCACCATGCCCCTGTCATCAGAATGCTCCATACCCTTGTCATCACAATGTTCCGTGACTCCAGTCATCACAATGCTTCATGACCTTTGTCATCACAATGGTCCTTGACCTCGTCATCACAAGACTCTGTGACAATTGTCACCACAATGCTCCATGAACTTTTCATCACAATGCTCTGTGACCGTTGTCGTCACAATGTTCCATGACTTTGTCATCACAATGCTCCATGCGCTTCTCAGCACAATGCTCCATGACACATGTCATCAAAATGCGCCATGCAATTGTCATCACAATTCTCCACAGCCTTGTCATCACAATGCTCCATAAACCTTGTCATCACAATGCTCCATAAACCTTCTCATCACAAGGCTCCATGCACTTCTTATCAAAATGCTTTCTCACCACTGATATCACAATGTTCCATCAGTAGTCATCACAATACTCACTCACCACTGTCATCACAATTTTCCATGACCTCTCTCATCACAATGCCACATGCCATATCAACACAATGCTCCATGACCCCTGACATCAAAATGTTCCATATCCTCTGTCATCAGAATGCTCCATCACCCTTTTCATCACAAGGCTCCAAGACCCCTGACATCACAGTGTTCCATAACCACTGTCATCAAAATGTTCCATGACCCTTTTCATCAAATTGCTCCATGACCCTGTCATCACAATGCACCATGACCATCATCATAATGCTTCATGCTATTGTCATCACAGTGAAATCAATATGCTCCATGACCTCTGTCATCAAAATGCTCCAAACCCTTGTGATCACAATGTTCCATAAGCATTGTCATCACAATGCACCATGACGTTCATCATCACAATTATCCATGGTCTTCTCATCACAGTGCTCCATGACCTTTGTCATCACAATGCTCAATACATTTGTCATCACAATGCTCCCTGACACTTGTCATCAGTATGCTCCTTGAACCCTGTCATGACAAGGCTCCATTCCTTTTTCATCACAATGATCCACACCATTTTCATCACAATGCTCAAAGACCCCTGTAATCACAATGCTCCATGACCCTTAATCACAAAGCTCCATGATGCATGTCATCAGAATGCTCCATGGCCTTCTCATCACAATGCTCCATGTCCTTGTCATCACAGTCCTCCAAGACCCCAGTCATCTCAATGCTCTGTTACTCCAGTCATCACAAGGCTTCATGACATTTGTCATCACAATGGTCCATGTCCTTGTCACACAAGGATCTGTGACCTTTCTCACCACAATGCTCCATGAACTTTTCATCACAATGCTCTCTGATCCTTGTCATCACCATGCTGCATGCCTTTGTCAGCACAATGCTCCATGACCCTTGTCATCACAATGCTCCATGTGCTTGTGAGCACAATGCTCCATAACCCATGTTATCACATTGCGCCATGCGCTTGTCATCACAATGCTCCACATCCTTGTCATTACAGTGCTCCAAAAACCTTATCATCACAATGCTCCATGCACTTCTCATCAAAATGCTCTCTCCCCCCTCTCATCACAATGTTTCATCATCCCTGTCATGACAATGCTGCATGACCTTATCATCACAATGCTCCATGAACCCTGACATCACAATGTTCCATAACCCCTGTCATCAAAATGCTCCATGACCCTTTACATCACAATGCTCCATGACCCCAGACATAACAGTGTTCCATAACCACTGTCATCAAAATATTCCATGATACTTTTCATCAAATTGCTCCATGAACCTGTCATCAAAATGCTCCCTGCCCTTCTCATCACAATGCACCACGACCTTGTCATCAAAATGCTCCATGAACTTTGTCATCACAAAGCTCCATGACCCTTGGCATCACAATGCTCCATACCATTTTCATCACAATGCTTCATGACCCCTGTAATCACAATGCTCCATGCACCTTTTCATCAGAATGCTCCATGAGAATTGTCATCACAAGGCTCCATGGTTTTCTCATTACAGTGCCCCAGGACCTTGTCATCACAATGCTCCATTCCCTTCTCATCACAATGCCCCATTACCCCTGTCATCACAATACTCCATGAACATTTTCAGCCCAGTGCTCCATGACCTTCTTATCACAAAGCTCCATAACCCTGTCATCACAATGCTCCATGACCACTGTCATCACAGAGCTCCATGACCCCTGACAACACGACGATATGGGAATCTTGTCATCAAAATTCTCCATGACCCTTGTCATCACAATGCTCCATGCCCTTGTCATCACAATGCTCCATGAAGACTCTCATCACATTGCTCCACACCATTGTCATTACAGTTCTCCATGATCCATGTATCACAGTGTTCCGTGCCCTTGTCATCACAATGCTCTATGCCCACTCTCATCACAATAATCCATGAAACTTTTCAGACCTATGCTCGATGGCCTTGTCATCACAATGCTCCATTGCCCATGTCATAACCATGCTCCATGAACCCTGCCATCACAATATTGTACGGCCTTGTCATGACAAGGATCCAATACACCTGTAATCACGATGCTCCATGCTACTTTTCATCAGAATGCTCCATGAGAATTGTCACCACTAGGCTCCATGGTCCTCTCATCACAATGCTCCAGTACCTTGTTATCACACTGGTCCATGCCCACTTCATCAAAAGGCTCTGTGAAATTTGTCACCACAATGCTCCATGAAATTTTCATCACAATGCTCTTTTACCCATGTCTTCACCATGCTCCATGCATTTGTCTGCTCAATGCTCCATGACGCTTGTCAACACAATGCTCGATACACTTTTTATCACAATGCTCCATGCCCTTCTCATTACAATCCCCCATGACACATATATCAAGTGTTCCGTGCCCTAGTCATCACAATGCTCCATGCCGAATCTCATCACAATAATCCATGAAATTTTCAGAACAATGTTCCATGCCCTTGTCATCACAATGCTCCATTACCCCTGTCATAACAATGCTCCATGACTCCTGCCATCACAATGTTCTACGGACTTGTCATCCAAAGCCCCATGACCCTTGTCATCACAGTGCTCCAAGATCTCTGTAATCACAATGCTCCAAGCCCTTGTCATCACAATGATTCATGACGCATGTCATCAGAATGCTCCATGGCCTTCTCATGAAAATGCTCCATGCCCTTGTCATCACAATGCCCCTTGACGCTGGTAATCACAATTATCCCTGGTCTTCTCATCACAATGCTCCATGATCTTTGTCATCACAGTGGTCAATACACTTATCATCACAATGCTCCCGGACACTTATCATCAGTATGCTCCTTGAACACTGTCATGACAAGGCTCCATGCATTTTTCATCACAATGATCCATTCCCTTTTCATCACAATCCTCCAAGACCCCTCTAATCACAATGCTTCATGTCCCTGTCATCACAAAGCTCCATGACGCATGTCATCAGAATGTTCCATGGCCTTCTCATCACAATGCTCCATGCCTTGGTCTTCACAATGCTACAAAACCCCTGTAATCACAATGCTCCATGAACCTTTTTATCAGTATGCTCCATGACACTTGTCATCACAAGGCTCCATGGCCCTCTCATGACAATGTTCCAGGAACTTCTCACCGCATTGCTCCATTCCCTTCTCATCAAAATACTTCATGACCCCTGACATCACAGTACTCCATGAACATTTTCCGCCCAATGCTCCATGACCTTCTCATCAAAAAGCTCCATGACCCATGTCATCACAATGCTACATGACCACAGTCATCAAAATGATCCATGCCACTTGTCTTCAGAATGTTCCCTGTGTTTGTCATCCCAGTGCTCCATGACCCCTGTAATCACAATGCTCCTTGACGCTTGTCATCTCAGAGATCCATGACACTTGTCAGCACAATTCTCCATGCCTTTGTCAGCAAAATGCTACATGACTTTGTCATCACAATGCTCCATGCACTTGTCATCACAATTCTCCATTACCAGTGTCATCACAATCCTCCGTGAACCTTGGGATCACATTGTTTCATGCCCTTGTCATCACAATGTTCCATGATACTTGAAATCAAAATGATCCATGACCTGTGTCATCACAGTGCTCCAAACACTTGTGATCACAGTGTTCCATAACAATTGTCATCACAACGCTCCATGATGCCTGTCATCACAATACACCACGCCCTTGTCTTCACAATGCTCCAACATCCCTGTAATCACAATGCTCCATGCCCCTTTTCATCTCAATGCTCCATGAACCCTGTCATCACAATGCACCGTGCCCATCACCATAATATTTCATGCTATTGTCATCACAATGAAATCAAAATGCTCAATGACCTCTGTCATCACAATGCACCAAACCATTCTGAACACAATGTTCCATAACACTTGTCATCACAATGCCCCATGACGCTGGCCATCACAATTATCCATGGACTTCTCATCACAATGCTCCATGATCTTTGTCATCACAATGCTCTATACACTTGTCATCACAATGCTCCCTGACACTTTTCGTCAGAATGCTCCTTGAACTCTTTCATGAAAAGGCTCCATGCCTTTTTCATCACAATGCTCCATGCCCTTTTCCTCACAATGCTCCATGCCATTGTCATCACAATACTCCACAAGCTTGTCATCAGAATGCTCCATGACCCTTGTCATCACAATGCTCCATGACCCCTGTCATCACAATGCTCCATGAAACCTGTCATCACAATGCTCAATGCCCCTTGTCATTACAGTGCTCCATGACGCTCATCATCAAAATTATCCATGGTCTTCTCCTCACAATGCTCCACGGTCTTGCCATCACAATGCTCCATGACACTTCTCATCACAGTGTTACATGCTCTTGTCATCACAATTCTCCATGCACTTGTCATCGAAATGCTCCTTGACCCCTGTCATAGTAAGCTCCATATGCTTTTCCTCAGAATGATTCACGAACTTGTCATCAAAATTCTCAATGGCCCTTGTCATCACAATCCTCCATGCCCTTGTCATCAAAATGCTCCATGACCCTTGTCATCACAATGTTCCAAACCCCTGTCATCACAATGCTCCATTAACTTTGTCATCACATTCCTACATGACACTTGGCATCACAATGCTCCGTGCCATTGTCATCACAATGGACCATGACATATGTCATCACAATGCTCCCAGACCGCTCTCTTCACAGTATTCCATGACCTTCTCATCACAATGCTCCATGCTCTTCTCATCAGAATGTGCCTTGCCCACTGTCATCACAATAAACCATGAAACTTGTCAGACCAATGCACCATGCCCCTGTCATCAGAATGCTCCATACCCTTGTCATCACAGTGTTCCGTTACTCCAGTCATCACAATCCTTCATGATCTTTGTCATCACAATGGTCCTTGAACTCCTCATCACAAGGCTCTGTGACCATTGTCACAATGCTCCATGAACTTTTCATGACAATGCTCTGTGACCGTTGTCATCACAATGTTCCATGCCTTTGTCAGCAGAATGCTCCATGACCCTTGTCATCACAATGTTCCATGCGCTTCTCAGCACAATGCTCCATGACCCATGTCATCAAAATGCGCCATGCAATTGTCAACACAATGCTCCACAGCCTTGTCATCACAATGCTCCATAAACCTTGTCATCACAATGCTCCATAAACCTTGTCATCACAATGCTCCATGCACTTCTCATCAAAATGCTTTCTCACCACTGATATCACAATGTTCCATCACTAGTCATCACAATGCTCCCTCACCACTGTCATCACAATTTTCCATGACTTCTGTCATCACAATGCTACATGCCTTATCATCACAATGCTCCATGACCCGTGACATCAAAATGTTCCATATCCTCTGTCATCAGAATGCTCCATCACCCTTTTCATCACAAGGCTCCAAGACCCCTGAAATCACAATGTTCCATAACCAGTGTCATCAAAATGTTCCATGACACTTTTCATCAAATTGCTCCATGACCCTGTCATCACAATGCACCATGTCCATCATCATAATGCTTCATGCTATTGTCATCACAATGAAATCAATATGCTCCATGACCTCTGTCATCAAAATGCTCCAAACCCTTGTGATCACAATGTTCCATAACCATTGTCATCACAATGCACAATGACACTCATCATCACAATTATCCATGGTCTTCTCATCACAGTGCTCCATGACCTTTGTCATCACAATGCTCAATACACTTGTCATCACAATGCTCCCTGACACTTGTCATCAGTATGCTCATTGAACCCTGTCATGACAAGGCTCCATGCCTTTTTCATCACAATGATCCATACCATTTTCATCACAATGCTCCAAGACCCCTGTAATCACAATGCTCCATGACCTTTAATCACAAAGCTCCATGATGCATATCATCAGAATGCTCCATGGCTTTCTCATCACAATGCTCCATGTCCTTGTCATCACAGTCCTCCAAGACCCCAGTCATCTCAATGCTCTGTGACTCCTGTCCTCACAAGGCTTCAAGACATTTGTCATCAAAATGGTCCATGTCCTCGTCACACAAGGCTTTGTAACCTTTCAAACCACAATGCTCCATGAACTTTTCATCACAATGCTCTGTGATCCTTGTCATCACCATGCTCAATGCCTTTGTCAGCACAATTCTCCATGAGCCTTGTCATCACAATGCTCCATGCGCTTGTGAGCACAATGCTCCATAACCCATGACATCACAATGCGCCATGCGCTTGTCATCACAATGCTCCACATTCTTGTCATTACAATGCTCCAAAAACCTTGTCATCACAATGCTCCATGCACTTCTCATCAAAATGCTCTCTCCCCCCGTCATCACAATGTTCCATGATCCCTGTCATTACAATGCTACCTGACCTTATCATCACAATGCTCCATGAACCCTGACATCACAATGTTCCATAACCCCTGTCATCAAAATCCTCCATGACCCTTTTCTTCACAATGCTCGATGACCCCTGACATAACAGTGTTCCATAACCACTGTCATCAAAATATTCCATGATACTTTTCATCAAATTGCTCCATGACCCTGTCATCAAAATGCTCCCTGCCCTTCTCATCACAATGCACCACGAACTTGTCATCAAAATGCTCCATGAACTTTGTCATCACAAAGTTCCATGACCCTTGGCATCACAATTCTCCATGCCATTTTCATCACAATGCTCCATGACCCCTGTAATCACAATGCTCCATGAACCTTTTCATCAGAATGCTCCATGAGACTTGTCATCACAAGGCTCCATGGTTTTCTCAACACAATGCCCCAGGACATTGTCATCACAATACTCTATTCCCTTGTCATCACAATACCCCATTACGTCTGTCATCAGAATACTCCATGAATATTTTCAGCCCAATGCTCCATTACCTTCTTATCACAATGCTCCTTGACCCTGTCATCTCAATGCTCCATGACCACTGTCATCACAGCGCTCCATGACCCCTGACAACACAATGATCTGGGAATCTTGTCATCAAAATGCTCCATGACCCTTGTCATCACAATGCTCCATGCCCTTGTCATCACATTGCTCCATGAAGCCTCTCATCACATTGCTCCATGCCCTTGTCATTACAATCCTATATGACCCATGTATCACAGTGTTCCGTGCCCTTGTCATCACAATGCTCCTTGCCCACTCTCATCACAATAATCCATGAAACTTTTCAGACCAATGCTCGATGCCCTTGTCATCACAATGCTCCATTGCCCATGTCATAACCATGCTCCATGACCCCTGCCATCACAATGTTCTACGGCCTTGTCATCACAAGGAACCAATACCACTGTAATCACAATGCTCCATGCCCCTTTTCATCAGAATGCTCCATGAGAATTGTCATCACAAGGCTCCATGGTCCTCTCATCACTATGCTCCATGCCTTTGTCGGCACAATGCTCCATGACCCTTGTCATCACAATTCTCCATGCGCTTGTCCGCACAGTGCCCCATGACATGTGTCATCACAATGCCCCATGTGCTTGTCATCACAATGCTCCACAACCTTGTCAGCACAGTGCTCCATAAACCTTGTCATCACAATGCTCCATGCACTTCACATCAAAATGCTCTCCCACCACTGATATCATAATGTTCCATCACTAGTCATCACAATACTCCCTCACCCCTGTCATCACAATGTTCCAGGACCCCTGTCATCAAAATGCTCCATGACCCTTTTCATCATAATCCTCCATGACCCCTGACATCACAATGTTCCATAACCCCTTTCATCAAAATGTCCCATGACAATTTTCATCAAATTGCTCCATGACCGTTTCATCACAATGATCCCTGCCCTTCTTAACACAGTTCACCACGTGCTTGTCATCAAAATGCTCCATGACCTTTGTCATCACAAAGCTACATGACCCTTGGCATCACAATGCTCCATGCCCTTGTCATCAAAATGCTCCATGAACACTCTCATCACATTGTTCCATGACCTTGTCATCACAGGCTCCGTGATGCTTTTCATCACAATGCTCGATGCTCTTCTTAACACAATGCTCCATGCCCTTGTCATTACAATCCGCCATGACCCATGTATCACAGTGTTCCGTGCCCTTGTCATCACAATGCTCCATGCCCCTCTCATCACAATAATCCATGAAGCTTTTCAGACCAGTGCTCCATGCCCTTGTCATCAAAATGCTCCATTACCCCTGTTATAACAATGCTCCATGACACCTGCCATTACAATATTCCACGGCCTTGTCATCACAAGGCTCCATAACCCTTGTCATTACAATGTTCCATGTCCTTGTCATCAAAAAGCTCCATGACGCATGTCATCAGAATGCTCCATGGCCTTCTCATTCACGATGCTCCATGCCCTTGTCATCACGATTCTCCTAGACCACTGTAATCACAATGCTCAATTCCCCTTTTCATCTCAAATCTCCATGAACCGTGTCATCACAATGCACCATGCCCATCATCATAATGCTTCATGCTATTGTCATCAAAATGAAATCAAAATGCTCCATGACCTCTGTCATCACAATGCTCCAAATCCTTGTGATCACAATGTGCCATAACACTTGTCATAACAACGCCCCATGATGCTCATCATCACAATTATCCATGGCTTTCTATTCACAATACTCCATGAACTTTGTCATCACAATGCTCAATACACTTGTCATCACAATGCTCGCTGACACTTGTCATCAGTATGCTCCTTGAACCCTGTCATGGCAAGGCTCCATGAATTTTGCATCACAATGATCAATGTCCTTTTCATCACAATGCCCTGTGACCCTTGTCATCACAATGCACCATGCCTTTGTCAGCACAATGATCCATGACACTTGTCATCACAATGCTCCGTGTTCTTTTCAGCACAATGCTCCTTGAAACATGTCATCACAATGCACCATGCGCTTGTCATCACAATGCTCCATGCACTTCTCATCAAAATGCTCTCTCACCACTGATATCACAATGTTTCATCACTAGTCTTCACAATACTCCCTCAACCCTGTCATCACAATGTTCCATGACCCCTATTATCACTATGCTACATACACTTATCATCAAAATGCTCTATGACCAATGACATCACAATGCTCCATAATCCCTGTAATCAAAATGCTCCATTACCATTTTCATCACAATGCTCCATGACCCCTGACATCACAATTCTCCATAACCACTCTCATCAAAATATTCCATGACTTTTTCACCAAATTGCTCCATGACCCTGTCAGCACAATGTTCCCTGCCCTTCTCATCACAATGCACCACGACCTTGTCATCAAAATGCTCCATGACCTTTGTCATCACAAAACTCCATGACATTTGGCATCACAATGCTCCATGCCATTGTCATCACAATGCTCCATGAAGCCTCTCATCACATTGCTCCATGCTCTTGTCATCACAAACCTCCATGTCGCTTGTCATCACAATGCTCGATGCCCTTCTCATCACAATGCTCCATGTCCTTGTCATTACAATCCTCCATGACCCATGTATCAAAGAGTTCTGTGCCCTTGTCATCACAATGCTCCATGCTCACTCTCAGCACAATAATCGATGAAACATTTCAGAACAATGCTCCATGCCCTTTTCATCACAATGCTCCATTACCCCTGTCATAACAATGCACCATGACACCTGCCTTCACAAGTTTCCATGGCCTTGTCATCACAAGACTCCATGACACTTGTCATCACAATGCTCCAAACACTGTAATCACAATTCTGCATACACTTGTCATCACAAAGCTCCATGACGCATGTCATCAGAATGCTCCATGGCCTTCTCATTCTCGATGCTCCATGCCCTTGTCATCACAATGGTCCAAAACACCTGTAATCACAATGCTCCATGCCCCTTTTCATCTCAATGCTCCATGAACCGTGTCATCACAATGCACCATGTGCATCATCATAATGCTTCATGCTATTGTCATCAAAATGAAATCAATATGCTCCATGACCTCTGCCATCACAATGCTCCAAGCACTTGTGATCACAATGTTGCATAACACTTGTCATCACAACGCCCAATGACGCTCATCATCACAGTTATCCATGGGCTTCTATTCACAGTACTCCATTATCTTTGTCATCACAATGCTCAATTCACTTGTCATCACAATGCTCCCTGACAATTGTCGTCAGTATGCTCCTTGAACCCTGTCATGACAAAGATCCATGCATTTTTCAACACAATGATCCATGCCTTTTCCTCACAATGCTCCAAGACCCCTGGAATCACAATGCTCCATGCCATTGTCATCACAAAGCTTCATGACTCATGTCTTCAGAATGCTCCAGGGCCTTCTCATCACCATGCTCCATGCCCTTTTAAACACAATGATCCATTCCCATGTCATCAAAATGCCCCATGACCCCTGTCATCAAAATACTCCATGAACATTTTCAGCCCAATGCTCCATGACCTTCTAATCTCAATGCCCCATGAACCCTGTCATCACAATGCTCCATGACCCCTGTCATCACAATGCTCCGTGACTCCAGTCATCACAAAGCTTCATGACCTTTGTCATCTCAATGGTCCATGCCATTTTCACACAAGGCTCTGTGACCTTTGTCACCACAATGCTCCATGAACTTTTCATCACAATACTCTGTGAACCTTGTCATCAAAATGCACCATGCCTTTGTCAGCACAGTGCTCCATGACCCATGTCATCACAATGCGCCATGCGCTTGTCATCACAAATCTCTATGAGGCTTGTCATTACAACCCTCGATGCACTTCTCATCACAATGCTCCATTTCCTTGTCATTACAATCCTGCATGATCTATGTATCACAGTGTTCCGTGCCGTTGTCATCACAATGTTCCATGCCCTTGTCATCACAATGCTCCATGACCCTTGTCATCACGATGCTCCAAACCCTTGTCATTAAAATGCTCCATTACCTTTGTCATCACTATCCTCCATGACCCTTGGCATCACAATGCTCCATGCCATTGTCATCACAATGGACCATGACATATGTCATCACTATGCTCCCAGACACCTATCTTCACAATACTCCATGACCTTGTCATCACTATGCTCCATGCACTTCACATCAAAATGCTCTCCCACCACTGATATCATAATGTTCCATCACTAGTCATCACAATACTCCCTCACCCCTGTCATCACAATATTCCAGGACCCCTGTCATCAAAATGCTCCATGACCCTTTTCATCATAATCCTCCATGACCCCTGACACCACAATGTTCCATAACCCCTGTCATCAAAATGTCCCATGACAATTTTCATCAAATTGCTCCATGCCCCTTTCATCACAATGATCCCTGCCCTTCTCAACACAGTTCACCACGTGCTTGTCATCAAAATGCTCCATGACCTTTGTCATCACAAAGCTACATGACCCTTGGCATCACAATGCTCCATGCCATTGTCATCAAAATGCTCCATGAACACTCTCATCACATTGTTCCATGCCCTTGTCATCACAGGCTCCGTGATGCTTTTCATCACAATGCTCGATGCTCTTCTTAACACAATGCTCCATGCGCTTGTCATTACAATCCGCCATGACCCATGTATCACAGTGTTCCGTGTCCTTGTCATCACAATGCTCCATGCCCCCTCTCATCACAATAATCCATGAAGCTTTTCAGACCAATGCTCCATGCCCTTGTCATCAAAATGCTCCATTACCCCTGTTATAAAAATGCTCCATGACACCTGCCATTACAATATTCCACGCCCTTGTCATCACAAGGCTCCATAACCCTTGTCATTACAATGCTCCATGTCCTTGTCATCAAAAAGCTCCATGACGCATGTCATCAGAATGCTCCATGGCCTTCTTATTCACGCTGCTCCATGCCCTTGTCATCACGATTCTCCTAGACCTCTGTAATCACAATGCTCAATGCCCCTTTTAATCTCAAATCTCCATGAACCATGTCATCACAATGCACCATGCCCATCATCATAATGCTTCATGCTATTGTCATCAAAATGAAATCAAAATGCTCCATGACCTCTGTCATCACAATGCTCCAAACCCTTGTGATCACAATGTTCCATAACACTTGTCATAACAACGCCCCATGATGCTCATCATCACAATTATCCATGGTTTTCTATTCACAATACTCCATGAACTTTGTCATCACAATGCTCCATGACATTGTCGTCACCATGAGCCATGCCCACTGTCATCACAATAATCCATGAAACTTGTCAGACCAATGTTCCATGTCCCTGTCATCACAATGCTCCATGCACTTGTAATCACAATGCTCCATGACCCCTGTCATCACAATGCTCCGTGACTCCAGTCATCACATTGCTTTATGACATTTGTCATCACAATGATCCATGCCCGCGTCACACAAGGCTCTGTGACCTTTGTCACCACAATGCTCCATGCCCTTGTCATCAAAATGTGCCATGCCCCTGTCATCACAATGCTCCATGCCCTTGTCATCACAATGCTCCATGACCCTTGTCATCACGAAGCTCTAAGCCCTTGTCATCAAAATGCTCCATTACATTTGTCATCACAATCCTCCATGACACTTGGCATCACAATGCTCCATGCAGTTGTCATCGCAATGGACCATGATATATTTCATCAAAATGCTCCCTGTCACCTGTCTTCACAATACTCCCTGACCTTGTCATCACAATGCTACATGCCCTTGTCATCACAATGTGTCATGCCCACTGTCATCACAATAATCCATGAAACTTGTCAGACCAACGTTCCATGCCCCTGTCATCACAATGCTCCATGCCTTTGTCATCACAATGCTCCATGACCCCTGTCATAACAATGCTCCATGAACCCTGCCATCACAATGCTCCACGGCCTTGTTGTCCTGGGCTCCATGACCCTTGTCATCACAATGCTCCAAGACCCCTGTAATCACAATGCTCCATGCCCTTGTCATCACAAAGATCCATGATGCAGGTCATCAGAATGCTTCACGGACTGCTCATCACAATGCTCCATGCCCTTGTCATCACAGTGCTACAAGACCCCTGTAATAACAGTGCTCCATGCCCCTTTTTATCTCAATGCTCCATGAACCCTGTCATCACAATGCACCATGCCCATCACCATAATGCTTCATGCTATTGTCATCACAATGAAATCAATATGCTCCATGACATCTGTCATCACAATGCTAAAAACCCTTCTGATCACAATGTTCCATAACACTTGTCATCACAATGCCCCATGATGCTCGTCATCACAATTATGAATGGTTTAATCATCACAATGCTCCCTGACACTTGTCATCAGTATGCTCCATGAACCCTGTCATGAAAAGGCTCCATGCCTTTTTCATCACAATGATCCATTCACTTTTCATCACAATGCTCCAAGACCCCTGTAATCACAATGCTCCCTGCCCTTGTCATCACAAAGCTCCATGACACATGTCATCTGAATGCTCCATGGCATTCTCATCACAATGCTCCATGCCTTTGGCATCACAATGCTCCAAGTACACTCTCATCACAATGCTCCATGACTACAGTCATCACAGTGCTTCATGACATTTGTCATCAGAATGGTCCATGACCTCGTCACACAAGGCTTTGTGACCTTTGTCACCACAGTGCTCCATGAACTATTCATCACAATGCTCTATGACCCTTGTCATCACAAAGCTCCATGCCATTGTCAGCAAAATGCTCCATGACCCTTGTCAGCACAATGCTCGATGCGCGTGTAAGCACAATGCTCCATAACCCATGTCATCACAATGCTCCCTGCACTTCTCATCACAATGCACCACGCACTTGTTTTCATAATGCTCCATGACCTTTGACATCACAAATCTCCATGACACCTGGCATCACAATGCTCCATTCCATTGTCATCACAATGCTCCATAAACCCACTCATCACATTGCTCCATGCACTTGTCATCACAAATCTCCATGAGGCTTGTCATCACAACGCTCGATGCCCTTCTCAGCACAATGCTACATGTCCTTGTCATTACAATCCTGCATGATCTATGTATCACCGTGTTCCGTGCCCTTCTCATAACAATGCTCCATGACCCCTGCCATCACAAGTTTCCACGGCCTTGTCATCACAAGCCTCCATGAACCTTGTCATCACAATGCTCCAAGACCCCTCTAATCACAATTCTCCATGCCATTGTCATCAAAAAGCTCCATGACGCAAGTCATCAGAATGCTCCATGGCCTTCTCATCACAATGCTCCATGCCCTTGTCATCACAATGCTCCAACACCCCTGTAATCACAATGCTCCATGCCCCTTTTCATCTCAATGCTCCATGAACTCTGTCATCACAATTCACCATGCCCATCACCATAATATTTCATGCTGTTGTCATCACACTGAAATCAAAATGCTCAATGACCTCTGTCATCACAATGCTCCAAACCCTTCTGATCACAATGTTCCATAACTCTTGTCCTCACAATGCCCCATGAGGCTGGTCATCACAATTATCAGTGGTCTTCTCATCACAATGCTCCATGATCTTTGTCATCACAATGCTCAATACACTTATCTTCACAATGCTCCTTGAAACTTCTCATCAGTATGCTACTTGAACCCTGTCATGACAAGGCTCCATGCAATTTTCATCACAATGATCCATGTCCTCGTCATCGCAAAGCTCCATGATGCATGTCATCAGAATGCTCCATGGCCTTCACATCACAATGCTCCATGCCCTTGTCATCACAATGCTACAAAACCCCTGTAATCACAATGCTCCATGCACCTTTTCATCAGAATGCTCCATGACACTTGTCATCACAAGGCTCCATGGTCCTCTCATCACAATGCTCCAGGACATTGTCATCACAGTGCTCCATTCCCTTGAAATCACAATGCTCCATGACCCCTGTCATCACAATACTCTATGTACATTTTCAGCCCAATGCTCAATGACCGTCTCATTACAATGCTCCATGACCCATGTCATCACAATGTTCCATAACCACAGTCATCAAAATGCTTCATGACCCCTGTCATCACAATGGTGCATGCCCTCGTCATCAAAAGGCTCTGTGACATTTGTCACCAAAATGCTCCATGAAATTTTCATGACAATGTAATCTTACTCATGTCATAACTATGCTCCATGCCTTTGTCAGCACAATGCTCCATGACCCTTGTCATTACAATGCTCCATGTGCTTGTCCGCACAATGCCCCATGACCTGTGTCATCACAATGCGACATGCGCTTGTCATCACCATGCTCCACAACCTTGTCATCACAGTGCTCCATAAACCTTGTCGTCACAATGCTTCATGCTCTTCCCATCAAAAGGCTCTCCCATCACTGATATCATAATGTTCCATCACTAGTCATCACCATACTCCCTCACCCCTGTCATCACAATGTTCCATGAACCCTGTCATCACAATGCTCAATGACACTTTTCATCACAATGCTCCCTGACCCCTGACATCACAATGTTCCATAACCCCTGTCATCAAAATGTCCCATGACACTTTTCATCAAATTGCTCCATGACCCTTTCATCACAATGCTCACTGCCCTTCTCATCACAGTGCACCACGCCCTTGTCATCAAAACCCTCCATGACCTTTGTCATCACAAAGCTCCGTGACCCTTGGGATCACAATGCTCCATGCCATTGTCATCAAAATGCTCCATGAACCCTCTCAACACATTGTTACATGTATTTGTCATCACAGGCTCCATGATGTTTTTCATCACAATGCTCGATGCTCTTCTTAACACAAAGCTCCAAGCCTTGTCATTACAATCCTCCATTACCCATGTATCAGAGTGTTGCGTGAACTTGTCATCACAATGCTCCATTCCCCCTGTCATAACAATGCTCCATGGCACCTGCCATCACAAGGTTCCACAGCCCTGTCATCACAAGACTCCATGACCCTTTTCATCACAATGCTCCAAGAACCTGTAATCACAATCCTTCATGCAATTGTCATCAGAAAGCTCCATGACGCATGTCATCAGAATGCTCCATGGACTTCTCATTCACTATGCTCCATGCCCTTGTCATCACTATGCTCCAACACCCCGGTAATCACAATGCTCCATGCCCCCTTTTAATCTCAATGCTCCAAGAACCCTGTCATCCAATGCACCATGCCCATCATCATAATGCTTCATGCTATTGTCATCACAATGAAATCAATATGCTCCATGACTTCTGTCATCACAATGCTCCAAACACTTGTGATCACAATGTTCCATAACACTTGTCATCACAATGCCCCATGACGCTCCTCATCACAGTTAACCATGGTCTTCTCATCACAATGCTCCATGAACTTTGTCATCACAATGCTCAATACACTTGTCATCACAATGCTCCCTGACATTGGTCGAGAGTATGCTCCTTGAACCCTGTCATGAAAAGGCTCCAAGCCTTTTTCATCACAATGCTCCATGCCTTTTTCATCACAATGCTCCATGCCATTGTCATCACATTACTCCACAAGCTTGTCATCAGAATGGTCCATGACCCTTGTCATCACAATGATCCATGACACCTGTCATCACAATGCTCTATGCCCCTTGTCATTACAGTGCTCCATGACGCTCATCATCACAATTACCCATGGTCTTCTCATCACAGTGCTCCACGGTCTTTCCATCACAATGCTCCATGCACTGCTCATCACAATTCTACATGTCCTTATCATCAAAATGCTCCATGACACTTCTCATCACAATGTTACATGATCTTGTCAATACAATTCTCCATGCACTTGTACATCACAATGCTCCATGACCCCTGTCATAGCAAGCTCGGTGCGCTTTTCATCACAATGCTTCACGACCTTCTCATCAAAATTCTCAATGGCCCTTCTCCTCACTATGCTCCAAGATCTTGTCATCACAGTTCTCCATGACCCTTGTCATCACGATGCTCCAAGCCCTTGTCATCACAATGCTCCATTACTTTGTCATCACAATCCTCCATGACACTGGGCATCACAATGCTCCATGCCATTGTCATCATAATGGACCATGACATATGTCATCAAAATGCTCCTTGACACCTGTCTTCACAATATTCCTTGACCTTGTCGTCACAATGCTCCATGCGCCTGTCATCACAATGCGCCATGCCCACTGTCTTCACAATAATCCATAAAAACTGTCAGAGCCATGCTCTGTGCCCCTGTCATCACAATGCTCCATGACCCCTGTCATCACAATGCTCCGTGACTCCAGCAACCACAATACTTCATGACTTTGTCATCAAAATGGTCCATGCCCACATCATCACAATGTTCCGTGACCTTTGTCATCACAATGCTACATGCAATTATCATCACAATGCTCCATGACGCCTGATATCACAATGTTCCATAACCCCAGCATCAAAAAGCTCCATGACCCTTTTCTTCACAAAGCTCCATGACCCCTGACATCACAATGTTCCATATCCCCTGTCATCAAAATGTTCCATGACAGTTTTCATCAAATTGCTCTATGACCCTGTCATCACAATGCTCCCTGCCCTTCTCATCACAATGCACAACACCCTTGTAATCAAAATGCTCCATGACCTTTGTCATCACAAAGCTCCATGACCCTTGGCATCACAATGCTCCATGCCATTGTCATCACAATGCTCCATGAACCCTTTCATCACATTGCTTCATGCCCTTGTCATCACAAAGCTCCATGACGCTTGTCATCACAATGCTTGATGACCTTCTATTCACAATGCTCCATGCTCTTGTCATTACAATCCTCCATGACCCATGTATCACAGTGTTCCTTGCCCTTGTCATCACAATGCTCCAAGACCCCTGTAATCATAATGCTCCATGCCCTGGTCATCACAGAGCTTCATGACGCATGTCATAAGTATGCTCCATGGCCTTCTCATCACAATGCTCCATGCCCTGGTCATCACAATGCTCGAAGGCTCCTGTAATCAAAATGCTCAATGCCCCATTTCATCAGAATGCTCCATGAGACTTGTCATCACAAGGCTCCATGGACTTCTCATCACAATGCTCAAGGACCTTGTCATCACAATGCTCCATTCCCTTGTCATCACAATACTCCATGAATATTTTCAGCCAATGCTCCATGATCTTCTCATCACACTGCTCCATGACCCCTGTCATCACAATGCTCCATGACCACTGTCATCACAATGCTCTATGACCCCTTACAACACAATAATCCGGGACTGTTGTCATCACAATGCTCCATGATCATTGTCATCACAATGCTCAATACACTTGTCATCACAATGCTCCCTGACACTTGTTGTCAGAATGCTCCTTGAAAACTGTCATTAAAAGGCTCCATGCATTTTTCATCACAATGTTCCATGCCCTTTTCATCACAATGCTCCATGCCATTTTCATCACATTACTCCACAAGCTTATCACCAGAATGCTCCATGACCCTTGTCATCACAGTGCTCCATGACGCTCATCATCACAGTTATCCATGGTCTTCTATTCACAATACTCCATGACCTTTTTCATCACAATTCTCAATAAACTTGTCATCACAATGCTCCCTGACAATGGTCGTGAATATGCTCCTTGAAACCTGTCATGACAAGGCTCCATGCATTTTTCATCACAATGATCCATGCACTTTTCTTCACAATACTCCAAGACTCCTGTAATCACAATGCTCCATGCCCTTGTCGTCACAAAGCTTCATGAAGCATGTCTTCAAAATGCTCCATGGCCTTCTCATCACCATGCTCCATGCCCTTTTCATCACAATGCAACTTTCCCTTGTCATCAAAATGCTCCATGACCCTTGTCATCACAATGATCCATTCCCTTGTCATCACAATGCTCCATAACCCTTGTCATCACAGGTTTTCAAGCCCTTGTCATCACAATGCTCCATTATATTTGTCATCACATTTCTCCATGACACTTGGCATCACAATGCTCCATGCCATTGTCATCACAATGGACCATGACATATGTCACCACAATGCTCCCTGACAACTGTCTTCACAATAATCTACGACCTTGTCATCACAATGCTCCATGCCCCTGTCATCACAATGTTCCATGCCCTTGTCATCACAATGATCCATTCCCTTGTTATCACAATGCTCCATGACCCCTGTAATCACAATGTTCAGTGACGCTTGTCATCACAGTGCTCCATGACCCTTGTCATCAAAATGTCCCATGCATTTGTCAGCAAAATGCTTCATGAACTTCTCATCACAATGCTCCATTCCCATTGTCATCAAAATCCTCGATGAAACTTGGGTTCACATTGCTTGATGCCCTTGTCATCACAGTGCGCCATGGTCCTTGAAATGAAAATGATCCATGACCTCTGTCATCACAATGCTCCATGCCCACTGTCATAGCAATAATCCATGAAACTTGTCAGACCAATGCTCCATGCCGCTGTCATCACAATGCTCCATGCCCTTTTAATCACAATGTTCCATTACCCCTCACATCATAATGTTCCTTGACTCCAGTCATCACAATGCTTTATGACCTTTGTCATCACAATGGTCCATTCCCTCGTCATCACAATGCTCTGTAACACTTCTCATCACAATGCTCCATGCCTTTGTCAGCACAATGCTCCATGACCCTTGTCATCACAATGCTCCATGTGCTTCTCAGCACAATGCTCCAAGACACATGTCATCACAATGTGCCACGCACTTGTCATCACAATGCTCCACAACCTTGTCATCACAATGCTCCATAAACCTTTTTATCACAATGCTCCATGCACTTCTCATCTAAATGCTCTCTCACCACTGATATCACAATGTTCCATCACTAGTCATCACAATACTCCCTCACCCCTGTCATCACAATGTTCCATGACCCCTGTCATCAAAATGCTACATGCCCTTATCATCACAATGCTCCATGACCACTGACATCACAATGTTCCATGACCCCTGTCATCAAAATGTTCCTTGACCCTTTTCATCAAATTGCTCCATGACCCTGTCATCACAATGCTCCCTGCCCTTCTCATCACAATGCACCACGCACTTGGCATCAAAATGCTCCATGACCTTTGTCATCACAAAGCTCCATGACCCTTGGCATCACAATACTCCATGCCATTGTCATCACAATGCTCCATGAACGCTCTCATCACATTGCTCCCTGCCCTTGTCATCACAATGCTCAATGGCCTTTTCATCACAATGCTCCATGCAATTGTCATCATCATACTCCTCAAGCTTGTCGTCTGAATGCTCCATGAACCTTGTCATCACAATGCTCCATGACCCCTGTCATCACAATGCTCCATGACACCAGTTATCACAATGCTCCATGCCCCTTGTCACTACAGTGCTCCATGACGCCCGTCATCACAATTATCCATGGTCTACTCATCACAATGCTCCCGGGTCTTGCCATCACAATGCTCCATGCCCTGGTCATCAGTATTCTCCACGTCCTTGTCATCACAATGCTCTTTGACACATCTCATCACAATTTTACATGCTCTTTTCATCAAAATTCTCCATGCACTTGTCATCGCAATGCTCCATGACCCCATGTCATAGCAAGCTTCATGCGCATGTCATCACAATGCTTCACGAACTTGTCATCAAAATTCTCAATGACCCTTGTCATCACAATGCTCCAAGCCCTTGTCATCACAATGCTCCATTACCTTTGTCATCACAATCCTCCATGACACTTGGCATCACAATGCTCCATGCCATTGTCATCAGAATGCTCCCTGACACCTGTCTTCACAATTCTGCATGACGTTGTCATCACAATGCTCAATGCCCTTGTCATCACAAGGAGCCATGCCCATTGCCATCACAATAATCCATGAAACATGTCAGACCAATGTTCCATGCCCCTGTCATCACAATGCTCCATGCCATTGTCATCACAATGATCCGTGACTCCAGTCATCGAAATGCTTCATGACCTTGGTCATCACAATGGTCCATGCCCTCATCATCACAAGGCTCTGTGACATTTGTCACCACAATGCTCCATGAACTTTTCATCAAAATGCTTTGTGACACTTGTCATCCCAATGCTCCATGCCTTTCTCAGCACAATGCTCCATGAAACTTGTCATCACAATGCTCCATGGTCCTGTCAGCACAGTGTTCCATGACCTTTGTCATCACAATGCTCCAAGCCCTTGTCATCACAATGCTCCTTTACCTTTGTCATCACAATACTCCATGACACTTGGCATCACAATGCTCCATGCCATTGTCATCACAATGGGCCATGACATAGGTGTTCACAATGCGCCCTGACACCTGTCTTCACAAAACTGCATGACCTTGTCATCACAATGCTCCGTGCCCTTGTCATCACAATGCGCCATTCCCACTGTCATCACAATAATCCATGAAACTTGTCAGACCAATGTTCCATGCCCCTGTCATCACAATGCCCCATGCCCTTGTCATCACAATGCTCCATGACCCCTGTCATCACAATGCTCTGTGACTCCAGTCATCACAATGCTTCATGACCTTTCTCATTAAAATGGTCCATGCCCTCATCATCACAAGTCTCTGTGACATTTGTCACCACAATGCTCCATTAACTTTTCATCACAATGCTCTGTGACCCTTGTCATCACAATGCTCTATGCCTTTCTCAGCACAATGCTCCATGACCCTGGTCATCACAATGCTCCATGCGCTTCTCAGCACAATACTCCATGACCCATGTCATCACAACGTGCCATGTGCTTGTCATCACAATGCTCCACATCCTTTTCATCACAATGCTGCTTAAACCTTGTCATTACAGTGTTCCATGCACTTCTCATCAAAATGCTCTCTCACCACTGATATCACAACGTTCCATTACTATTCATTCCAATACTCCATCACCCCTGTCATCACAATGTTCCATGACACCTGTCATTAAAATGCTACATGCACTTATCATCAAAATGTTTGATGACCCCTGACATCACAATATTCCATAACCCCTGTCATCAAAATGCTCCATGACACATTTCATCACAAAGCTCCATGACCCCTGACATCACAATATTCCATAACCACTGTAATCAAAATGTTCCATGACCCTTTTCACCAAATTGCTCAATGACCCTGTTATCACAGTGCTCCCTGCCCTTCTCATCACAATGCACGTCACCCTTGTCATCAGAATGCTCCATGACATTTGTCATCACAAAGCTCCATAACCCTTGGCATCACAATGCTCCATGCCATTGTCATCACAATGCTCCATGAACCCTCTCATCACATTGCTCCATGCCCTTGTCATCACAAAGCTCCATGACGCTTGTCATCACAATGCTCGATGCATTTCTTATCACAATGCTCCATGCCCTTGTCATTACAATCCTCCATGACCCATGTATCACAGTGTTGCGTGAACTTGTCATCACAATGCTCCATTCCCCCTGTCATAACAATGCTCCATGGCACCTGCCATCACAAGGTTCCACAGCCCTGTCATCACAAGACTCCATGACCCTTTTCATCACAATGCTCCAAGAACCTGTAATCACAATCCTTCATGCAATTGTCATCAGAAAGCCCCATGATGCATGTCATCAGAATGCTCCATGGACTTCTCATTCACTATGCTCCATGCCCTTGTCATCACAATGCTCCAAGACACCGGTAATCACAATGCTCCATGCCCCTTTTAATCTCAATGCTCCAAGAACCCTGTCATCCCATGCACCATGCCCATCATCATAATGCTTCATGCTATTGTCATCACAATGAAATCAATATGCTCCATGACTTCTGTCATCACAATGCTCCAAACACTTGTGATCACAATGTTCCATAACACTTGTCATCACAATGCCCCATGACGCTCCTCATCACAGTTAACCATGGTCTTCTCATCACAATGCTCCATGAACTTTGTCATCACAATGCTCAATACACTTGTCATCACAATGCTCCCTGACATTTGTCGAGAGTATGCTCCTTGAACCCTGCCATGACAAGGCTCCATGCCTTTTTCATCACAATGATCCATGCCCTTTTCATCACAATGCTCAAAGTCCCCTGTAATCACAATGCTCCATTCCCCTTTTCATCACAAACATCCATGACACATGTCATCAGAATGCTCCATGGCCTTCTCATCACAATGCTCCATGCCCTTGTTATCACAGTGCTCCAAGACCCCTGTCATCACAATACTCCATGAATATTTTCAGCCCAATGCTCCATGATCTTCTCATCACAATGCTCCATGATCCCTGTCATCACAATGCTCCGTGCTCCTTGAAATCAAAATGATCCATGGCCTCTGTCATCACAATGCTCCAAACCCTTGTGATCACATTGTTCCACAACACTTATCATCACAACGCCCCATGATGCTCATCATCACAATTATCCATGGTCTTCTCATCACAATTCTCCATGTCCTTTGTCATCACAATGCTCAATACACTTGTCATTACAATGCTCCCTGACACTTGTCGTCAGTATGCTCCTTGAACCCTGTCATGACAAGGCTCCATGTCTTTTGCATCACAATCACCCATGCCATTTTCATCACAATGCTCCAAGACCCATGTAATCACAATGCTCCACACCCCTTTTCATCAGAATGCTCCATGACACTTGTCATCACAAGGCTCCATGGTCTTCTCCTCACAATGCTCCAGGACCTTGTCATCACAATGCTCCATTCCATTGTCATCGCAATGCTCCATGACCACTGCCATCGCAATACTCAATGAATATTGTCAGCCCAATGCTCCATGAACTTCTCATCACAGTGCTCCATGACCCCTGTCATCACAATGCTCCATGACCACTGGCATCACAGTGCTCCATGACACCGGACAACACAATGATCCGGGACTCTTGTCATCAAAATGCTCCATGACCCTTGTCATCACAATTATCCATGCCCTTGCCATCCCAATGCTCCGTGACCCCTGTAATCACAATGCTCCAGGACGCTTGTCATCACAGTGTTCCATGACACTTTTCATCAAAATGCTCCATGCATTTGTCAGCAAAATGCTACATGACCTTGTCATCACAATGCTCCATGCGCTTGTCATCACATTACTCCATTCCCATTGTCATCAAAACCCTCCATGAACCTTGGGTTCACAATGCTTCATGCCCTTGTCATCACAATGCTCCATGCACCTTGAAATGAAAATGATACATGACTTCTGTCATCACAATGCTCAAAACCCTTGTGATCACAATGTTCCATAACATTTGTCATCACAACGCTCCATGATGCCTGTCATCACAATGCTCCATGATCTTTGTCATCACAATGCTCAATACACTTGTCATCACAATGCTCCCTGACACTTGTCGTAAGAATGCTCCTTGAACCCTGTCATGAAAAGGCTCCAAGCCTTTTTCTTCACAATGCTCCATGCCCTTTTCATCACAATGCTCCATGCCATTGTCATCACATTACTCCACAAGCTTGTCATCAGAATGGTCCATGACCCTTGTCATCACAATGCTCCATGCGCTTCTCTGCACAATACTCCATGACCCATGTCATCACAACGTGCCATGTGCTTGTCATCACAATGCTCCACATCCTTTTCATCACAATGCTGCTTAAACCTTGTCATTACAGTGTTCCATGCACTTCTCATCAAAATGCTCTCTCACCACTGATACCACAATGTTCCATCACTATTCATTCCAGTACTACATCACCCCTGTCATCACAATGTTCCATGACACCTGTCATTAAAATGCTACATGCACTTCTCATCAAAATGTTCGATGACCCCTGACATCACAATATTCCATAACCCCTGTCATCAAAATGCTCCATGACACATTTCATCACAAAGCTCCATGACCCCTGACATCACAATATTCCATAACCACTGTAATCAAAATGTTCCATGACCCTTTACACCTAATTGCTCAATGACCCTGTGATCACAATGCTCCCTGCGCTTCTCATCACAATGCACGTCACCCTTGTCATCAGAATGCTCCATGACATTTGTCATCACAAAGCTCCATAACCCTTGGCATCACAATGCTCCATGCCATTGTCATCACAATGCTCCATGAACCCTCTCATCACATTGCTCCATGCCCTTGTCATCACAAAGCTCCATGACGCTTGTCATCACAATGCTCGATGCATTTCTCATCACAATGCTCCATGCCCTTGTCATTACAATCCTCCATGACCCATGTATCACAGTGTTTCGTGAACTTGTCATCACAATGCTGCATTCCCCCTGTCATAACAATGCTCCATGACACCTGCCATCACAAGGTTCCACAGCCCTGTCATCACAAGACTCCATGACCCTTTTCATCACAATGCTCCAAGAACCTGTAATCACAATCCTTCATGCAATTGTCATCAGAAAGCTCCATGACGCATGTCATCAGAATGCTCCATGGACTTCTCATTCACTATGCTCCATGCCCTTGTCATCACAATGCTCCAAGACCTCTGTAATCACAATGCTCCATGCCCCTTTTAATCTCAATGCTCCAAGAACCCTGTCATCCCATGCACAATGCCCATCATCATAATGCTTCATGCTATTGTCATCACAATGAAATCAATATGCTCCATGACTTCTGTCATCACAATGCTCCAAACACTTGTGATCACAATGTTCCATAACACTTGTCATCACAATGCCCCATGACGCTCCTCATCACAGTTAACCATGGTCTTCTCATCACAATGCTCCATGAACTTTGTCATCACAATGCTCAATACACTTGTCATCACAATGCTCCCTGACATTTGTCGAGAGTATGCTCCTTGAACCCTGCCATGACAAGGCTCCATGCCTTTTTCATCACAATGATCCATGCCCTTTTCATCACAATGCTCAAAGTCCCCTGTAATCACAATGCTCCATTCCCCTTTCCATCACAAACATCCATGACACATGTCATCAGAATGCTCCATGGCCTTCTCATCACAATGCTCCATGCCCTTGTTATCACAGTGCTCCAAGACCACTGTCATCACAATACTCCATGAATATTTTCAGCCCAATACTCCATGATCTTCTCATCAAAATGCTCCATGATCCCTGTCATCACAATGCTCCGTGCTCCTTGAAATCAAAATGATCCATGACCTCTGTCATCACAATGCTCCAAACCCTTGTGATCACATTGTTCCACAACACTTGTCATCACAACGCTCCATGATGCCTGTCATCACAATACTCCATGCCCTTGTCATCACAATGCTCCATGACCTTTGTCATCACAATGCTCAATACACTTGTCATCACAATGCTCCCTGACACTTGTCGTCAGAATGCTCCTTGAACGCTGTCATGAAAAGCCTCCATGCCTTTTACATCACAATGCTCCATGCCCTTTTCATCACAATGCTCCATGCCATTGTCATCACATTACTCCACAAGGTTGTCATCAGAATGCTCCATGACCCTTGTCATCACAATGCTCCATGACCCGTGTCATCACAGTGCTCCATGACCCCTGTCATCACAATGCTCCATGCCCCTTGTCATTACAGTGCTGCATGACGCTCGACATCACAATTATCCATGGTCTTCTCATCACAGTGCTCCACGGTCTTGCCATCACAATGCTCCATGACACTTCTCATAACAATGTTACATGATCTTGTCATCACAATTCTCCATGCACTTGTCATTGCAATGCTCCATGACCCCTGTCATAGCAAGCTCCAAGTTCTTTTCATCACAGTGCTTCACGACATTGTCATCAAAATTCTCAATGGCCGTTGTCATCACAGTGCTCCATGCCCTTGTCATCACAGTGCTCCATGACCATTGTCATCAAAAAGCTCCAAGCCCTTGTCATCACAATGCTCCATTACATTTGTCATCACAATCCTCCATGACACTTGGCTTCACAATGCTCCATGCCATTGTCATCACAATGCACCAAGACATATGTCGTCACAATGCTCCCTGACACCTGTCTGCACAATAATTCATGACCTTCTCATAACAATGCTCCATGCCCTTGTCATCACAATGTGCCATGCCCACTGTCATCTCAATAATCTACGAAACATTTCAGACCAATGTTCCATGCCCCTGTCATCACAATGCTCCATGCCCTTGTCATCACAATGCTCCGTGATTCCAGTCATCACAATGCTTCATGACCTTTGGCATCAAAATGGTCCATGCCCTCGTCATCACAGGGCTCTGTGAAATTTGTCACCATAATGCTCCATGAACTTTTCATTCACAATGCTCTGTGACCCTTGCCATCACAATGCTCCATGCCTTTGTCAGCAGAGTGCTCCATGACCCTTGTTATCACAATGCTCCATGCGCTTGTTATCAAAATTTTCCACAAACTTGTCATCAAAATGCTCCATAAAACTTGTCATCACAATGCTCCATGTACTTCTCATCAAAATGCTCTCTCACCACTGATATCAAAATGTTCCATCACTAGTCATCACAATACTCCCTCACCCCTGTCATGACAATGTTCCACGGCCTTGTCATCACAAGGCTCCATGACCCTTGTCATCACAATGCTCCAAGACACCTGTAGTCACAATGCTCCATGCTATTGTCATCACAAAGCTCCATGACGCATGTCATCAATCTGCTCCATGGCCTTCTCATCACAATGCTCCATGCCCTTGTCATCACAATTCTCCAAGACACCTGTAATCAAAATGCTCCATGCCACTTTTCATCTCAATGATCCATGAACTCTGTAATCACAATGAACAATGCCCATCATCAAAATGCTTCATGCTATTGTCATCACAATGAAATCAAAATGCTCCATAACCTCTGTCAACACAATGCTCCAAACCCTTGTGATCACAATGTTCCATAACACTTGTCATCACAACGCCCCATGATGCTCATCATCACAATTAACCATGGTCTTCTCATCACAATTCTCCATGTCCTTTGTCATCACAATGCTCAATACACTTGTCATTACAATGCTCCCTGACACTTGTCATCAGTATGCTCCTTGAACCCTGCCATGACAAGGCTCCATGCCTTTTGCATCACAATCACCCATGCCATTTTCATCACAATGCTCCAAGACCCATGTAATCACAATGCTCCACACCCCTTTTCATCAGAATGCTCCATGACACTTGTCATCACAAGGCTCCATGGTCTTCTCCTCACAATGCTCCAGGACCTTGTCATCACAATGCTCCATTCCATTGTCATCGCAATGCTCCATGACCACTGCCATCGCAATACTCTATGAATATTGTCAGCCCAATGCTCCATGAACTTCTCATCACAATGCTCCATGACCCCTGTCATCACAATGCTCCATGACCACTGTCATCACAGTGCTCCTTGACACCGGACAACACAATGATCCGGGACTCTTGTCATCAAAATGCTCCATGACCCTTGTCATCACAATGATCCATGCCCTTGCCATTCCAATGCTCCGTGACCCCTGTAAACACAATGTTCCATGACGCTTGTCATCACAGTGTTCCATGACACTTGTCATCAAAATGCTCCATGCATTTGTCAGCAAAATGCTACATGACCTTGTCATCACAATGCTCCATGCGCTTGTCATCACAATACTCCATTCCCATTGTCAACAAAACCCTCCATGAACCTTGGGTTCACAATGCTTCATGCCCTTGTCATCACAATGCTCCATGCACCTTGAAATCAAAATGCTCCATGACCCCTGTCATCAAAATACTCCATGAATATTTACAGCCCAATGCTCCATAACCTTCACTTCACAATGCCCCATGAACCCTGTCATCACTATGCTCCATGACCACTGTCATCACAACGATCCATGACCCCTGACAACACAATGATCCTGGACTCTTGTCATCAAAATGCTCCATGACCCTTGTTATCACAATGATCCATTCCCTTGTCATCACAATGCTCCATAACCCTTGTCATCACAAGGCTCCAAGCCCTTGTCATCACAATGCTCCATTATATTTGTCATCACATTTCTCCATGACACTTGGCATCACAATGCTCCATGCCATTGTCATCACAATGGACCATGACATATGTCACCACAATGCTCCTTGACAACTGTCTTCACAATAATCTACGACCGTGTCATCACAATGCTCCATGCCCCTGTCATCACAATGTTCCATGCCCTTGTCATCACAATGATCCATTCCCTTGTTATCACAATGCTCCATGACCCCTGTAATCACAATGTTCAGTGACGCTTGTCATCACAGTGCTCCATGACCCTTGTCATCAAAATGTTCCATACATTTGTCAGCAAAATGCTTCATGAACTTGTCTTCAAAATGCTCCATTCCCCCTGTCATAACAATGCTCCATGACACCTGCCATCACAAGGTTCCACAGCCCTGTCATCACAAGACTCCATGACCCTTTTCATCACAATGCTCCAAGAACCTGTAATCACAATCCTTCATGCAATTGTCATCAGAAAGCTCCATGACGCATGTCATCAGAATGCTCCATGGACTTCTCATTCACTATGCTCCATGCCCTTGTCATCACAATGCTCCAAGACCCATGTAATCACAATGCTCCAAGAACCCTGTCATCCCATGCACCATGCCCATCATCATAATGCTTCATGCTATTGTCATCACAATGAAATCAATATGCTCCATGACTTCGGTCATCACAATGCTCCAAACACTTGTGATCACAATGTTCCATAACACTTGTCATCACAATGTCCCATGACGCTCCTCATCACAGTTAACCATGGTCTTCTCATCACAATGCTCCATGAACTTTGTCATCACAATGCTCAATACACTTGTCATCACAATGCTCCCTGACATTTGTCGAGAGTATGCTCCTTGAACCCTGCCATGACAAGGCTCCATGCCTTTTTCATCACAATGATCCATGCCCTTTTCATCACAATGCTCAAAGTCCCCTGTAATCACAATGCTCCATTCCCCTTTTCATCACAAACATCCATGACACATGTCATCAGAATGCTCCATGGCCTTCTCATCACAATGCTCCATGCCCTTGTTATCACAGTGCTCCAAGACCCCTGTCATCACAATACTCCATGAATATTTTCAGCCCAATGCTCCATGATCTTCTCATCACAATGCTCCATGATCCCTGTCATCACAATGCTCCGTGCTCCTTGAAATCAAAATGATCCATGGCCTCTGTCATCACAATGCTCCAAACCCTTGTGATCACATTGTTCCACAACACTTGTCATCACAACGCTCCATGATGCCTGTCATCACAATACTCCATGCCCTTGTCATCACAATGCTCCATGACCTTTGTCATCACAATGCTCAATACACTTGTCATCACAATGCTCCCTGACACTTGTCGTCAGAATGCTCCTTGAACGCTGTCATGAAAAGCCTCCACGCCTTTTACATCACAATGCTCCATGCCCTTTTCATCACAATGCTCCATGCCATTGTCATCACATTACTCCACAAGGTTGTCATCAGAATGCTCCATGACCCTTGTCATCACAATGCTCCATGACTCGTGTCATCACAATGCTCCATGACCCCTGTCATCACAATGCTCCATGCCCCTTGTCATTACAGTGCTGCATGACGCTCGACATCACAATTATCCATGGTCTTCTCATCACAGTGCTCCACGGTCTTGCCATCACAATGCTCCATGACACTTCTCATAACAATGTTACATGATCTTGTCATCACAATTCTCCATGCACTTGTCATTGCAATGCTCCATGACCCCTGTCATAGCAAGCTCCAAGTTCTTTTCATCACAGTGCTTCACGACATTGTCATCAAAATTCTCAATGGCCGTTGTCATCACAGTGCTTCATGCCCTTGTCATCACAGTGCTCCATGACCATTGTCATCAAAAAGCTCCAAGCCCTTGTCATCACAGTGCTCCATTACATTTGTCATCACAATCCTCCATGACACTTGGCTTCACAATGCTCCATGCCATTGTCATCACAATGCACCAAGACATATGTCGTCACAATGCTCCCTGACACCTGTCTGCACAATAATTCATGACCTTCTCATAACAATGCTCCATGCCCTTGTCATCACAATGTGCCATGCCCACTGTCATCTCAATAATCTACGAAACATTTCAGACCAATGTTCCATGCCCCTGTCATCACAATGCTCCATGCCCTTGTCATCACAATGCTCCGTGATTCCAGTCATCACAATGCTTCATGACCTTTGGCATCAAAATGGTCCATGCCCTCGTCATCACAGGGCTCTGTGAAATTTGTCATCATAATGCTCCATGAACTTTTCATTCACAATGCTCTGTGACCCTTGTCATCACAATGCTCCATGCCTTTGTCAGCAGAGTGCTCAATGACCCTTGTTATCACAATGCTCCATGCGCTTGTTATCAAAATTTTCCACAAACTTGTCATCAAAATGCTCCATAAAACTTGTCATCACAATGCTCCATGTACTTCTCATCAAAATGCTCTCTCACCACTGATATCAAAATGTTCCATCACTAGTCATCACAATACTCCCACACCCCTGTCATGACAATGTTCCACGGCCTTGTCATCACAAGGCTCCATGACCCTTGTCATCACAATGCTCCAAGACACCTGTAGTCACAATGCTCCATGCTATTGTCATCACAAAGCTCCATGACGCATGTCATCAATCTGCTCCATGGACTTCTCATCACAATGCTCCGTGCCCTTGTCATCACAATTCTCGAAGACACCTGTAATCAAAATGCTCCATGCCACTTTTCATCTCAATGATCCATGAACTCTGTAATCACAATGAACAATGCCCATCATCAAAATGCTTCATGCTATTGTCATCACAATGAAATCAAAATGCTCCATGACCTCTGTCAACACAATGCTCCAAACCCTTGTGATCACAATGTTCCATAACACTTGTCATCACAACGCCCCATGATGCTCATCATCACAATTAACCATGGTCTTCTCATCACAATTCTCCATGTCCTTTGTCATCACAATGCTCAATACACTTGTCATTACAATGCTCCCTGACACTTGTCATCAGTATGCTCCTTGAACCCTGCCATGACAAGGCTCCATGCCTTTTGCATCACAATCACCCATGCCATTTTCATCACAATGCTCCAAGACCCATGTAATCACAATGCTCCACACCACTTTTCATCAGAATGCTCCATGACACTTGTCATCACAAGGCTCCATGGTCTTCTCCTCACAATGCTCCAGGACCTTGTCATCACAATGCTCCATTCCATTGTCATTGCAATGCTCCATGACCACTGCCATCGCAATACTCAATGAATATTGTCAGCCCAATGCTCCATGAACTTCTCATCACAGTGCTCCATGACCCCTGTCATCACAATGCTCCATGACCACTGTCATCACAGTGCTCCTTGACACCGGACAACACAATGATCCGGGACTCTTGTCATCAAAATGCTCCATGACCCTTGTCATCACAATGATCCATGCCCTTGCCATCCCAATGCTCCGTGACCCCTGTAATCACAATGCTCCATGACGCTTGTCATCACAGTGTTCCATGACACTTGTCATCAAAATGCTCCATGCATTTGTCAGCAAAATGCTACATGACCTTGTCATCACAATGCTCCATGAGCTTGTCATCACAATACTCCATTCCCATTGTCAACAAAACCCTCCATGAACCTTGGGTTCACAATGCTTCATGCCCTTGACATCACAATGCTCCATGCACCTTGAAATGAAAATGATACATGACTTCTGTCATCACAATGCTCAAAACCCTTGTGATCACAATGTTCCATAACATTTGTCATCACAACGCTCCATGATGCCTGTCATCACAATGCTCCATGATCTTTGTCATCACAATGCTCAATACACTTGTCATCACAATGCTCCCTGACACTTGTCATAAGAATGCTCCTCTAAACCTGTCCTGAAAAGGCTCCAAGCCTTTTTCATCACAATGCTCCATGCCCTTTTCATCACAATGCTCCATGCCATTGTCATCACATTACTCCACAAGCTTGTCATCAGAATGGTCCATGACCCTTGTCATCACAATGATCCATGACACCTGTCATCACAATGCTCTATGCCCCTTGTCATTACAGTGCTCCATGACGCTCATCATCACAATTACCCATGGTCTTCTCATCACAGTGCTCCACGGTCTTTCCATCACAATGCTCCATGCACTGCTCATCACAATTCTACATGTCCTTATCATCAAAATGCTCCATGACACTTCTCATCACAATGTTACATGATCTTGTCAATACAATTCTCCATGCACTTGTACATCGCAATGCTCCATGACCCCTGTCATAGCAAGCTCGGTGCGCTTTTCATCACAATGCTTCACGACCTTCTCATCAAAATTCTCAATGGCCCTTCTCCTCACAATGCTCCAAGATCTTGTCATCACAGTGCTCCATGACCCTTGTCATCACGATGCTCCAAGCCCTTGTCATCACAATGCTCTATTACTTTGTCATCACAATCCTCCATGACACTTGGCATCACAATGCTCCATGCCATTGTCATCATAATGGACCATGACATATGTCATCACAATGCTCCTTGACACCTGTCTTCACAATATTCCTTGACCTTGTCATCACAATGCTCCATGCGCCTGTCATCACAATGCACCATGCCCACTGTCATCACAATAATCCATAAAAACTGTCAGAGCCATGCTCTGTGCCCCTGTCATCACAATGCTCCATGACCCCTGTCATCACAATGCTCCGTGACTCCAGCAACCACAATACTTCATGACTTTGTCATCAAAATGATCCATGCCCACATCATCACAATGTTCCGTGACCTTTGTCATCACAATGCTACATGCAATTATCATCACAATGCTCCATGACGCCTGATATCACAATGTTCCATAACCCCAGCATCAAAAAGCTCCATGACCCTTTTCATCACAAAGCTCCATGACCCCTGACATCACAATGTTCCATATCCCCTGTCATCAAAATTTTCCATGACAGTTTTCATCAAATTGCTCTATGACCCTGTCATCACAATGCTCCCTGCCCTTCTCATCACAATGCTCAACGCCCTTGTAATCAAAATGCTCCATGACCTTTGTCATCACAAAGCTCCATGACCCTTGGCATCACAATGCTCCATGCCATTGTCATCACAATGCTCCATGAACCCTTTCATCACATTGCTTCATGCCCTTGTCATCACAAAGCTCCATGACGCTTGTCATCACAATGCTCGATGACCTTCTATTCACAATGCTCCATGCTCTTGTCATTACAATCCTCCATGACCCATGTATCACAGTGTTCCTTGCCCTTGTCATCACAATGCTCCAAGACCCCTGTAATCACAATGTTCCATGCCCTGGTCATCACAAAGCTTCATGACGCATGTCATAAGTATGCTCCATGGCCTTCTCATCACAGTGCTCCATGCCCTGGTCATCACAATGCTCGAAGGCTCCTGTAATCAAAATGCTCCATGCCCCATTTCATCAGAATGCTCCATGAGACTTGTCATCACAAGGCTCCATGGACTTCTCATCACAATGATCCAGGACCCTGTCATCACGATGCTCCATTCCCTTGTCATCACAATACTCCATGAACATTTTCAGCCAATGCTCCATGATCTTCTCATCACACTGCTCCATGACCCCTGTCATCACAATGCTCCATGACCACTGTCATCACAATTCTCTATGACCCCTTACAACACAATAATCCGGGACTGTTGTCATCACAATGCTGCATGATCATTGTCATCACAATGCTCAATACACTTGTCATCACAATGCTCCCTGACACTTGTTGTCAGAATGCTCCTGAAACCTGTCATTAAAAGGCTCCATGCATTTTTCATCACAATGATCCATGCCCTTTTTAGCACAAATATCCATGCCATTTTGATCACATTACTCCACAAGCTTATCATCAGAATGCTCCATGACCCTTGTCATCACAATGCTCCATGACCCGTCTTCACAATGTTCCATGACCCATGTCACCACAATGCTCCATGACGCCTGTCATCAGTATGATCCAGGCCCCTTGTCATTACAGTGCTCCATGACGCTCGTCATCACAGTTATCCATGGTCTTCTCATCACAGTGCTCCACAGTCTTGCCATCACAATGCTACATTCCCTGGTCATAACAATGCTCCATGACCCTTGTCATCACAATGCTCCATGTGCTTGTCCGCACAATGCCCCATGACCTGTGTCATCACAATGCGACATGCGCTAGTCATCACAATGCTCCACAACCTTGTCATCACAGTGCTCCATAAACCTTGTCATCACAATGCTCCATGCACTTCCCATCAAAATGCTCTCCCATCACTGATATCATAATGTTCCATCACTAGTCATCACAATACTCCCTCATCCCTGTCATCACAATGTTCCATGACCCCTGTCATCACAATGCTCAATGACACTTTTCATCACAATGCTCCCTGACCCCTGATATCACAATTTTCCATAACCCCTGTCATCAAAATGTCCCATGACACTTTTCATCAAATTGCTCCATGACCCTTTCATCACAATGCTCACTGCCCTTCTCATCACAGTGCACCACGCCCTTGTCATCAAAACCCTCCATGACCTTTGTCATCACAAAGCTCCGTGACCCTTGGCATCACAATGCTCCATGCCATTGTCATCAAAATGCTCCATGAACCCTCTCAACACATTGTTACATGTCCTTGTCATCACAGGCTCCATGATGCTTTTCATCACAATGCTCGATGCTCTTCTTAACACAAAGCTCCAAGGCTTGTCATTACAATCCTCCATGACCCATGTATCACAGTGTTCCGTGCCCTTGTCATCACAATGCTCCATGCCCCCTCTCATCACAATAATCCATGAAAATTTTCAGACCAATGGTCCATGCCCTTGTCATGAAAATGCTCCATTACCACTGTTATAACAATGCTCCATGAAAACTGCCATTACAATGTTCCACGGCCTTCTCATCACAAGGCTCCATGACCCTTGTCATCACAATGCTCCAAGACACCTGTAATCACAATGCTCCATGCCCTTGTCATCACAAAGCTCCATGACGCATGTCATCAGAATGCGCCTTCGCCTTCTCATCACAATGCTCCATGACCTGGTCATCACAATGCTCCAAGACCCCTGTAATCACAATGCTCCATGCCCCTTTTCATCACAATGCTCCATGAACCCTGTCATCACAATGCACCATGACCATCATCATAATGCTTCATGCTATTGTCATCACAATGAAATCAAAATGCTCCATGACCTCTGTCATCACAATGCTCCAAACCCTTGTGATCACAATGTTCCATAACACTTGTCATCACAACGCCCCATGACGCTCATCATCACAATTATCCATGGTCTTCTATTCACAATACTCCATGACCTTTTTCATCACAATTCTCAATAAACTTGTATTAACAATGCTCCCTGACAATGGTCGTGACTATGCTCCTTGAAACCTGTCATGACAAGGCTCCATGCATTTTTCATCACAATGATCCATGCACTTTTCTTCACAATACTCCAAGACTCCTGTAATCACAATGCTCCATGCCCTTGTCATCACAAATCTTCATGAAGCATGTCTTCAAAATGCTCCATGGCCTTCTCATCACCATGCTCCATGCCCTTTTCATCACAATGCTCCATTCCGTTGTCATCAAAATGCTCCATGACCCCTGTCATCACAATACTCCATGAATATTTACAGCCCAATGCTCCATGACCTTCACTTCACAATGCCCCATGAACCCTGTCATCACTATGCTCCATGACCACTGTCATCACAACGATCCATGACTCCTGACAACACAATGTTCCTGGACTCTTGTCATCAAAATGCTCCATGACCCTTGTCATCACAATGATCCATTCCCTTGTCATCACAATGCTCCATAACCCTTGTCATCACAAGGCTCCCAGCCCTTGTCATCACAATGCTCCATTATATTTGTCATCACATTTCTCCATGACACTTGGCATCACAATGCTCCATGCCATTGTCATCACAATGGACCATGACATATGTCACCACATTGCTCCCTGACAACTGTCTTCACAATAATCTACGACCTTGTCATCACAATGCTCCATGCCCCTGTCATCACAATGTTCCATGCCCTTGTCATCACAATGATCCATTCCCTTGTTATCACAATGCTCCATGACCCCTGTAATCACAATGTTCAGTGACGCTTGTCATCACAGTGCTCCATGACCCTTGTCATCAAAATGTTCCATGCATTTGTCAGCAAAATGCTTCATGAACTTGTCATCACAATGCTCCATTCCCATTGTCATCAAAATCCTCGATGAAACTTGGGTTCACATTGCTTGATGCCCTTGTCATCACAATGCGCCATGGTCCTTGAAATGAAAATGATCCATGACCTCTGTCATCACAATGCTCCATGCCCACAGTCATAGCAATAATCCATGAAACTTGTCAGACCAATGCTCCATGCCACTGTCATCACAATGCTCCATGCCCTTTTAATCACAATGCTCCATTACCCCTCACATCATAATGTTCCTTGACTCCAGTCATCACAATGCTTTATGACCTTTGTCATCACAATGGTCCATTCCCTCGTCATCACAATGCTCTGTAACACTTCTCATCACAATGCTCCATGCCTTTGTCAGCACAATGCTCCATGACCCTTGTCATCACAATGCTCCATGTGCTTCTCAGCACAATGCTCCAAGACACATGTCATCACAATATGCCATGCACTTGTCATCACAATGCTCCACAACATTGTCATCACAATGCTCCATAAACCTTGTCATCACAATGCTCCATGCACTTCTCATCTAAATGCTCTCTCACCACTGATATCACAATGTTCCATCACTAGTCATCACAATACTCCCTCACCCCTGTCATCACAATGTTCCATGACCCCTGTCATCAAAATGCTACATGCCCTTATCATCACAATGCTCCATGACCACTGACATCACAATGTTCCATGACCCCTGTCATCAAAATGTTCCCTGACCCTTTTCATCAAATTGCTCCATGACCCTGTCATCACAATGCTCCCTGCCCTTCTCATCACAATGCACCACGCACTTGTCATCAAAATGCTCCATGACATTTGTCATCACAAAGCTCCATGACCCTTGGCATCACAATACTCCATGCCATTGTCATCACAATGCTCCATGAACGCGCTCATCACATTGCTCCCTGCCCTTGTCATCACAATGCTCAATGGCCTTTTCATCACAATGATCCATGCAATTGTCATCATCATACTCCTCAAGCTTGTCGTCCGAATGCTCCATGAACCTTGTCATCACAATGCTCCATGACCCCTGTCATCACAATGCTCCATGACACCAGTTATCACAATGCTCCATGCCCCTTGTCACTACAGTGCTCCATGACGCCCGTCATCACAATTATCCATGGTCTACTCATCACAATGCTCCCGGGTCTTGCCATCACAATGCTCCATGCCTTGGTCATCAGTATTCTCCACGTCCTTGTCATCACAATGCTCTTTGACACATCTCATCACAATTTTACATGCACTTTTCATCAAAATTCTCCATGCACTTGTCATCGCAATGCTCCATGACCCCTGTCATAGCAAGCTTCATGCGCATGTCATCACAATGCTTCACGAACTTGTCATCAAAATTCTCAATGACCCTTGTCATCACAATGCTCCAAGCCCTTGTCATCACAATGCTCCATTACCTTTGTCATCACAATCCTCCATGACACTTGGCATCACAATGCTCCATGCCATTGTCATCACAATTGTCCATGGCATAGGTCATCACAATGCTCCCTGACACCTGTCTTCACCATTCTGCATGACGTTGTCATCACAATGCTCAATGCCCTTGTCATCACAAGGAGCCATGCCCATTGCCATCACAATAATCCATGAAACATGTCAGACCAATGTTCCATGCCCCTGTCATCACAATGCTCCATGCCATTGTCATCACAGTGATCCGTGACTCCAGTCATCAAAATGCTTCATGACCTTGGTCATCACAATGGTCCATGCCCTCGTCATCACAAGGCTCTGTGACATTTGTCACCACAATGCTCCATTAAGTTTTCATCAAAATGCTTTGTGACACTTGTCATCACAATGCTCCATGCCTTTCTCAGCACAATGCTCCATGAACCTTGTCATCACAATGCTCCATGCCCTTGTCAGCACAGTGTTCCATGACCTTTGTCATCACAATGCTCCAAGCCCTTGTCATCACAATGCTCCATTACCTTTGTCATCACAATCCTCCATGACACTTGGCATCACAATGTTCCATGCCATTGTCATCATAATGGACCATGACATATGTCCTCACAATGCTCCTTGACACCTGTCTTCACAATATTCCTTGACCTTGTCGTCACAATGCTCCATGCGCCTGTCATCACAATGCGCCATGCCCACTGTCATCACAATAATCCATAAAAACTGTCAGAGCAATGCTCTATGCCCCTGTCATCAAAAAGCTCCATGCCCTTGTCATCACAATGTTCCATGACCCCTGTCATCACAATGCTCCGTGACTCCAGCAACCACAATACTTCATGACTTTGTCATCAAAATGGTCCATGCCCACATCATCACAATGTTCCGTGACCTTTGTCATCACAATGCTACATGCAATTATCATCACAATGCTCCATGACGCCTGATAGCACAATGTTCCATAACCCCAGCATCAAAAAGCTCCATGACCCTTTTCATCACAAAGCTCCATCACCCCTGACATCACAATGTTCCATATCCCCTGTCATCAAAATGTTCCATGACAGTTTTCATCAAATTGCTCTATGACCCTGTCATCACAATGTTCCCTGCCCTTCTCATCACAATGCACAACACCCTTGTAATGAAAATGTTCCATGACCTTTGTCATCACAAAGCTCCATGACCCTTGGCATCACAATGCTCCATGCCATTGTCATCACAATGCTCCATGAACCCTTTCATCACATTGCTTCATGCCCTTGTCATCACAAAGCTCCATGACGCTTGTCATCACAATGCTCGATGACCTTCTATTCACAATGCTCCATGCTCTTGTCATTACAATCCTCCATGACCCATGTATCACAGTGTTCCTTGCCCTTGTCATCACAATGCTCCAAGACCCCTGTAATCACAATGCTCCATGCCCTGGTCATCACAATGCTCGAAGGCTCCTGTAATCAAAATGCTCCATGCCCCATTTCATCAGAATGCTCCATGAGACTTGTCATCACAAGGCTCCATGGACTTCTCATCACAATGCTCCAGGACCTTGTCATCACGATGCTCCATTCCCTTGTCATCACAATACTCCATGAACATTTTCAGCCAATGCTCCATGATCTTCTCATCACAATGCTCTATGACCCCTTACAACACAATAATCCGGGACTGTTGTCATCACAATGCTCCATGATCATTGTCATCACAATGCTCAATACACTTGTCATCACAATGCTCCCTGACACTTGTTGTCAGAATGCTCCTTGAAACCTGTCATTAAAAGGCTCCATGCATTTTTCATCACAATGATCCATGCCCTTTTCATCACAAATATCCATGCCATTTTCATCACATTACTCCACAAGCTTATCATCAGAATGCTCCATGACCCTTGTCATCACAGTGCTCCATGACGCTCGTCATCACAGTTATCCATGGTCTTCTCATCACAGTGCTCCACGGTCTTGCCATCACAATGCTACATTCCCTGGTCATAACAATGCTCCATGACCCTTGTCATCACAATGCTCCATGTGCTTGTCCGCACAATGCCCCATGACCTGTGTCATCACAATGCGACATGCGCTTGTCATCACAATGCTCCACAACCTTGTCATCACAGTGCTCCATAAACCTTGTCGTCACAATGCTCCATGCACTTCCCATCAAAAGGCTCTCCCATCACTGATATCATAATGTTCCATCACTAGTCATCACAATACTCCTTCATCCCTGTCATCACAATGTTCCATGACCCCTGTCATCACAATGCTCAATGACACTTTTCATCACAATGCTCCCTGACCCCTGACATCACAATTTTCCATAACCCCTGTCATCAAAATGTCCCATGACACTTTTCATCAAATTGTTCCATGACCCTTTCATCACAATGCTCACTGCCCTTCTCATCACAGTGCACCACGCCCTTGTCATCAAAACCCTCCATGACCTTTGTCATCACAAAGCTCCGTGACCCTTGGCATCACAATGCTCCATGCCATTGTCATCAAAATGCTCCATGAACCCTCTCAACACATTGTTACATGTCCTTGTCATCACAGGCTCCATGATGCTTTTCATCACAATGCTCGATGCTCTTCTTAACACAAAGCTCCAAGGCTTGTCATTACAATCCTCCATGACCCATGTATCACAGTGTTCCGTGCCCTTGTCATCACAATGCTCCATGCCCCCTCTCATCACAATAATCCATGAAAATTTTCAGACCAATGGTCCATGCCCTTGTCATGAAAATGCTCCATTACCACTGTTATAACAATGCTCCATGAAAACTGCCATTAAAATGTTCCACGGCCTTCTCATCACAAGGCTCCATGACACTTGTCATCACAATGCTCCAAGACACCTGTAATCACAATGCTCCATGCACTTGTCATCACAAAGCTCCATGACGCATGTCATCAGAATGTGCCTTCGCCTTCTCAACACAATGCTCCATGACCTGGTCATCACAATGCTCCAAGACCCCTGTAATCACAATGCTCCAAGCCCCTTTTCATCACAATGCTCCATGAACCCTGTCATCACAATGCACCATGACCATCATCATAATGCTTCATGCTATTGTCATCACAATGAAATCAAAATGCTCCATGACCTCTGTGATCACAATGCTCCAAACCCTTGTGATCACAATGTTCCATAACACTTGTCATCACAACGCCCCATGACGCTCATCATCACAATTATCCATGGTCTTCTATTCACAATACTCCATGACCTTTTTCATCACAATTCTCAATAAACTTGTATTAACAATGCTCCCTGACAATGGTCGTGACTATGCTCCTTGAAACCTGTCATGACAAGGCTCCATGCATTTTTCATCACAATGATCCATGCACTTTTCTTCACAATACTCCAAGACTCCTGTAATCACAATGCTCCATGCCCTTGTCATCACAAAGCTTCATGAAGCATGTCTTCAAAATGCTCCATGGCCTTCTCATCACCATGCTCCATGCCCTTTTCATCACAATGCTCCATTCCCTTGTCATCAAAATGCTCCATGACCCCTGTCATCACAATACTCCATGAATATTTACAGCCCAATGCTCCATGACCTTCACTTCACAATGCCCCATGAACCCTGTCATCACTATGCTCCATGACCACTGTCATCACAACGATCCATGACTCCTGACAACACAATGTTCCTGGACTCTTGTCATCAAAATGCTCCATGACCCTTGTCATCACAATGATCCATTCCCTTGTCATCACAATGCTCCATAACCCTTGTCATCACAAGGCTCCAAGCCCTTGTCATCACAATGCTCCATTATATTTGTCATCACATTTCTCCATGACACTTGGCATCACAATGCTCCATGCCATTGTCATCACAATGGACCATGACATATGTCACCACAATGCTCCCTGACAACTGTCTTCACAATAATCTACGACCTTGTCATCACAATGCTCCATGCCCCTGTCATCACAATGTTCCATGCCCTTGTCATCACAATGATCCATTCCCTTGTTATCACAATGCTCCATGACCCCTGTAATCACAATGTTCAGTGACGCTTGTCATCACAGTGCTCCATGACCCTTGTCATCAAAATGTTCCATGCATTTGTCAGCAAAATGCTTCATGAACTTGTCATCACAATGCTCCATTCCCATTGTCATCAAAATCCTCGATGAAACTTGGGTTCACATTGCTTGATGCCCTTGTCATCACAATGCGCCATGGTCCTTGAAATGAAAATGATCCATGACCTCTGTCATCACAATGCTCCATGCCCACAGTCATAGCAATAATCCATGAAACTTGTCAGACCAATGCTCCATGCCACTGTCATCACAATGCTCCATGCCCTTTTAATCACAATGCTCCATTACCCCTCACATCATAATGTTCCTTGACTCCAGTCATCACAATGCTTTATGACCTTTGTCATCACAATGGTCCATTCCCTCGTCATCACAATGCTCTGTAACACTTCTCATCACAATGCTCTATGCCTTTGTCAGCACAATGCTCCATGACCCTTGTCATCACAATGCTCCATGTGCTTCTCAGCACAATGCTCCAAGACACATGTCATCACAATATGCCATGCACTTGTCATCACAATGCTCCACAACATTGTCATCACAATGCTCCATAAACCTTGTCATCACAATGCTCCATGCACTTCTCATCTAAATGCTCTCTCACCACTGATATCACAATGTTCCATCACTAGTCATCACAATACTCCCTCACCCCTGTCATCACAATGTTCCATGACCCCTGTCATCAAAATGCTACATGCCCTTATCATCACAATGCTCCATGACCACTGACATCACAATGTTCCATGACCCCTGTCATCAAAATGTTCCCTGACCCTTTTCATCAAATTGCTCCATGACCCTGTCATCACAATGCTCCCTGCCCTTCTCATCACAATGCACCACGCACTTGTCATCAAAATGCTCCATGACATTTGTCATCACAAAGCTCCATGACCCTTGGCATCACAATACTCCATGCCATTGTCATCACAATGCTCCATGAACGCGCTCATCACATTGCTCCCTGCCCTTGTCATCACAATGCTCAATGGCCTTTTCATCACAATGATCCATGCAATTGTCATCATCATACTCCTCAAGCTTGTCGTCCGAATGCTCCATGAACCTTGTCATCACAATGCTCCATGACCCCTGTCATCACAATGCTCCATGACACCAGTTATCACAATGCTCCATGCCCCTTGTCACTACAGTGCTCCATGACGCCCGTCATCACAATTATCCATGGTCTACTCATCACAATGCTCCCGGGTCTTGCCATCACAATGCTCCATGCCTTGGTCATCAGTATTCTCCACGTCCTTGTCATCACAATGCTCTTTGACACATCTCATCACAATTTTACATGCACTTTTCATCAAAATTCTCCATGCACTTGTCATCGCAATGCTCCATGACCCCTGTCATAGCAAGCTTCATGCGCATGTCATCACAATGCTTCACGAACTTGTCATCAAAATTCTCAATGACCCTTGTCATCACAATGCTCCAAGCCCTTGTCATCACAATGCTCCATTACCTTTGTCATCACAATCCTCCATGACACTTGGCATCACAATGCTCCATGCCATTGTCATCACAATTGTCCATGGCATAGGTCATCACAATGCTCCCTGACACCTGTCTTCACCATTCTGCATGACGTTGTCATCACAATGCTCAATGCCCTTGTCATCACAAGGAGCCATGCCCATTGCCATCACAATAATCCATGAAACATGTCAGACCAATGTTCCATGCCCCTGTCATCACAATGCTCCATGCCATTGTCATCACAGTGATCCGTGACTCCAGTCATCAAAATGCTTCATGACCTTGGTCATCACAATGGTCCATGCCCTCGTCATCACAAGGCTCTGTGACATTTGTCACCACAATGCTCCATTAAGTTTTCATCAAAATGCTTTGTGACACTTGTCATCACAATGCTCCATGCCTTTCTCAGCACAATGCTCCATGAACCTTGTCATCACAATGCTCCATGCCCTTGTCAGCACAGTGTTCCATGACCTTTGTCATCACAATGCTCCAAGCCCTTGTCATCACAATGCTCCATTACCTTTGTCATCACAATCCTCCATGACACTTGGCATCACAATGTTCCATGCCATTGTCATCATAATGGACCATGACATATGTCCTCACAATGCTCCTTGACACCTGTCTTCACAATATTCCTTGACCTTGTCGTCACAATGCTCCATGCGCCTGTCATCACAATGCGCCATGCCCACTGTCATCACAATAATCCATAAAAACTGTCAGAGCAATGCTCTATGCCCCTGTCATCAAAAAGCTCCATGCCCTTGTCATCACAATGTTCCATGACCCCTGTCATCACAATGCTCCGTGACTCCAGCAACCACAATACTTCATGACTTTGTCATCAAAATGGTCCATGCCCACATCATCACAATGTTCCGTGACCTTTGTCATCACAATGCTACATGCAATTATCATCACAATGCTCCATGACGCCTGATAGCACAATGTTCCATAACCCCAGCATCAAAAAGCTCCATGACCCTTTTCATCACAAAGCTCCATCACCCCTGACATCACAATGTTCCATATCCCCTGTCATCAAAATGTTCCATGACAGTTTTCATCAAATTGCTCTATGACCCTGTCATCACAATGTTCCCTGCCCTTCTCATCACAATGCACAACACCCTTGTAATGAAAATGTTCCATGACCTTTGTCATCACAAAGCTCCATGACCCTTGGCATCACAATGCTCCATGCCATTGTCATCACAATGCTCCATGAACCCTTTCATCACATTGCTTCATGCCCTTGTCATCACAAAGCTCCATGACGCTTGTCATCACAATGCTCGATGACCTTCTATTCACAATGCTCCATGCTCTTGTCATTACAATCCTCCATGACCCATGTATCACAGTGTTCCTTGCCCTTGTCATCACAATGCTCCAAGACCCCTGTAATCACAATGCTCCATGCCCTGGTCATCACAATGCTCGAAGGCTCCTGTAATCAAAATGCTCCATGCCCCATTTCATCAGAATGCTCCATGAGACTTGTCATCACAAGGCTCCATGGACTTCTCATCACAATGCTCCAGGACCTTGTCATCACGATGCTCCATTCCCTTGTCATCACAATACTCCATGAACATTTTCAGCCAATGCTCCATGATCTTCTCATCACAATGCTCTATGACCCCTTACAACACAATAATCCGGGACTGTTGTCATCACAATGCTCCATGATCATTGTCATCACAATGCTCAATACACTTGTCATCACAATGCTCCCTGACACTTGTTGTCAGAATGCTCCTTGAAACCTGTCATTAAAAGGCTCCATGCATTTTTCATCACAATGATCCATGCCCTTTTCATCACAAATATCCATGCCATTTTCATCACATTACTCCACAAGCTTATCATCAGAATGCTCCATGACCCTTGTCATCACAGTGCTCCATGACGCTCGTCATCACAGTTATCCATGGTCTTCTCATCACAGTGCTCCACGGTCTTGCCATCACAATGCTACATTCCCTGGTCATAACAATGCTCCATGACCCTTGTCATCACAATGCTCCATGTGCTTGTCCGCACAATGCCCCATGACCTGTGTCATCACAATGCGACATGCGCTTGTCATCACAATGCTCCACAACCTTGTCATCACAGTGCTCCATAAACCTTGTCGTCACAATGCTCCATGCACTTCCCATCAAAAGGCTCTCCCATCACTGATATCATAATGTTCCATCACTAGTCATCACAATACTCCTTCATCCCTGTCATCACAATGTTCCATGACCCCTGTCATCACAATGCTCAATGACACTTTTCATCACAATGCTCCCTGACCCCTGACATCACAATTTTCCATAACCCCTGTCATCAAAATGTCCCATGACACTTTTCATCAAATTGTTCCATGACCCTTTCATCACAATGCTCACTGCCCTTCTCATCACAGTGCACCACGCCCTTGTCATCAAAACCCTCCATGACCTTTGTCATCACAAAGCTCCGTGACCCTTGGCATCACAATGCTCCATGCCATTGTCATCAAAATGCTCCATGAACCCTCTCAACACATTGTTACATGTCCTTGTCATCACAGGCTCCATGATGCTTTTCATCACAATGCTCGATGCTCTTCTTAACACAAAGCTCCAAGGCTTGTCATTACAATCCTCCATGACCCATGTATCACAGTGTTCCGTGCCCTTGTCATCACAATGCTCCATGCCCCCTCTCATCACAATAATCCATGAAAATTTTCAGACCAATGGTCCATGCCCTTGTCATGAAAATGCTCCATTACCACTGTTATAACAATGCTCCATGAAAACTGCCATTAAAATGTTCCACGGCCTTCTCATCACAAGGCTCCATGACACTTGTCATCACAATGCTCCAAGACACCTGTAATCACAATGCTCCATGCACTTGTCATCACAAAGCTCCATGACGCATGTCATCAGAATGTGCCTTCGCCTTCTCAACACAATGCTCCATGACCTGGTCATCACAATGCTCCAAGACCCCTGTAATCACAATGCTCCAAGCCCCTTTTCATCACAATGCTCCATGAACCCTGTCATCACAATGCACCATGACCATCATCATAATGCTTCATGCTATTGTCATCACAATGAAATCAAAATGCTCCATGACCTCTGTGATCACAATGCTCCAAACCCTTGTGATCACAATGTTCCATAACACTTGTCATCACAACGCCCCATGACGCTCATCATCACAATTATCCATGGTCTTCTATTCACAATACTCCATGACCTTTTTCATCACAATTCTCAATAAACTTGTATTAACAATGCTCCCTGACAATGGTCGTGACTATGCTCCTTGAAACCTGTCATGACAAGGCTCCATGCATTTTTCATCACAATGATCCATGCACTTTTCTTCACAATACTCCAAGACTCCTGTAATCACAATGCTCCATGCCCTTGTCATCACAAAGCTTCATGAAGCATGTCTTCAAAATGCTCCATGGCCTTCTCATCACCATGCTCCATGCCCTTTTCATCACAATGCTCCATTCCCTTGTCATCAAAATGCTCCATGACCCCTGTCATCACAATACTCCATGAATATTTACAGCCCAATGCTCCATGACCTTCACTTCACAATGCCCCATGAACCCTGTCATCACTATGCTCCATGACCACTGTCATCACAACGATCCATGACTCCTGACAACACAATGTTCCTGGACTCTTGTCATCAAAATGCTCCATGACCCTTGTCATCACAATGATCCATTCCCTTGTCATCACAATGCTCCATAACCCTTGTCATCACAAGGCTCCAAGCCCTTGTCATCACAATGCTCCATTATATTTGTCATCACATTTCTCCATGACACTTGGCATCACAATGCTCCATGCCATTGTCATCACAATGGACCATGACATATGTCACCACAATGCTCCCTGACAACTGTCTTCACAATAATCTACGACCTTGTCATCACAATGCTCCATGCCCCTGTCATCACAATGTTCCATGCCCTTGTCATCACAATGATCCATTCCCTTGTTATCACAATGCTCCATGACCCCTGTAATCACAATGTTCAGTGACGCTTGTCATCACAGTGCTCCATGACCCTTGTCATCAAAATGTTCCATGCATTTGTCAGCAAAATGCTTCATGAACTTGTCATCACAATGCTCCATTCCCATTGTCATCAAAATCCTCGATGAAACTTGGGTTCACATTGCTTGATGCCCTTGTCATCACAATGCGCCATGGTCCTTGAAATGAAAATGATCCATGACCTCTGTCATCACAATGCTCCATGCCCACAGTCATAGCAATAATCCATGAAACTTGTCAGACCAATGCTCCATGCCACTGTCATCACAATGCTCCATGCCCTTTTAATCACAATGCTCCATTACCCCTCACATCATAATGTTCCTTGACTCCAGTCATCACAATGCTTTATGACCTTTGTCATCACAATGGTCCATTCCCTCGTCATCACAATGCTCTGTAACACTTCTCATCACAATGCTCTATGCCTTTGTCAGCACAATGCTCCATGACCCTTGTCATCACAATGCTCCATGTGCTTCTCAGCACAATGCTCCAAGACACATGTCATCACAATGTGCCATGCACTTGTCATCACAATTCTCCACAACCTTATCATCACAATGCTCCATAAACCTTTTTATCACAATGCTCCCTGCACTTCTCATCTAAATGCTCTCTCACCACTGATATCACAATGTTCCATCACTAGTCATCACAATACTCCCTCACCCCTGTCATCACAATGTTCCATGACCCCTGTCATCAAAATGCTACATGCCCTTATCATCACAATGCTCCATGACCACTGACATCACAATGTTCCATGACCCCTGTCATCAAAATGTTCCCTGACCCTTTTCATCAAATTGCTCCATGACCCTGTCATCACAATGCTCCCTGCCCTTCTCATCACAATGCACCACGCACTTGGCATCAAAATGCTCCATGACCTTTGTCATCACAAAGCTCCATGACCCTTGGCATCACAATACTCCATGCCATTGTCATCACAATGCTCCATGAACGCTCTCATCACATTGCTCCCTGCCCTTGTCATCACAATGCTCAATGGCCTTTTCATCACAATGCTCCATGCAATTGTCATCATCATACTCCTCAAGCTTGTCGTCCGAATGCTCCATGAACCTTGTCATCACAATGCTCCATGACCCCTGTCATCACAATGCTCCATGACACCAGTTATCACAATGCTCCATGCCCCTTGTCACTACAGTGCTCCATGACGCCCGTCATCACAATTATCCATGGTCTACTCATCACAATGCTCCCGGGTCTTGCCATCACAATGCTCCCTGCCTTGGTCATCAGTATTCTCCACGTCCTTGTCATCACAATGCTCTTTGACACATCTCATCACAATTTTACATGCTCTTTTCATCAAAATTCTCCATGCACTTGTCATCGCAATGCTCCATGACCCCTGTCATAGCAAGCTTCATGCGCATGTCATCACAATGCTTCACGAACTTGTCATCAAAATTCTCAATGACCCTTGTCATCACAATGCTCCAAGCCCTTGTCATCACAATGCTCCATTACCTTTGTCATCACAATCCTCCATGACACTTGGCATCACAATGCTCCATGCCATTGTCATCACAATTGTCCATGGCATAGGTCATCACAATGCTCCCTGACACCTGTCTTCACAATTCTGCATGGCGTTGTCATCACAATGCTCAATGCCCTTGTCATCACAAGGAGCCATGCCCATTGCCATCACAATAATCCATGAAACATGTCAGACCAATGTTCCATGCCCCTGTCATCACAATGCTCCATGCCATTGTCATCACAGTGATCCGTGACTCCAGTCATCAAAATGCTTCATGACCTTGGTCATCACAATGGTCCATGCCCTCGTCATCACAAGGCTCTGTGACATTTGTTACCACAATGCTCCATTAAGTTTTCATCAAAATGCTTTGTGACACTTGTCATCACAATGCTCCATGCCTTTCTCAGCACAATGCTCCATGAACCTTGTCATCACAATGCTCCATGCCCTTGTCAGCACAGTGTTCCATGACCTTTGTCATCACAATGCTCCAAGCCCTTGTCATCACAATGCTCCATTACCTTTGTCATCACAATCCTCCATGACACTTGGCATCACAATGCTCCATGACCACTGTCATCACAATGCTCCATGACCACTGTCATCACAATGCACTATGACCCCTTACAACACAATAATCCGGGACTGTTGTCATCACAATGCTCCATGATCATTGTCATCACAATGCTCAATACACTTGTCATCACAATGCTCCACGACACTTGTTGTCAGAATGCTCCTTGAAACCTGTCATTAAAAGGCTCCATGCATTTTTCATCACAAAGATCCATGCCCTTTTCATCACAATGCTCCATGCCATTTTCATCACAGTACTCCACAAGCTTATCATCAGAATGCTCCATGACCCTTGTCATCACAATGCTCCATGACCCGTCTTCACAATGTTCCATGACCCATGTCATCACAATGCTCCATGACACCTGTCATCAGAATGCTCCATGCCCCTTGTCATTACAGTGCTCCATGACGCTCGTCATCACAGTTATCCATGGTCTTCTCATCACAGTGCTCCACGGTCTTGCCATCACAATGCTACATTCCCTGGTCATATCAATGCTCCATGACCATTGTCATCACAATGCTCCATGTGCTTGTCCGCACAATGCCCCATGACCTGTGTCATCACAATGCGACATGCGCTAGTCATCACAATGCTCCACAACCTTGTCATCACAGTGCTCCATAAACCTTGTCGTCACAATGCTCCATGCACTTCCCATCAAAATGCTCTCCCATCACTGATATCATAATGTTCCATCACTAGTTATCACAATACACCCTCACCCCTGTCATCACAATGTTCCATGACACCTGTCATCACAATGCTCAATGACACTTTTCATCACAATGCTCCCTGACCACTGACATCACAATTTTCCATAACCCCTGTCATCAAAATGTCCCATGACACTTTTCATCAAATTGCTCCATGACCCTTTCATCACAATGCTCACTGCCCTTCTCATCACAGTGCACCACGCCCTTGTCATCAAAACCCTCCATGACCTTTGTCATCACAAAGCTCCGTGACCCTTGGCATCACAATGCTCCATGCCATTGTCATCAAAATGCTCCATGAACACTCTCAACACATTGTTACATGTCCTTGTCATCACAGGCTCCATGATGCTTTTCATCACAATGCTTGATGCTCTTCTTAACACAAAGCTCCAAGGCTTGTCATAACAATCCTCCATGACCCATGTATCACAGTGTTCCGTGCCCTTGTCATCACAATGCTCCATGCCCCCTCTCATCACAATAATCCATGAAAATTTTCAGACCAATGGTCCATGCCCTTGTCATGAAAATGCTCCATTACCACTGTTATAACAATGCTCCATGAAAACTGCCATTACAATGTTCCACGACCTTCTCATCACAAGGCTCCATGACCCTTGTCATCACAATGCTCCAAGACACCTGTAATCACAATGCTCCATGGCCTTGTCATCACATAGCTCCATGACCCCTGTCATCACAATGCTCCTTGCCCCTTGTCATTACAGTGCTGCATGATGCTCGACATCACAATTATCCATGGTCTTCTCATCACAGTGCTCCACGGTCTTGCCATCACAATGCTCCATGACATTACTCATAACAATGTTACATGATCTTGTCATCACAATTCTCCATGCACTTGTCATTGCAATGCTCCATGACCCCTGTCATAGCAAGCTCCAAGTTCTTTTCATCACAGTGCTTCACGACATTGTCATCAAAATTCTCAATGGCCGTTGTCATCACAGTGCTCCATGCCCTTGTCATCACAGTGCTCCATGACAATTGTCATCAAAAAGCTCCAAGCGCTTGTCATCACAATGCTCCATTACATTTGTCATCACAATCCTCCATGACACTTGGCTTCACAATGCTCCATGCCATTGTCATCACAATGCACCAAGACATATGTCATCACAATGCTCCCTGACACCTGTCTGCACAATAATTCATGACCTTCTCATAACAATGCTCCATGGCCTTGTCATCACAAAGCTCCATGACGCATGTCATCAGAATGCGCCTTCGCCTTCTCATCACAATGCTCCATGACCTGGTCATCGCAATGCTCCAATACCCCTGTAATCACAATGCTCCATGCCCCTTTTCATCTCAATGCTCCATGTACCCTGTCATCACAATGCACCATGACCATCATCATAATGCTTCATGCTATTGTCATCACAATGAAATCAAAATGCTCCATACCTCTGTCATCACAATGCTCCAAACCCTTGTGATCACAATATTCCATAACACTTGTCATCACAACGCCCCTTGACGCTCATCATCACAATTATCCATGGTCTTCTATTCACAATACTCCATGACTTTTGTCATCACAATTCTCGATAAACTTGTCATCACAATGCTCCCTGACAATGGTCGTGAATATGCTCCTTGAAACCTGTCATGACAAGGCTCCATGCATTTTTCATCACAATGATCCATGCACTTTTCTTCACAATACTCCAAGACTCCTGTAATCACAATGCTCCATGCCCTTGTCATCACAAAGCTTCATGAAGCATGTCTTCAAAATGCTCCATGGCCTTCTCATCACCATGCTCCATGCCCTTTTCATCACAATGCTCCATTCCCTTGTCATCAAAATGCGCCTTGACCCCTGTCATCACAATACTCCATGAATATTTACAGCCCAATGCTCCATGACCTTCACTTCACAATGCCCCATGAACCCTGTCATCACTATGCTCCATGACCACTGTCATCACAACGATCCATGACCCCTGACAACACAACGATCCTGGACTCTTGTCATCAAAATGCTCCATGACCCTTGTCATCACAATGATCCATTCCCTTGTCATCACAATGCTCCATAACCCTTGTCATCACAAGGCTCCAAGCCCTTGTCTTCACAATGCTCCATTATATTTGTCATCACATTTCTCCATGACACTTGGCATCACAATGCTCCATGCCATTGTCATCACAATGGACCATGACATATGTCACCACAATGCTCCCTGACAACTGTCTTCACAATAATCTACGACCTTGTCATCACAATGCTCCATGCCCCTATCATCACAATGTTCCATGCCCTTGTCATCACAATGACCCATTCCCTTGTTATCACAATGCTCCATGACCCCTGTAATCACAATGTTCAGTGACGCTTGTCATCACAGTGCTCCATGACCCTTGTCATCAAAATGTTCCATGCATTTGTCAGCAAAATGCTTCATGAACTTGTCATCACAATGCTCCATTCCCATTGTCATCAAAATCCTCGATGAAACTTGGGTTCACATTGCTTGATGCCCTTGTCATCACAATGCACCATGGTCCTTGAAATGAAAATGATCCATGACCTCTGTCATCACAATGCTCCATGCCCACTGTCATAACAATAATCCATGAAACTTGTCAGACCAATGCTCCATGCCGCTGTCATCAAAATGCTCCATGCCCTTTTAATCACAATGCTCCATTACCCCTCACATCATAATGTTCCTTGACTCCAGTCATCACAATGCTTTATGACCTTTGTCATCACAATGGTCCATTCCCTCGTCATCACAATGCTCTGTAACACTTCTCATCACAGTGCTCCATTCCTTTGTCAGCACAATGCTCCATGACCCTTGTCATCACAATGCTCCATGTGCTTCTCAACACAATGCTCCAAGACACATGTCATCACAATGTGCCATGCACTTGTCATCACAATGCTCCACAACCTTGTCATCACAATGCTCCATAAACCTTTTTATCACAATGCTACATGCACTTCTCATCTAAATGCTCTCTCACCACTGATATCACAATGTTCCATCCCTAGTCATCACAATACTCCCTCACCCCTGTCATCACAATGTTCCATGACCCCTGTCATCAAAATGCTACATGCCCTTATCATCACAATGCTCCATGACCACTGACATCACAATGTTCCATGACCCCTGTCATCAAAATGTTCCCTGACCCTTTTCATCAAATTGCTCCATGACCCTGTCATCACAATGCTCCCTGCCCTTCTCATCACAATGCACCACGCACTTGGCATCAAAATGCTCCATGACCTTTGTCATCACAAAGCTCCATGACCCTTGGCATCACAATACTCCATGCCATTGTCATCACAATGCTCCATGAAAGCTCTCATCACATTGCTCCCTCCCCTTGTCATCACAAAGCTCAATGGCCTTTTCATCACAATGCTCCATGCAATTGTCATCATCATACTCCTCAAGCTTGTTGTCCGAATGCTCCATGAAACTTGTCATCACAATGCTCCATGACCCTGTCATCACAATGCTCCATGACACCAGTTATCACAATGCTCCATGCCCTGGTCATCAGTATTCTCCACGTCCTTGTCATCACAATGCTCTTTGACACATCTCATCACAATTTTACATTCTCTTTTCATCAAAATTCTCCATGCACTTGTCATCGCAATGCTCCATGACCCCTGTCATAGCAAGCTTCATGCGCATGTCATCACAATGCTTCACGAACTTGTCATCAAAATTCTCAATGACCCTTGTCATCACAGTGCTCCAAGCCCTTGTCATCACAATGCTCCATTACCTTTGTCATCACAATCCTCCATGACACTTCGCATCACAATGCTCCATGCCATTGTCATCACAATTGTCCATGGCATAGGTCATCACAATGCTCCCTGACACCTGTCTTCACAATTCTGCATGACGTTGTCATCACAATGCTCAATGCCCTTGTCATCACAAGGAGCCATGCCCATTGCCATCACAATAATCCATGAAACATAACAGACCAATGTTCCATGCCCCTGTCATCACAATGCTCCATGCCATTGTCATCACAGTGATCCGTGACTCCAGTCATCAAAATGCTTCATGACCTTGGTCATCACAATGGTCCATGCCCTCGTCATCACAAGGCTCTGTGACATTTGTCACCGCAATGCTCCATGAACTTTTCATCAAAATGCTTTGTGACACTTGTCATCACAATGCTCCATGCCTTTCTCAGCACAATGCTCCATGAAACTTGTCATCACAATGCTCCATGCCCTTGTCAGCAAAGTGTTCCATGACCTTTGTCATCACAATGCTCCAAGCCCTGGTCATCACAATGCTCCATTACCTTTGTCATCACAATCCTCCATGACACTTGGCATCACAATGCTCCATGCCATTGTCATCACAATGGGCCATGACATAGGTGTTCACAATGCTCCCTGACACCTGTCTTCACAAAACTGCATGACCTTGTCATCACAATGCTCCGTGCCCTTGTCATCACAATGCGCCATTCCCACTGTCATCACAATAATCCATGAAATTTGTCCGACCAATGATCCATGCCCCTGTCATCACAATGCCCCATGCCCTTGTCATCACAATGCTCCATGACCCCTGTCATCACAATGCTCTGTGACTCCAGTCATCACAATGCTTCATGACCTTTCTCATTAAAATGGTCCATGCCCTCGTCATCACAAGTCTCTGTGACCTTTGTCACCACAATGCTCCATGAACTTTTCATCACAATGCTCTGTGACCCTTGTCATCACAATGCTCTATGCCTTTCTCAGCACAATACTCCATGACCCATGTCATCACAACGTGCCATGTGCTTGTCATCAGAATGCTCCACATCCTTTTCATCACAATGCTGCTTAAACCTTGTCATTACAGTGTTCCATGCACTTCTCATCAAAATGCTCTCTCACCACTGATATCACAACGTTCCATCACTATTCATTCCAATACTCCATCACCCCTGTCATCACAATGTTCCATGATCCCTGTCATTAAAATGCTACATGCACTTATCATCAAAATGTTCGATGACCCCTGACATCACAATATTCCATAACCCCTGTCATCAAAATGCTCCATGACATATTTCATCACAAAGCTCCATGACCCCTGACATCACAATATTCCATAACCACAGTAATCAAAATGTTCCATGACCCTTTTCACCAAATTGCTCAATGACCCTGAATTCACAATGCTCCCTGCGCTTCTCATCACAATGCACGTCACCCTTGTCATCTGAATGCTCCATGACATTTGTCATCACAAAGCTCCATAACCCTTGGCATCACAATGCTCCATGCCATTGTCATCACAATGCTCCATGAACCCTCTCATCACATTGCTCCATGCCCTTGTCATCACAAAGCTCCATGACGCTTGTCATCACAATGCTCGATGCATTTCTCATCACAATGCTCCATGCCCTTGTCATTACAATCCTCCATGACCCATGTATCACAGTGTTGCGTTAACTTGTCATCACAATGCTCCATTCCCCCTGTCATAACAATGCTCCATGACACCTGCCATCACAAGGTTCCACAGCCCTGTCATCACAAGACTCCATGACCCTTTTCATCACAATGCTCCAAGAACCTGTAATCACAATCCTTCATGCAATTGTCATCAGAAAGCTCCATGACGCATGTCATCAGAATGCTCCATGGACTTCTCATTCACTATGCTCCATCCCCTTGTCATCACAATGCTCCAAGACCCCTGTAATCACAATGCTCCATGCCCCTTTTAATCTCAATGCTCCAAGAACCCTGTCATCCCATGCACCATGCCCATCATCATAATGCTTCATGCTATTGTCATCACAATGAAATCAATATGCTCCATGACTTCTGTCATCACAATGCTCCAAACACCTGTGATCACAATGTTCCATAACACTTGTCATCACAATGCCCCATGACGCTCCTCATCACAGTTAACCATGGTCTTCTCATCACAATGCTCCATGAACTTTGTCATCACAATGCTGAATACACTTGTCATCACAATGCTCCCAGACATTTGTCGAGAGTATGCTCCTTGAACCCTGCCATGACAAGGCTCCATGCCTTTTTCATCACAACGATCCATGCCATTTTCATCACAATGCTCAAAGTCCCCTGTAATCACAATGCTCCATTCCCCTTTTCATCACAAACATCCATGACACATGTCATCAGAATGCTCCATGGCCTTCTCATCACAATGCTCCATGCCCTTGTTATCACAGTGCTCCAAGACCCCTGTCATCACAATACTCCATGAATATTTTCAGCCCAATGATCCATGATCTTCTCATCACAATGCTCCATGATCCCTGTCTTCACAACGCTCCGTGCTCCTTGAAATCAAAATGATCCATGACCTCTGTCATCACAATGTTACAAACCCTTGTGATCACATTGTTCCACAACACTTGTCATCACAACGCTCCATGATGCCTGTCATCACAATACTCCATGCCCTTGTCATCACAATGCTCCATGACCTTTGTCATCACAATGCTCAATACACTTGTCATCACAATGCTCCCTGACACATGTCGTCAGATTGCTCCTTGAACGCTGTCATGAAAAGCCTCCATGCCATTTACATCACAATGCTCCATGCCCTTTTCATCACAATGCTCCATGCCATTGTCATCACATTACTCCACAAGGTTGTCATCAGAATGCTCCATGACCCTTGTCATCACAATGGTCCATGACCCCTGTCATCACAAGGCTCCGTGACCCCTGTCATCACAATGCTCCATGCCCCTTGTCATTACAGTGCTGCATGACGCTCGACATCACAATTATCCATGGTCTTCTCATCACAGTGCTCCACGGTCTTGCCATCACAATGCTCCATGACACTTCTCATAACAATGTTACATGATCTTGTCATCACAATTCTCCATGCACTTGTCATCGCAATGCTCCATGACCCCTGTCATAGCAAGCTCCAAGTGCTTTTCATCACAGTGCTTCACGACATTGTCATCAAAATTCTCAATGGCGGTTGCCATCACAGTGCTCCATGCCCTTGTCATCACAGTGCTCCATGACCATTGTCATCAAAAAGCTCCAAGCCCTTGTCATCACAATGCTCCATTACATTTGTCATCACAATCCTCCATGACACTTGGCTTCACAATGCTCCATGCCATTGTCATCACAATGCACCAAGACATATGTCGTCACAATGCTCCCTGACACCTGTCTGCACAATAATTCATGACCTTCTCATAACAATGCTCCATGCCCTTGTCATCACAATGTGCCATGCCCACTGTCATCTCAATAATCTATAAAACTTTTCAGACCAATGTTCCATGCCCCTGTCATCACAATGCTCCATGCCCTTGTCATCACAATGCTCCGTGATTCCAGTCATCACAATGCTTCATGACCTTTGGCATCAAAATGGTCCATGCCCTGGTCATCACAGGGCTCTGTGAAATTTGTCACCATAATGCTCCATGAACTTTTCATTCACAATGCTCTGTGACCATTGCCATCACAATGCTACATGCCTTTGTCAGCAGAGTGCTCCATGACATTTGTTATCACAATGCTCCATATGTTTGTTATCAAAATTTTCCACAAACTTGTCATCAGAATGCTCCATAAAACTTGTCATCACAATGCTCCATGTACTTCTCATCAAAATGTTCTCTCACTACTGATATCAAATTGTTCCATCAGTAGTCATCACAATACACCCTCACCCCTGTCATGACAATGTTCCACGGTCTTGTCATCACAAGGCTCCATGACCCTTGTCATCACAATGCTCCAAGACCCCTGTAGTCACAATGATCCATGTTATTGTCATCAAAGAGCTCCATGACGCATGTCATCAATCTGCTCCATGGCCTTCTCATCACAATGCTCCGTGCCCTTGTCATCACAATGCTCCAAGACACCTGTAATCAAAATGCTCCATGCCACTTTTCATCTCAATGATCCATGAAATCTGTAATCACAATGAACAATGCCCATCATCAAAATGCTTCATGCTATTGTCATCACAATGAAATCAAAATGCTCCATGACCTCTGTCAACACAATGTTCCAAACCCTTGTGATCACAATGTTCCATAACACTTGTCATCACAACGCCCCATGATGCTCATCATCACAATTATCCATGGTCTTCTCATCACAATTCTCCATGTCCCTTGTCATCACAATGCTCAATACACTTGTCATTACAATGCTCCCTGACACTTGTCATCAGTATGCTCCTTGAACCCTGTCATGACAAGGCTCCATGCCTTTTGCATCACAATCACCCATGCCATTTTCATCACAATGCTCCAAGACCCATGTAATCACAATGCTCCACACCCCTTTTCATCAGAATGCTCCATGACACTTGTCATCACAAGGCTCCATGGTCTTCTCCTCACAATGCTCCAGGACCTTGTCATCACAATGCTCCATTCCATTGTCATCGCAATGCTCCATGACCACTGCCATCGCAATACTCAATGAATATTGTCAGCCCAATGCTCCATGAACTTCTCATCACAGTGCTCCATGACCCCTGTCATCACAATGCTCCATGACCACTGTCATCACAGTGCTCCATGACACCGGACAACACAATGATCAGGGACTCTTGTCATCAAAATGCTCCATGACCCTTGTCATCACAATGATCCATGCCCTTGCCATCCCAATGCTCCGTGACCCCTCTAATCACAATGCTCCATGACGCTTGTCATCACAGTGTTCCATGACACTTGTCATCAAAATGCTCCATGCATTTGTCAGCAAAATGCTACATGACCTTGTCATCACAATGCTCCATGCGCTTGTCATCACAATAGTCCATTCCAATTGTCATCAAAACCCTCCATGAACCTTGGGTTCACAATGCTTCATGCCCTTGTCATCACAGTGCTCCATGCACTTTGAAATGAAAATGATACATGACTTCTGTCATCACAATGCTCAAAACCCTTGTAATCACAATGTTCCATAACATTTGTCATCACAACGCTCCATGATGCCTGTCATCACAATGCTCCATGATCTTTGTCATCACAATGCTCAATACACTTGTCATCACAATGCTCCCTGACACTTGTCGTAAGAATGCTCCTTGAACCCTGTCATGAAAAGGCTCCAAGCCTTTTTCATCACAATGCTCCATGCCCTTTTCATCACAATGCTCCATGCCATTGTCATCACATTACTCCACAAGCTTGTCATCAGAATGGTCCATGACCCTTGTCATCACAATGATCCATGACACCTGTCATCACAATACTCTATGCCCCTTGTCATTACAGTGCTCCATGACGCTCATCATCACAATTACCCATGGTCTTCTCATCACAGTGCTCCACGGTCTTTCCATCACAATGCTCCATGCACTGGTCCTCACAAATCTACATGTCCTTATCATCAAAATGCTCCATGACACTTCTCATCACTATGTTACATGATGTTGTCAATACAATTCTCCATGCACTTGTACATCACAATGCTCCATGAGCCCTGTCATAGCAAGCTCGGTGCGCTTTTCATCACAATGCTTCACGACCTTCTCATCAAAATTCTCAATGGCCCTTCTCCTCACAATGCTCCAAGATCTTGTCATCACAGTGCTCCATGACCCTTGTCATCACGATGCTCCAAGCCCTTGTCATCACAATACTCCATTACTTTGTCATCACAATCCTCCATGACACTTGGCATCACAATGCTCCATGCCATTGTCATCATAATGGACCATGACATATGTCATCACAATGCTCCTTGACACCTGTCTTCACAATATTCCTTGACCTTGTCGTCACAATGCTCCATGCGCCTGTCATCAAAATGCGCCATGCCCACTCTCATCACAATAATCCATAAAAACTGTCAGAGCAATGCTCTATGCCCCTGTCATCACAATGCTCCATGCCCTTGTCATCACAATGCTCCATGACCCCTGTCATCACAATGCTCCGTGACTCCAGCAACCACAATACCTCATGACTTTGTCATCAAAATGGTCCATGCCCACATCATCACAATGTTCCGTGACCTTTGTCATCACAATGCTACATGCAATTATCATCACAATGCTCCATGACGTCTGATATCACAATATTCCATAACCCCAGTATCAAAAAGCTCCATGACCCTTTTCATCACAAAGCTCCATGACCCCTGACATCACAATGTTCCATATCCCCTCTCATCAAAATGTTCCATGACAGTTTTCATCAAATTGCTCTATGACCCTGTCATCACAATGCTCCCTGCCCTTCTCATCACAATGCACAACGCCCTTGTAATCAAAATGCTCCATGACCTTTGTCATCACAATGCTCCATGACCCTTGGCATCACAATGCTCCATGCCCTTGTCATCACAATTCTCCAAGACACCTGTAATCAAAATGCTCCATGCCACTTTTCATCTCAATGATCCATGAACTCTGTAATCACAATGAACAATGCCCATCATCAAAATGCTTCATGCTATTGTCATCACAATGAAATCAAAATGCTCCATGACCTCTGTCAACACAATGCTCCAAACCCTTGTGATCACAATGTTCCATAACACTTGTCATCACAACGCCCCATGATGCTCATCATCACAATTATCCATGGTCTTCTCATCACAATTCTCCATGTCCTTTGTCATCACAATGCTCAATACACTTGTCATTACAATGCTCCCTGACACTTGTCGTCAGTATGCTCCTTGAACCCTGTCATGACAAGGCTCCATGCCTTTTGCATCACAATCACCCATGCCATTTTCATCACAATGCTCCAAGACCCATGTAATCACAATGCTCCACACCCCTTTTCATCAGAATGCTCCATGACACTTGTCATCACAAGGCTCCATGGTCTTCTTCTCACAATGCTCCAGGACCTTGTCATCACAATGCTCCATTCCATTGTCATCGCAATGCTCCATGACCACTGCCATCGCAATACTCAATGAATATTGTCAGCCCAATGCTCCATGAACTTCTCATCACAGTGCTCCATGACCCCTGTCATCACAATGTTCCATGACCACTGTCATCACAGTGCTCCATGACACCGGACAACACAATGATCTGGGACTCTTGTCATCAAAATGCTCCATGACCCTTGTCATCACAATGATCCATGCCCTTGCCATCCCAATGCTCCGTGACCCCTGTAATCACAATGCTCCATGACGCTTGTCATCACAGTGTTCCATGACACTTGTTATCAAAATGCTCCATGCATTTGTCAGCAAAATGCTACATGACCTTGTCATCACAATGCTCCATGCGCTTGTCATCACAATAGTCCATTCCCATTGTCATCAAAACCCTCCATGAACCTTGGGTTCACAATGCTTCATGCCCTTGTCATCACAATGCTCCATGCACCTTGAAATGAAAATGATACATGACTTCTGTCATCACAATGCTCAAAACCCTTGTGATCACAATGTTCCATAACATTTGTCATCACAACGCTCCATGATGCCTGTCATCACAATGCTCCATGATCTTTGTCATCACAATGCTCAATACACTTGTCATCACAATGCTCCCTGACACTTGTCATAAGAATGCTCCTTGAACCCTGTCATGAAAAGGCTCCAAACCTTTTTCATCACAATGCTCCATGCCCTTTTCATCACAATGCTCCATGCCATTGTCATCACATTACTCCAAAAGCTTGTCATCAGAATGGTCCATGACCCTTGTCATCACAATGATCCATGACACCTGTCATCACATTGCTCTATGCCCCTTGTCATTACAGTGCTCCATGACGCTCATCATCACAATTACCCATGGTCTTCTCATCACAGTGCTCCACGGTCTTTCCATCACAATGCTCCATGCACTGGTCCTCACAAATCTACATGTCCTTATCATCAAAATGCTCCATGACACTTCTCATCACAATGTTACATGATGTTGTCAATACAATTCTCCATGCACTTGTACATCACAATGTTCCATGAGCCCTGTCATAGCAAGCTCGGTGCGCTTTTCATCACAATGCTTCACGACCTTCTCATCAAAATTCTCAATGGCCCTTCTCCTCACAATGCTCCAAGATCTTGTCATCACAGTGCTCCATGACACTTGTCATCACGATGCTCCAAGCCCTTGTCATCACAATGCCCCATTACTTTGTCATCACAATCCTCCATGACACTTGGCATCACAATGCTCCATGCCATTGTCATCATAATGGACCATGACATATGTCATCACAATGCTCCTTGACACCTGTCTTCACAATATTCCTTGACCTTGTCGTCACAATGCTCCATGCGCCTGTCATCACAATGCGCCATGCCCACTGTCATCACAATAATCCATAAAAACCGTCAGAGCAATGCTCTATGCCCCTGTCATCACAATGCTCCATGCCCTTGTCATCACAATGCTCCATGACCCCTGTCATCACAATGTTCCGTGACTCCAGCAACCACAATACCTCATGACTTTGTCATCAAAATGGTCCATGCCCACATCATCACAATGTTCCGTGACCTTTGTCATCACAATGCTACATGCAATTATCATCACAATGCTCCATGACGCCTGATATCACAATATTCCATAACCCCAGCATCAAAAAGCTCCATGACCCTTTGCATCACAAAGCTCCATGACCCCTGACATCACAATGTTCCATATCCCCTGTCATCAAAATGTTCCATGACAGTTTTCATCAAATTGCTCTATGACCCTGTCATCACAATGCTCCCTGCCCTTCTCATCACAATGCACAACGCCCTTGTAATCAAAATGCTCCATGACCTTTGTCATCACAATGCTCCATGACCCTTGGCATCACAATGCTCCATGCCATTGTCATCACAATGTTCCATGACACTTCTCATCACAATGTTACATGCTCTTGTCATCACAATTCTCCATGCCGCTTGTCATCGCAATGCTCCCTGAACCCTGTCATATCAAGCTCCATATCCTTGTCATCAGAATGCTTCATGACATTGTTATAAAAATTCTCAATGTCCCTTGTCATCACAATGCTCCCTACCATTGTCATCACAATGCTTCATGACACTTGTCATCACAATTCTCCAAGCCCTTGTCAACACAATGCTCCATGCCCTTGTCATCACAATGCTACATGACCCATGTCATCACAATGTTCCCTGACACCTGTCATCAGAATGCTCCTTGCCCCTTGTCAGTACAGTGCGCCATGATGCTCGTCATCACAATTACCCAAGGTCTTCTCATCACAATGCTTCACGGTTTTACCATCACAATGCTCCATGCCCTGGTCATCTCAATGCTCCATGTCCCTTGTCATCACAATTCTCCACGTCCTTGTCATCACAATGCTTCTTGACACTTCTCATCACAATGATATATGCTCTTGTCATCACAATTCTGCATGCACTTGTCATCACAATGCTCCATGACCCCTGTCATAACAAGCTTCATGTGCTTGTCATCACGATGTTTCAAGACCTGGTCATTAAAATTCTCAATGGCCCTTGTCATCACAATGATCCATGTCCTTGTCATCACAATGCTCCGTTACCTTTGTCATCACAATCCTCCATGACACTTGGCATCACAATGCTCCATGTCATTGACATCACAATGGACCATGACATATGTCATCAAAATGCTCCCTGACACCTGTCTTCACAATAATCCATGATGTTGTCATCACAATGTTCCATGCTCTTGTGATCACAATGCACCATTCCCACTGTCATCACAATAATCCATGAAACTTGTCAGACCAATGCTCCATGCCCCTGTCATCACAATGCTCCTTGCCCTTGACATCCCAATGCTCCATGACCCCTGTCATCACAAGGCTCCGTGACTCCATTCATCACAATGCTTCATGATCTTTGTCATCACAATGGTCAATGCCCTCGTCATCACAAGTCTCTTTGACCTATGTCACCAAAATGCTCCATGAACTTTTCATCACAATGCTCCGTGATCCTTGTCATCACAATGCTCCATGACTTTCTCAGCACAATACTCAATGAGACATGTCATCACAATGCTCCATGCGCTTGTCAACACAATGCTCCACCAGCTTGTCATCAAAATGCTCCATGCACTTCTCATGAAAATGCTCTGTCACCACTGATATCACAGTGTTCCATCAGTAGTCATCACAATACTCCCTCACCCTTGTCATCACAATGTTCCATGACCCTTGTCATCACAATACTACATGCCCTTATCATCACAGTGCTCCATGAGCACTGACATCACAGTGCTCCATAACCCATGTCATCAAAATGCTCCATGACCCTTTTCATCACAATGCTCCATGACCCCTGACCTCACAATGCTCCATAACACATTTCATCAAAATGCTCCATGACCTTTGTCATCAAAAAGCTCCATGACCCTTTGCATCACAATGCTCCATGTCATTGTCATCACTATGCTCCATGAACCTTCTCATCACATTGCTCCATGCCCTTGTCATTACAGTTCTCCATGAACCCTGTACCACAGTATTCCGGGCCCTTGTCATCACAATGCTCCATGCCCACTCTCATAACAATAATCCATGAAACTTTTCAGACCAATTCCAAATGGCCTTGTCATCACAATGCTCCTTTACCCCTGTCATAAGAATGCTCCATGATCCCTGTCATCACAATGTTCCAAAGCCTTGTCATCACAAGGCTCCATGACCCTTGTCATCACAAGGCTCCAAGACCCATGTACTCACAGTGCTTCATGCCCTTGTCATCACAAAGATCCATGATGGATGTCATCAGATTTCTCCATGGCTTTCTCATCGCAATGCTCCTTTCCATTGTCATCAGAATGCTCCAACACCCTTGTAATCACAATGCTCCATGCCCATTTACATCAGAAATCTCCATGAGACTTGTCATCACAAGTCTCCATGGTTTTCTTATCACAATACTCCAGGACATTGTCATAACAATGCTCCATTTCCTTGTCATCACAATGCTCCATGCCTGCTGTCATCACAATACTCCATGAACATTTTCAGCCCAATGTTCCATGACATTCTCATCACAATGCTCCATGACCCCTGTCATCACAATGCTCCATAACCACTGTCATCACAGTGCTCCATGACCCCTGACAAAACAGTGATCCGGGACTCTTCTCATCAAAATGCTCCATGACACTTTTCATCACAATGATCCTGCCCTTGTCATCCCAATGCTCCATGAACCCGTAATCACAATGCTCCGTGACGCATGTCATCACAGTGCTCCATGACACTTGTCATCACAGTGCTCCATGCATTTGTCATCAAAATGCTCCATGACCTTGTCATCACAATGCTCCATGCCCTTCTCATCACAATGCACCATGACCTTGTCATCAAAATGCTCCATGACCTTTGTCATCACAAAGCTCCATGACCATTGGCATCACAATGCTCCATGCTCCTTTAAATCAAAATGATCCATGACCCCTGTCATCACAATGCTCCAAACCCTTGTGATCTCAATGTTCCATAATTCTTGTCATCACAACGCTCAATGATGCCTGTCAACACAATACACCATGCCCTTGTCATCACAATGCTCCATGACCTTAGTCACAACAATTCTCAATACACTTGTCATCACAATTCTCCCTAACACTTGTCGTCAGAATGCTCCTTTAACCCTGTCATGAAAAGGCTCCATGCTTTTTTCATCACAATGCTCCATGCCATTTTCATCACAATGCTCCATGCCATTGTCATCACAATACTCCACATGCTAGTCATCAGAATGCTCCATGACCCTTGTCATTACAATGCTCCATGACCGCTGTCATCAGAATTCTCTATAACACCTGCCATCACAATGCTCCATGCCCCTTGTCATTACAGTGCTCCATGACACTCGTCATCACAATTATCCATGGTCTTCTCATCACAATACTCCACGGTCTTGCCATCACAATGCTGCATGCCCTGGTCATTACAATGCTCCATGTCTTTGGTGATCACAGTTCTCCATGTCCTTGGAATCACTATGCTCCATGACACTTCTCCTCACAGTGTTAAATGCTTTGTCATCACAATTCTCTATGCACTCTTCATCACAATGCTCCATGACCCCTGTCATAGCCAGCTCCATGTGGTTGTCATCACAATGCTTCATGAATTGTCATCAAAATTATCAATGGCCCTTGTTATCAAAATGCTCCATGCCCTTGTCAACACAATGCTCCAAGCCCTTCTCATCACAATGCTCCATTACCTTTGTCATCACAATCCTCCATGACACTTGGTATCACAATGCTCCATGGCATTGTCATCACAAGGGACCATGACATATGTCATCACAATGCTCCCTGACACCGGTCTTCACAATAACCCATGACCTTGTCATCACAATGATCCATGCCCTTGTCATAACAATGCACCATGCCCACTGTCATCACAATAATCCATGAAACTTGTCAGACCAATGCTCCATGCCACTGTCATCACAATGCTCCATGCCCTTTTCATCACAATGCTCCAAGAACCCTGTAATCACAATGCTCTATGCCCCTTTTCATCAGAATGCCCCATGAGACTTGTCATCACAAGGCTCCATAGTCTTCTCATCACAATGCTCCAGCACCATGTCATCACAATGCTCGATGCGCGTGTCAGCACAATGCTCCATAACCCATGTCATCACAATGCACCAGGCACTTGTCATCACAATGATCCACATCCTTGTCATCAAAATGCTCCATAAACTTTGTCATCACAATGCTCCATGCACTTCTCCTCAAAATGCCTTCTCACCACTGATATCACAATGTTCCATCACTAGTCATCACAATACTCCCTCACCCCTGTCATCACAATATTCCTTGACCCATGTAATCACAATTCTCCATGCCCTTGTCATCACAAATCTCCATGACGCATGTCATCAGAATGCTCCATGGCCTTCTCATCACAATGCTCCATGCCCTTGTCATCACAATGCACCAACACCCCTGTAATCACAATTCGCCATGCCCCTTTTCATCTCAATGCTCCATGAACCCTGTCATCAAGATGCACCGTGCCCATCACCATAATATTTCATGCTATTGTCATCACAATGAAATCAAAATGCTCAATGACCTCTGTCATCACAATGCACCAAACCCTTCTGATCACAATGTTCCATAACACTTGTCATCACAATGCCCCATGACGCTGGTCATCACAATTATCCATGGTCTTCTCATCACAATGCTCCATGATATTTGTCATCACAATGCTCAATACGCTTATCATCACAATGCTCCCTGACAGTTGTCATCAGTATGCTCTTTGAACCCTGTCATGACAAGGCTCCATGCATTTTTCATCACCATGTTCCATTCCCTTTTCATCACAATGCTCCAAGACCCCTGTAATCACAATGCTCCATACCCCTATTCATCAGAATGCTCCATGAGACTTGTCATCACAAGGCTCCATGGTCTTCTCATCACACTGCTCCAGGACCTTGTCATCACAATGCTCCATTCCCTTGTCATCACAATGCTCCTTGACCACTGTCATCACAATACTCCATGAATGTTTTCAGGCCAATGCTCCATGACCTTCTCATCACAATGCTCCATGACCCCTGTCATCACAATGCTCCATGACCCCTCTCATCACAATGCTCCATGACACCTGTTATCACGATGCTCCATGCCCCTTGTCATTACAGTGATCCATGACGCTCTTCATCATAATTATCCATGGACTTTTCATCACAATGCTCCACGGTCTGGCGATCACAATTCTCCATGCCCTGTTCATCACAATGCTCCATGTCCCATGTCATTACAATTCTCCAAGTCCTTGTCATCACAATGCTTCGTGACACTTCTCATCACAATGTTACATGGTTTTGTCATCACAATTCTCCATGCACTTTTCATCGCAATGCACTATGAGCCCTGTCATAGCAAGCTCAATGCGCTTGTCATCACAATGCTTCACGACGTTGTCATCAAAATTCACAATGGCCCTTGAAATCACAATGCTCCATGCCCTTGTCATCACAATGCTCCATGACCCTTGTCATCGCAATGTTTCAAGCCCTTGTCATCAAAATGCTCCATTACCTTTGTCATCACAATCCTCCATGACACTTGGTATCACAATGCTCCATGCCATTGTCATCACAATGGACAATGACATATGTCATCACAATGCTCCCTGACACCTGTCTTCACAATACTCACTGACCTTGTCATCACAATGTTCCATGCCCTTGTCATCACAATGCGCCATGCCCACACTCATCACAGTAATCCATTAATCTTGTCAGAGCAATGCTCCATGACCCCTGTCATCACAATGCTCAGTGACTCCAGTCATCACAATGGTTCATGACCTTTGTCATCACAGTGGTCCATGCCCTCTTCACACAAGGCTCTGTGATCTTTTTCACCACAATGCTCCATGAATATTTCATCACAATGCTCTGTGTCCCTTGTCATCAAAATGCTCCATGCCTTTTTCACCACAATGCTCCATGCCCTTGTCATCACAATGCTCCATGCCCAGTGTCATCACAATAATCCATGAAACTTGTCAGACAAATGTTCCATGCCCCTGTCATCACATTGCTCCATGCCCTTGTCATCACAAGGCTCCATGACCCCTTTCATCACACTGTTCCGTGACTCCAGTCATCACAATGCTTCATGACCTATCTCATCACAATGGTCCATGCCCTCGTCACACAAGGCTCTGTGATCTTTTTCACCACAATACTCCATGAATATTTCATCACAATGCTCTGTGTTCCTTGTCATCACAATGCTCCAAGCCTTTTTCAGTACAATGCTCCATGATACTTGTCATCAAAATGCTCCTTGCGCTTGTCAGTACAATGCTCCATGACCCATGTCATCAAAATGCGCCATGCGCTAGTCATCACAATACTCCACATCCTTATCATTGCTATGCTCCATAACACTTGTCATCACAATGCTCCATGCACTTCTCATCAAAATGCTCTCTCACCACATATATCACAATGTTACATCACTAGTCATCATAATACTCCCTCACCCCTGACATCACAGTGTTCCATGACCCCTGTCATCACAGTGCTACATGCCCTTATCATCACAATGCTCCATGAACCCTGACATCACAATGTTCCATAACCCCTGTCATAAAATGCTCCATGACCCATTTCATCACAATGCTTCATGACCCCTGACATCACAATGTTCCATAACACCTGTCATCAAAATATTCCATGAAAATTTTATTCAAATTGCTCCATGACCCTGTAATCACATTGCACCCTGCCCTTCTCATCACAATGCACCACGCCCTTGTCATCAAAATGCACCATGACATTTGTCATTACAAAGCTCCATGACCCTTGGCATCACAATGCTCCGTACCATTGTCATCACAATGCTCAATGAAATCTCTCATCACATTGCTCAATGCTCTTGTCATCACAATGCTCCATGAACCCTGTCATCACAATGCACCGTGCCCATCACCATAATATTTCATGCTATTGTCATCACAATGAAATCAAAATGCTCAATGACCTCGGTCATCACAATGCACCAAACCCTTCTAATCACAATGTTCCATAACACTTGTCATCACAATGCCACATGATGCTTGTCATCACAATTATCCATGGTCTTCTCATCACAATGCTCCATGATCTTGTCATCACAATGCTCAATACACTTATAATCACAATGCTCCCTGACAGTTGTCATCAGTATGCTCCTTGAACTCCGTCATGACAAGGCTCCATGCATTTTTCATCACAATGATCCATTCCCATTTCATCACAATGCTCCAAGACCGCTGTAATCACAATGCTCCATGTCCTTGTCATCACAAAGCTCCATGACGCATGTCATCAGAATGCTCCATTGCCTTCTCATCACAATGCTCCATGCCCTTGTAATCACATTGCTTCAAAACCACTGTAATCTCAATGCTCCATGCACATTTTCATCAGAATGATCCATGCCCTTGTCATCACAATGTTCCATGACCCTTGTCATCGCAATGTTCCAAGCCCTTGTCATCAAAATGCTCCATTGCCTTTGTCATCACAATCCTCCAAGACACTTGGTATCACAATGCTCCATGCCATTGTCATCACAATGGACAATGACATATATCATCACAATGCTCCCTGACACCTGTCTTCAAAATACTCCAGGACCTTGTCATCACAATGTTCCATGCCCTTGTCATCACAATGCGCCATGCACACTGTCATCACAATAATCCATGAAACATGTCAGACCAATGTTCCATGCCCTTGTCATCACAAGGCGCCATGCCCACTCTCATCACAAAAATCCATAATCTTGTCAGAGCAATGCTCCATGACCCCTGTCATCACAATGCTCCGTGACTCCAGTCATCACAATGCTTCATGACCTTTGTCATCACAGTGGTCCATGTCCTCTTCAAACAAGGCTCTGTGATCTTTTACACCAAAATGCTCCATGAATATTTCATCACAATGCTCTGTGTCCCTTGTCATCAAAATGCTCCATGCCTTTGTCACCACAATGCTCCATGCCCTTGTCATCACAATGCTCCATGACCACTGTCATCACAATAATCCATGAAACATGTCAGAGCAATGTTCCATGCCCCTGTCTTCACATTGCTCCATGCCCTTGTCATCACAGTGCTCCAAGGCCACTGTAATCACAATTCTCCATGCCACTTTTCATCTGAATGCTCCATGAACCCTGTCATCAAAATGCACCATGCCCATTATCATAATGATTCATGCTATTTTCATCAAAATGAAATTAAAATGCTCCATGACCTCTGTCATCACAATTCTCCAAACCCTTCTTATCACAATGTTCCATAACACTTGTCATCACAATACCCCATGAGGCTCGTCATCACAATTATGCAAGGTCGTCCCATCACAATGTTCCCTGACATTTGTCACCACAATGCTCAATACACTTGTCATCACAATGCTCCCTGACACTTGTCATCAGTATGCTGCTTGAACACTGTCATGACAAGGCTCCATGCCTATGTCATCACAATGATCCACTTCCTTTTCATCACAATGCTCCAATACCCCTATTATCACAATGCTCTGTGACTTCAGTCATCACAATCCTTCATGACATTTGTCATCACAATGGTCCATGACCTCGTCACACAAAACTCTGTGACCTTTGTCACCACAATGCTCCATGAAATTTTAATCACAATGCTCTCTGATCCTTGTTATCACAAGGCTCCTAGCGTTTGTCAGCACAATGCTCCATGACCCTTGTCATCACAATGCTCGATGCGCGTGTCAGCACAATGCCGCATAACCCATGTCATCACAATGCGCCATGCACTTGTCATCACAATGCTCCACATCGTTGTCACCAAAATGCTCCATAAACCTTGTCATCACAATGCTCCATGCACTTCTCCTCAAAATGCTCTCTTACCACTGAAATCACAATGTTCCATCACTAGTCATCACAATACTCCCTCACCCCTGTCATTACAATGTTCCATGACCCCTGTCATCACAATGCTACATGCCCTTATCATCACAATGCTCCATGACACCTGACATCACAATGTTCCATAACCCCTGTAATCAAAATGCTGCATGACCCTTTTCATCACAAAGCTCCATGACCACTGTCATCACAATGTTCTATAACTCCTGTCATCAAAATATTCCATGACCCTTTTCATCAAATTGCTCCATGACCCTGTCATCACAATTCTCCCTGCCCTTCTCATCACAATGCACCACGCCCTTGTCATCAAAATGCTCCATGACATTTGTCATCACAAAGTCCATGACCCTTGGCATCACAATGCTCCATTCCATTGTCATCACAATGCTCCATGAACCGTCTCATCACATTGCTCCATGCACTTGTCATTACAATCCTGCATGATCTATGTATCACAGTGTTCCGTGCCCTTGTCATCACAATGCTCCATGCACACTCTCATCACAATAATCCATGAAAATTTTCAGACCAATGGCACATTCCCTTGTCATCACAAAGCTCCATTACCCGTGTCATAACAATGTTCCATGACCCCTGCCATCACAACGTTCCACGGCCTTGTCATCACAAGCCTCGATGACCCTTGTAATCAAAATGCTCCAAAACCACTGTAATCACAATGCTCCATGCCCTGGTCCTCACAAAGCTCCATGACGCATGTCATCAGAATGCTCCATGGCCTTCTCATCACAATGATCCATGCCCATGTAATGACAATGTTCCAACATCCCTGTAATGACAATGCTCCATGCCCCTTTTGATCTCAATGCACCATGAAACCTGTCATCATATTGCACCGTGCACATTACCATAATATTTCATGCTATTGTCATCACGATAAAATCAAAATGCTCAATGACCTCAGTCATCACAATGCACCGAACCCTTCTGATCAAAATGTTCCGTAACAATTGTCATCACAATGTCCCATGACGCTGGTCATCACAATGATCCATGCAATTTTCATCACAATGCTCAAAGACCCCTGTAATCACAATGCTCCATGTCCTTGTCATCACAAAACTCCATGACGCATGTCATCAGAATGCTCCATTGATTTCTCATCACAATGGTCCATGCCCTTGTCATCACAATGCTTCAAAACCACTGTAATCACAATGCTCCATGCACCTTTTCATCAGAATGCTCCATGACCCTTTTCATCAAAATGCTCCATGACCCCTGACATCACAATGTTTCATAACCACTGTCATCAAAATGTTCCATGACACTTTTCATCAATTTGCTCCATGACCCTGTCATCACAATGCTCCCTGCCTTTCTCATCACAATGCACCACAAACTTGTCATCAAAATGCTCCATGACCTTTGTCATCACAAAGCTCCATGACACGTGGCATCACAATGCTCCATGCCATTGTCATCACAATGCTACATGAAACCTCTCATCACATTGCTCCATGCCCTTGTCAGCACAATGCTCCATGACACTTGTCATCACAATGCTCGATACTCTTCTCATCACAATGCTCCATGCCCTTGTCATCACAATCCTCCATGACACATGTATCATAGTGTTCCGTGCCCTAGTCATCACAATGCTCCATGCCGAATCTCATCACAGTAATACATGAAATTTTCAGACCAATGTTAAATGCACTTGTCATCAAAATGCTCCATTACCCATGTCGTAACAATGCTCCATGACCCCTGCCAACACAATGTTCCACGGCCTTGTCATCCAAGGCTCCATGGCCCTTGTCATCACAATGCTCCAAGACCCTTGTAATCACAATGCTCCATGCCCTTGTCTTCACAAAGATATATGACCCATGTCATCAGAATGCTCCATGGACTTCTCATCACAATGCTCCATGCCCTTGTCATCACAATGCTCCAAGACCCCTGTAATCACAATGCTCCATGCCCCTATTCATCAGAATGCTCGATGAGACTTGTCATCACAAGACTCCATGGTTTTCTCATCGCACTGCTCCAGGACCTTGTCATCACAATGCTCCATTCCCTTGTCATCACAATGCTCCTTGACCCCTGTCATCACAATACTCCATGAACATTTTCAGGCCAATGCTCCATGACCTTCCATTCACAATGCTCCATGACCCTTGTCATCACATTGCTCCATGACCCCTCTCATCACAATGCTCCATGTCCCATGTTATCACAATTCTCCACGTCTTTGTCATCACAATGCTCCATGACACTTCTTATCACAATGTTACATGATCTTGTCATCACAATTCTCCATGCATTTGTCATTGCAATGCTCTATGACTCCTCTTATAGCAAGCTCCATGCGTTTGTCATCACAATGCTTCACAACGTTGTCATCAAATTTCTCAATGGCCCTTGTCATCACAATGCTCCATGCCCTTGTCATCACAATGCTCCATGTCCATTGTCATCACAATGTCCCAAGCCCTTGTGATCAAGATGCTCCATACCCTTGTCATCTCAATCCTCCGTGACACTTGGTATCACAATTCTCCATGCCATTGTCATCACAATGGACAATGACATATGTCATCACAATGCTCCCTGACACCTGTCTTCACAATACTCCATGACCTTGTCATCTCAATGTTCCATGCCCTTGTCATCACAATGCGCCATGCCCACTGTCATCACAATAATCCATGAAACTTGTCAGACCAATGTTCCATGCCAGTGTCATCACAATGCTCCATGCCCTTGTCATCACAATGCTCCATGACCCCAGTCATCACAATGCTCCGTGACTCTAGTCATCACAATGATTCATGACTATTGTCATCACAATGGTCCATGCCTTCGTCACACATGGCTCTGTGACCTTGGTCACAACAATGCTCCATGCACTTGTCATCACAAAGCTCCATGACACATGTCATTAGAATGCTCCATTGCCTTCTTATCACAATGCTCCTTGCCCTTGTCATCATAATGCTTCAAAACCCCTGTAATCACAATGCTCCATGCAGCTTTTCATCAGAATGCTCCATGACACTTTTCATCAAAATGCTCCATGACCCTTTTCATCATAATGCTCCATGACCCCTGACATCACAATGTTCCATAACCCCTGTAATCAAAATGTTCCATGACACTTTTCATCAATTTGCTCCATGACCATGTCATCACAATGCTCCGTGCCCTTCTCATCACAATGCACCACGACATTGTCATCAAAATGCTCCATGACATTTGTCATCACAAAGCTCCATGTCCCTTGGCATCACAATGCTCCATGCCATTTCATCACAATGCTACATGAAACCTCTCATCACATTGCTCCATGCCCTTGTCAGCACAGTGATCAATGACGCATGTCATCACAATGCTCGATACTCTTCTCATCACAATGCTCCATGCCCTTTTCATTACAATCTCCCATGACACATGTATCACAGTGTTCCATGCCCTAGTCATCACAATGCTCCATGCTGAATCTCATCACAATAATCCATGAAATTTTCAGACTAATGTTCCATGCCCTTGTCATCACAATGCTCCATTACCCCTGTCATAAGAATGCTCCATTACCCATGCCATCACAATGTTCCACGGCCTTATCATCCAAGGCTCCAAGACCCTTGTCATCACAGTGCTCCAAGACCCCTGTAATCACAATTTTCCATGCCCTTTTCGTCAAAACGATTCATTACACATGTTATCAGAATGTTGCATGGCCTTCTCATCACAATGCTCCATGCCCTTGTCATCACAATGCTCTTAGACCCCTGTAATCACAATGCTCCATGCCCCTTGTCATTACAGTGCTCCATGACGCTCGTCATCACAGTTATCCGTGATCTTCTCATCACAATGCTCCACGGTCTTGCCATCACAATGCTCCATGTCCCATGTCATCACAATTCTCCACGTCCTTGTCATCACAATGCTCCATGACACTTATTATCAATATGTTACATGATCTTTTCATCACAATTCTCCAGGCACTTGTCATCGCAATGCTCTATGACCCTTGTCATAGCAGGCTCCATGCGCTTGTCATCACAATGCTTTACGACGTTGTCATCAAAATTCTCAATGGCCCTTGTCATCACAATGCTCCATGACCCTTGTCATCACAATGTCCCAAGCCCTTGTTATCAAAATGCTCCATTACCTTTGTCATCACAATCCTCCATGACACTTGGTATCACAATGCTCCATGCCATTGTCATCACAATGGACAATGACATATGTCATCACAATGCTCCCTGACACCTGTCTTCACAGTACTCCATGACCTTGTTATCACAATGTTCCATGCCCTTGTCATCACAATGTGCCATGCCCACTGTCATCACAGTAATCCATGTAACTATTCAGACCAATGTTCCATGCCCCTGTCATCACAATGCTCCATGCCCTTGTCATCACAATGCTCCATGACGCCTGTCATCACAATGCTCCGTGAAGCCAGTCATCACAATGCTTCATGACCTTTGTCCTCACAATGGTCCATGCCCTCGTCACACAAGGCTCTGTGACCTTTGTCACCACAATGCTCCATGCCCTTGTCATCACAATGCTCCATGCCCACTGTCATCAAAATAATCCATGTAACTTGTCAGACCAATGATCCATGACCTCTTCACACAAGGCTCTGTGATCTTTGTCACCACAATGCTCCATGAACTTTTCATCAAAATGCTCTTTGTCCCTTGTCATCACGATGCTCCATGCCTTTGTCAGCACAATGCTCCATGACCCTTGTCATCACAATGCTCCCTGCCCTTCTCATCACAATGCACCACGACCTTGTCATCAAAATGCTCCATGACCTTTGCCATCACAAAGCTCCATGACACTTGTCACCACAATGCTCCATGCCATTTCATCACAATGCTACAAGAAACCTCTCATCACAATGCTCCATGCCCTTGTCATTACAATACTCCATGACACATGTATCACAGTGGTCCATGCCCTAGTCATCACAATGCTCCATGCCGAATCTCATCACAATAATCCATGAAATTTTCAGACCAATGTTCCATGCCTTTGTCATCAAAATGCTCCCTTACCACTGTCATAACAATGCTTCATGACCCCTGCCATCACAATGTTCCATGGCCTTGTCATCCAAGGCTCCATGACCTTGGTCATCACAGTGCTCCAAGACGTCTGTAATCACAATGATCCATGCCCTTGTCGTCACAATGATTCATGACGCATGTCATCAGAATGCTCCATGGCCTTCTCATCAAAATGCTCCATTTCCTTGTCATCACAATGCTCCAAGACCCCTCTAATCACAATGCTCCATGCCCCTTGTCATTACAGTGCTCCATGATGCTCGTCATCACAATTATCCGTGATCTTCTCATCACAATTCTCCACTGTCTTTCCATCACAATGCTGTATGCCCTGGTCATCACAATGCTCCATGTCCCATGTCATCACAATTCTCCACGTCCTTGTCATCACAATGCACCATGACACTTCTTATCACAATGTTACATGATCTTGTCATTACAATTCTCCATGCACTTGCCATTGCAATGTTCTATGACACCTGTCATAGTAAGCTCCTTGCACTTGTCATCACAATGCTTCACGAAGTTGTCATGAAAATTCTCAATGGCCCTTGTCATCACAATGCTCCATGCACTTGTCATCACATTGCTCCATGACCCTTGTCATCACAGTGGCCCAAGCCCATGTCATCAAAATGCTCCATTACATTTGTCATCACAATCCTCCATGACACTTGTTATCACAAAGCTCCATGCCATTGTCATCACAATGGTCAATGACATATGTCATCACAATGGTCGCTGACACCTGTCTTCACAATACCCCAGACCTTGTCACCACAATGTTCCATGCCCTTGTCATCACTATGTGCCATGCCCACTGTCATCACAATAATCAATGAAACTTGTCAGACCAATGTTCCATGCCCCTGTCATCACAATGCACCATGCCCTTGTCATCAGAATGCTCCATGACCCCTGTCATCACAATGCTCCGTGACTCCAGTCATCACACTGCTTCATGACCATTGTCATCACAATAGTCCATTCCCTCGTCACACAAGGCTCTGAGACCTTTGTCACCACAATGCTCCATGTCCTTGTCATCACAAAGCTCCATGATGCATGTCATCAGAATGCTACATTGCCTTCTCATCACAATGCTCCTTGCCTTTGTCATCACAATGCTTCAAAACCCCTGTAATCACAATGCTCCATGCACCTTTTCATCAGAATGCTCCATGACCCTTTTCATCAAAATGCTTCATGACCAATGACATCACAATGTTCCATAACCCCTGTAATCAAAATGTTCCATGACACTTTTCATCAATTTGCTCCATGACCCTGTCATCACAATGTTCCCTGACCTTCTCATCACAATGCACCACCACCTTGTCATCAAAATGCTCCATGACGTTTGTCATCACAAAGCTCATGACCCTTGGCATCACAATGCTCCATTGCATTTCATCACAATGCTACATGAAACCTCTCATCACATAGCTCCATGCCCTTGTCAGCACAATGCTCCATGACGCATGTCATCACAATGATCGATACTCTTCTCATCACAATGCTCCATGCCCTTGTCATTACAATCCCCCATGACACATGTATCACAGTGTTCCGTGCCCTAGTCATCAGAATGCTTCATGCCGAATCTCATCACAATAATCCATGAAATTTTCAGACTAATGATCCATGCCCTTGTCATCACAATGCTCCATTACCCCTGTCATAACAATGCTCCATGACAACTGCCATCACAATGTTCCACGGCCTTGTCATCCAAGGCTCCATGACCCTTGTCATCACAGTCCTCCATGACCCCTGTAATCACAATTTTCCATGCCCTTGTCATCACACAGATTCATGACGCATGTCATCAGAATTCTCCGAGGCCTTCTCATCACAATGCTCCTTGCCCTTGTTATCACAATGCTCCAAGACCCCTGTAATCACAATGCTCCTTGCCCTTGTCATCACAAAGCTCCATGACGCATGTCATCAGAATGCTCCATGGCCTTCTCATCACCATGCTCCATGCCCTTGTCACCACAATGCTCCAACAGCCCTGTAATCACAATGCTCCATGCCACTTTTCATTACAATGCTCCATGAACCCTGTCATCAAAATGCACCGTGTCAATCACAATAATATTTCATGCTATTGTCATCACAATGAAATCAAAACGCTCAATGACCACTGTCATCACAATGCACCAAACCCTTCTGATCACAATGTTCCATGACAACTTGTCATCACAATTATCCATGGACTTCTTCTCACAATGCTCCATGACCTTTGTCATCACAATGCTCAATACACTTATAATCACAATGCTCCCTGACAGTTGTCATCAGTGTGCTCCTTGAACCCTGTCATGACAAGGCTCCATGCATTTTTCATCACAATGATCCATTCCCTTTTCATCACAATGCTCCAAGACCCCTGTAATCACAATGCTCCATGTCCTTGTCATCACAAAGCTCCATGACGGATGTCATCCGAATGCTCCATTGCTTTCTCATCACAATACTCCATGCCCTTGTCATCACAATGCTTAAAAACCCCTGCAATCTTAATGCTCCATGCACCATTTCATCAGTATGCTCCATGACCCTTGTCATCATAAGGCTCCATGGCCCTCTCATCACAATGCTCCAGGAACTTCTCATTACATTGCTCCATTCCCTTCTCATGACAATGCTCCATGACACCTGTCATCACAGTACACCATGAATAATTTCAGCCAAATGCTCCATGACCTTCTCATCACAAAGCTCCATGACCCATGTCATCACAATGCTACATGACCACTGGCATCAAAATGATCCATGCCACTTGTCATCAGACTGTTCCATGTGCTTGTCATCCCAATGCTCCATGACCCCTGTAATCAAAATGCTCCTTGACGCTTGTCGTCACAGAGCTCCATGACACTTGTCATGACAATTCTCCATGCCTTTGTCAGCAAAATGCTATATGACCTTGTCATCACAATGCTCCATGCAATTGTCATCACAATTCTCCTTTACCAGTGTCATCACAATCCTCCGTAACCCTTGGGATCACATTGTTTCATGCCCTTGTCATCACAATGCTCCGTGATTCTTGAAATCAAAATGATCCATGACCTGTGTCATAACAATGCTCCAAACTCTTGTGATCACAATGTTCCATAACAATTGTCATCACAACGCACCATGATGCCTGTCATCACAATACTCCATGCCCTTGTCATCAAAATGCTCCATGAACTTTGTCATCACAATGCTCCATACACTTGTCATCACAAAGCTCCCTGACACTTTTCATCAGAATGCTCCTTGAACCCTGTCATGAAAAGGCTCCATGCCTTTTTCATCACAATGCTCCATGCCCTTTTCCTCACAATGCTCCATGCCATTGTCATCACAATACTCCACAAGCTTGTCATCAGAATGCTCCATGACCCTTGTCATCACAATGCTCCATGATCCCTGTCATCACAATGCTCCATGACACGTGTCATCACAATGCTCCATGCCCCTTGTCATTACAGTTCTCCCTGACGCTCGTCATCAAAATTATCAATGGTCTTCTCGTCACAATGCTCCACGGTCTTGCCATCAGAATGCTCCAAGACACTTCTCATCACAATGTTACATGCTCTTGTCATCACAGTTCTCCATGCACTTGTCATCGCAATGCTCCATGACCCCTGTCATAGCAAGCTCCATGTGCTTTTCATCACAATGCTTCAGGAACTTGTCATCAAAATTCTCAATGGCCCTTGTCATCACAATCCTCCATGCCCTTGTCATCAAAATGCTCCATGACCCTTGTCATCACAATGCTCCAAACCCCTGTCATCACAATGCTCCATTAACTTTGTCATCACATTCCTACATGACATTTGGCATCACAATACTCCATGCCATTGTCATCACAATGGACCATGACATATGTCATCACATGCCCCCAGACCCCTCTCTTCACAGTACTCCATGACCTTCTCATCACAATGCTCCATGCTCTTCTCATCAGAATGTGCCTTGCCCACTGTCATCACAATAAACAATGAAACTTGTCAGACCATTGCACCATGCCCCTGTCATCAGAATGCTCCATACCCTTGTCATCACAATGTTCCGTGACTCCAGTCATCAAAATGCTTCATGACCTTTGTCCTCACAATGGTACTTAACCTCGTCATCACAAGGCTCTGTGACCATTGTCACCACAATGCTCCATTAACTTTTCATCACAATGCTCTGTGACCGTTGTCATCACAAGGTTCCATGAATTTGTCAGCACAATGCTCCATGCGCTTCTCAGCACAATGCTCCATGACCCATGTCATCAAAATGCGCCGTGCAATAGTCAACACAATGCTCCACAGCCTTGTCATCACAATGCTCCATAAAACTTGTCATCACAATGCTCCATAAAACTTGTCATCACAATGCTCCATGCACTTCTCACCAAAATGCTTTCTCACCACTGATATCACAATGTTCCATCAGTAGTCATCACAATACTCCCTCACCACTGTCATCACAATTTTCCATGACCTCTGTCATCACAATGCCACATGCCATATCATCACAATGCTCCATGACCCCTGACATCAAAATGTTCCATATACTCTGTCATCAGAATGCTCCATCACCCTTTTCATCACAATGCTCCAAGACCCCTGACATCACAATGTTCCATAACCACTGTCATCAAAATGTTCCATGACCCTTTTCATCAAATTGCTCCATGACTCTGTCATCACAATGCACCATGTCCATCATCATAATGCTTCATGCTATTGTCATCACAATGAAATCAATATGCTCCATGACCTCTGTCATCAAAATGCACCAAACCATTGTGATCACAATGTTCCATAACCACTGTCATCACAATGCCCCATGACGCTCATCATCACAATTATCCATGGTCTTCTCATCACAGTGCTCCATGACCTTTGTCATCACAACGCTCAATACACTTGTCATCACCATGCTCCCTGACACTTTTCATCAGTATGCTCCTTGAACCCTGTCATGACAAGGCTCCATGCCTTTTTCATCACAATGATCCATACCATTTTCATCACAATGCTCCAAGACCCCTGTAATCACAATGCTACATGAGCTTTAATCACAAAGCTCCATGATGCATGTCATCAGAATGCTCCATGGCCTTCTCATCACAATGCTCCATGTCCTTGTCATCACAGTGCTACAAGACCCCTGTCATCTCACTGATCTGTGACTCCAGTCATCACAAGGCTTCATGACATTTGTCATCACAATGGTCCATGTCCTCGTCACAAAGGGCTCTGTGACCTTTCTCAGCACAATGCTCCATGAACTTTTCATCACAGTGCTCTGTGATCCTTGTCATCACCATGCTCCATGCCTTTTTCAGCACAATGCTCCATGACCCTTGTCATCACAATGCTCCATGCACTTGTGAGCACAATGCTCCACAACCCATGTCATCACAATGCGCCATGCGCTTGTCATCACAAGGCTCCACATCCTTGTCATTACAGTGCTCCAAAAACCTTGTCATCACAATGCTCCACGCACTTCTCATTAAAATGCTCTCTCCCCCCTGTCATCACAATGTTCCATGATCCGTGTCATGACAATGCTACATGACCTTATCATCACAATGCTCCATGAACCCTGACATCACAATGTCCCATAACCCCTGTCATCAAAATGCTCCATGACCCTTTTCGTCACAATGCTCCATGACCCCTGACATCACCCTGTTCCATAACCACTGTCATCAAAATATTCCATGATACTTTTCATCAAATTGCTCCATGAGCCTGTCATCAAAATGCTCCCTGCCCTTCTCATCACAATGCACCACGACCTTGTCATCAAAATGCTCCATGAACTTTGTCATCACAAACTCCATGACCATTGGCATCACAGTGCTCCATGCCATTTTCATCACAATGTTTCATGACCCCTGTAATCACAATGCTCCATGCACATTTTCATCAGAATGCTCCATGAGACTTGTCATCACAAGGCTCCATGGTTTTCTCATCACAATGCCCCAGGACCTTGTCATCACAGTGCCCCATTACCCTGTCATCACAATACTCCATGAACATTTTCAGCCCAATGCTCCATGACCTTCTTATCACAATGCTCCATGACCCTGTCATCACAATGTTCCATGACCACTGTCATCACAGAGCTCCATGACCCCTGACAACACAATGATATGGGAATCTTGTATTCAAAATGCTCCATGACCCTTGTCATCACATTGCTCCATGTCCTTGTCATCACAATGCTCCATGAAGCCTCTCATCACATTGCTCCATGCACTTGTCATTACAAACCTCCATGATCCATGTATCACAGTGTTCCGTGCCCTTGTCATCACAATGCTCTATGCCCACTCTCATCACAGTAATCCATGAAAGTTTTCAGACCAATGCTCGATGCCCTTGTCATCACAATCCTCCATTGCCCATGTCATAACCATGCTCCATGAACCCTGCCATCACAATGTTCTACGGTCTTGTCATCACAAGGATCCAATACCCCTGTAATCACAATGCTCCATGCCGCTTTTCATCAGAATTATCCATGAGAATTGTCACCAAAAGGCTCCATGGTCCTCTCATCACAATGCTCCAGTACCTTGTCATCACACTGGTCCATGCCCACTTCATCAAAAGACTCTGTGAAATTTGTCACCACAATGCTCCATGAAAATTTCATCAAAATGCTCTTTTACCCATGTCTTCACTATGCTCCATGCCTTTGTCAGCACAATGCTCCATGACGCTTGTCATCAGAATGCTCGATACTCTTCTCATCACAATGCTCCATGCCCTTGTCATTACAATCCTCCATGACACATGTATCAAGTGTTCCGTGCACTAGTCTTCACAATGCTCCATGCCGAAACTCATCACAATAATCCATGAAATTTTCAGACCAATGTTCCATGCACTTGTCATCACAATGCTCCATTACCCCTGTCATAACAATGCTCCATGACCCCTGCCATCACAAAGTTCCACGGCCTTGTCATCCAAAACTCCATGACCCTTGTCATCACAGTGATCCATGCGCACTGTCATCACAATATTCCATGAAACTTGTCAGACCAATGATCCATGCCCTCTTCACACAAGGCTCTGTAATCTTTGTCACCACAATGCTCCATGAACTTTTCATCACAATGCTATTTGTCCCTAGTCATCACAATGCTCCATGCATTTGTCAGCACAATGCTCCATGACACTTGTCATCAAAATGCCCCATGACCTTTGTCATCACAAAGCTCCATTACCCCTGTCATAACAATGATCCATCACCCCTGCCATCACAAGGTTCCAGAGCCTTGTCATCACAAGCCTCGATGACCCTTGTCATCACAATGCTCCAAGACCCCTGTAATCACAATGCTCCGTGTACTTGTCATCACAAAGCTCCATGACTCATGTCATCTGAATGCTCCATGGCCTTCTCATCACAATGCTCCTTGCCCTTGTAATCACAATGCTCCAACACCCCTGTAAACACAATGCTCCATGCCCCTTTTCATCTCAATGCTCCATGAACCCTGTCATCACAATGCACCGTGCCCGTCACCATAATATTTCATGCTATTGTCATCACAATGAAATCAAAATGCTCAATGACCTCTGTCATCACAATGCACCAAACCCTTCTGATCACAAGGTTCCATAACACTTGTCATCACAATGCCCTATGACGCTGGTCATCACAATTATCTATGGACTTCTCATCACAATGCTCAATACACTTATCATCACAATGCTCCCTGACAGTTGTCATCAGTATGCTCCTTTAACCCTGTCATGACAAGGCTCTATGCATTTTTAATCACAATGATCCATTCCCTTTTCATCACAATGCTCCAAGACCCCTGTAATCACAATGCTCCATGTCCTTGTCATCACAAAGCTCCATGATGCATGTCATCAAAATGCTCCATTGCCTTCTCATCACAATGCTCCATGCCCTTGTCATCACAATACTTCAAAACCCTTGTAATCTCAATGCTCCATGCACCTTTTCATCAGAATGCTCCATGACCCTTTTCATCAAAATGCTCCATTACCCCTCACATCACAATGTTCCATAACCCCTGTTATCAAAATGTTCCATGACACTTTTCATCAATTTGCTCCATGACCCTGTCATCACAATGCTGCCTGCCCTTCTCATCACAGTGCACCACGACCTTGTCATCGAAATGGTCCATGACCTTTGTCATCACAAAGCTTCAGGACCCTTGGCATCACAATGCTCCAAGCCATTTCATCACAATGCTACATGAAACCTCTCATCACATTGCTCCATGCCCTTGTCAGCACAATGCTCCATGATGCTTGTCATCACCATGTTCGATACTCTTCTCCTCACAATGCTCCATGCCCTTGTCATTGCAATCCTCCATGACACATGTATCACAGTGTTCCATGCCCTTGTCATCACAATGCTCCATTACCCCTGTCATAACAACGCTCCATGACCCCTGCCATCACAATGATCCATGGCCTTGTCATCCAAGGTTCCATGACCCTTGTCATCACATTGCTCCAAGACCCCTGTAATCACAATGCTCTATGCCCTTGTCGTCACAAAGATCCTTGGCGCATGTCATCAAAATGCTCCATGGCCTTCTCATCACAATGCTCCATGAACTTGTCATCACATGCTCCAAGACCCCTGTAATCACAATGATCCCTGCCCTTCTCATCACAATGCACCACAACCTTGTCATCAAAATGCTCCATGACCTTTGTCATCACAAAGCTCCATGACTCTTGGCATCACAATGCTCCATGCCATTTCATCACAATGCTACATGAAACCTCTCATCACATTGCTCCATTCCCTTGTCAGCACAATGCTCCATGACGCTTGTCATCACAATGCTCGATACTCTTCTCATCACCCTGCTCCTTGCCCTTGTCATTACAATCCTCCATGACACATGTATCACAGTGTTCCGTGCCCTAGTCATCACAGTGCTCCATGAAGAATCTCATCACAATTATCCATGAAATTTTCAGACCAATGTTCCATGCCCTTCTCATCACAATGCTCCATTACCCCTGTCATAACAATGCTCCAAGACACATGAGATCACAATGTTCCACGGCATTGTCATCCAAGGCTCCATGACCCTTGTCATCACAGTGCTCCAAGACCTCTGTAATCACAATGCTCCATGCCCTTGTCGTCACAATGTTTCATGACACATGGCATCAGAATGCTCCGTGGCCTTCTGATCACAATGCTTCATTCCCTTGTCATCACAGTGCTCCAAGACCCCTGTAATCACAATGCTCCATGCCCCTTGTCATTACAGTGCTCCATGACGCTCGTCATCACAATTATCCGTGATCTTCTCATCACAATGCTCCACGGTCTTGCCATCACAATGCTCCATGCCTTGGTCATCACAATGCTCCATGTCCCATGTCATCACAATTCTCCACGTCCTTGTCATCACAATGCTTCATGACACTTCTTATCACAATGTCACATGATCTTGTCATCACAATTATCCATGCACTTGTCATCGCAATGCTCTATGACCCATGTCATAGCAAGCTCCATGCGCTTGTCATCACAATGCTTCACGAAGTTGTGATCAAAATTCTCAATGGCCCTTGTCATGACAATGCTCCATGCCCTTGTCATCGCAATGCTCCATGACCCTTGTCATCACAATGTCCCAAGCACTTGTCATCAAAATGCTCCATTACCTTTGTTATCACAATCCTCCAGGACCCTTGTTTTCAGAATGCTCCATGCCATTGTCATCACAATTGACAATGACATATGTCATCACAATGCTCCCTGTCACCTGTCTTCAGAGTATTCCATGACTTTGTCACCACAATGCTCGATGCCCTTGTCATCACAATGAGCCATGCCCACTGTCATCACAATAATCCATGAAACTTGTCAGACCAATGTTCCATGGCCCTGTCATCACAGTGCTCTATGCCCTTGTCATCACAATGCTCCATGAGGCCTGTCATCACAATGCTCCGTGACTCCAGTCTACACAATGCTTTATGACATTTGTCATCACAATGTTCCATGCCCACGTCACACAAGGCTCTGTGACCTTTGTCACCACAATGCTCCATGTTCTTGTCATCACAATGTGCCATGCCCACTGTCATCACAATAATCCATGTAACTTGTCAGACCAGTGTTCCATGCCCCTGTCATCACAATGCTCCATGCCCTTGTCATCACAATGCTCCAAGACCCTTGCCATCACGATGCTCTAAACCCTTGTCATCAAAATGCTCCATTACGTTTGTCATCACAATCCTCCATGACACTTGGCATCACAATGCTCCATGCAATTGTCATCTCAATGGACCATGACATATTTCATCAAAATGCTCCCTGACACCTGTCTTCACAATACTCCCTGACCTTGTCATCACAATGCTACATGCCCTTGACATCACAATGTGTCATGCCCACTCTCATCACAATAATCCATGAAACTTGTCAGACCAAAGTTCCATGCCCCTGTCATCACAATGCTCCATGCCTTTGTCATGACAATGCTCCATAACCCCTGTTATAACAATGCTCCATGATCCCTGCCATCACAATGTTCCACGGCCTTGTCATCCAAGGCTCCATGACCCTTCTCATAACAATGCTCCAAGACCCCTGTAATCACAATGCTCCATGCCCGTGTCATCACAAAGATCTATGACGCATGTCATCAGAATGCTACATGAACTTCTCATCACAATGCTCCATGCCCTTGTCATCAAAATGCTCCAAGACCCCTGTAATCACAGTGCTCCATGCCCCTTTTTATCTCAAAGCTCCATGAACGCTGTCATCACAATGCACCATGCACATCATCATAATGCTTCATGCTATTGCCATCACAATGAAATCAAAATGCTCCATGACATCTGTCATCACAATGCTAAAACCCCTTGTGATCACAATGTTCCATAATACTTGTCATCACAATGCCCCATGACGCTCGTCATCACAATTATGAATGGTTTAATCATCGCAATGCTCCATGAGCTTTGTCACCACAATCCTCAATACACTTATCACCACAATGCTCCCTGACACTTGTCATCAGTATGCTCCATGAACCCTGTCATGAAAAGGCTCCATGCCTTTTTCATGACAATGATCCTTTCCCTTTTCATCACAATGCTGCAAGACCCCTGTAATCACAATGCTCCCTGCCCTTGTCATCACAAAGCTCCATGACACATGCCATCTGAATGCTCCATGGCCTTCTCATCACAATGCTCCATGCCCTTGGCATCAAAATGCTCCAAGTACACTGTCATCACAATGCTCCGTTACTACAGTCATCACATTGCTTCATGACATTTGTCATCACAATGTTCCATCACCTCGTCACACAAGGCTTTGTGACATTTGTCACCACAATGCTCCATGAACTCTTCATCACAGTGCTCTGTGAACTTTGTCATCACAAAGCTCCATGCCATTGTCAGCACAATGCTCCATGACCGTTGTCAGCACAATGCTCGATGCGCGTGTAAGCACAATGCTGCATAACCCATGTCATCACAATGCTCCCTGCATTTCTCATCACAATGCACCACGCACTTGTTATCAAAATGCTCCATGACTTTTGTCATAACAAAGTTCCATGACCCTTGGCATCACAATGCTCCATTCCATTGTCATCACAATGCTCCATGAACACTCTCATCACATTGCTCCATGCACTTGTCATCACAAATCTCCATGAGGCTTGTCATCACAACGCTCGATGCCCTTCTCATCACAATGCTACGTGTCCTTGTCATTACAATCCTGCATGATCTATGTATCACCGTGTGCCATGCTCTTGTCATAACAATGCTCCATGACCCCTGCCATCACAAAGTTCCACGGCCTTGTCATCACAAGCCTCCATGAACCTTGTCATCACAATGCTCCAAGACCCCTGTAATCAAATGCTCCATGCCCTTGTCATCACAAAGCTCCATGACGCAAGTCATCAGAATGCTCCATGGCCTTCTCATCACAATGCTCCATGCCCTTGTGATCACAATGCTCCAAGACCACTGTAATCACAGTGCTCCATGTCCCTTTTCATCTCAATGCTCCATGAACCCTGTCATCACAATGCACCATGCCCATCACCATAGTATTTCATGCTATTGTCATCACAATGAAATCAAAATGCTCAATGACCTCTGTCATCACAATGCTCCAAACCATTCTGATCACAATGTTCCAAAACTCTTGTCATCACAATGCCCCATGAGGCTGGTCATCACATTTATCAATGGTCTTCTCATCACAATGCTCCTTGATCTTTGTCATCACAATGCTCAATACACTTATCATCACAATGTTCCCTGACACTTCTCATCAGTATGCTCCTTGAACCCTGTCATGACAAGGATCCATGCAATTTTCATCACAATGATCCATGCACTTTTCATCACAATGCTCCAAGACTCATGTAATCACAATGCTCCATATCCTTGTCATCACAAAGCTCCATGATGCATGTCATCAGAATGCTCCATGGCCTTCGCATTAAAATGCTCCATGCCCTTGTCATCACAATGCTACAAAACCCCTGTAATCACAATGATCCATGCACCTTTTCACCAGAATGCTCCATGACACTTGTCATCAAAAGGCTCCATGGTCCTCTCATCACAATGCTCCAGGACCTTGTCATCACAGTGCTCCATCCCCTTGTCATCACAATGCGCCATGACCCCTGTCATCACAATACTACATGTACATTTTCAGCACAATGCTCTATGACCGTCTCATTACAATGCTCCATGACCCATGTCTTCACAATGCTCCATGACCACAGTCATCAAAATGCTCCATGACCCCTGTCATCACAATGGTCCATGCCCTCGTCATCAAAAGGCTCTGTGACATTTGTCACCACAATTCTCCATGAAATTTTCATCACAATGTTCTCTTACTCATGTCATAACTATGCTCCATGCCTTTGTCAGCACAATGCTCCATGACACTTGTCATCACAATGCTCCATGCGTTTGTCCGCACAATGCCCCATGACCTGTGTCATCACAATGCGACATGTGCTTGTCATCACAATGCTCCACAACCTTGTCATCACAGTTCTCGATAAACCTTGTTGTCACAATGCTCCATGCACTTCCCATCAAAATGCTCTCCCATCACTGATATCATAATATTCCATCACTTGTCATCACAATACTCCCTCACCCCTCTCATCACAATGTTTCATGACCCCTGTCATCACAGTGCTCCATGACCCTTTTCAACACAATGCTCCCTGACCCCTGACATCACAATGTTCCATAACCCCTGTCATCAAAATGTCCCATGACACTTTTCATCAAATTGCTTCATGACCCTTTCATCACAATGCTCACTGCCCTTCTCATCACAGTACACCACGCCGTTGTCATCAAAACCCTCCATGACCTTTGTCATCACAAATCTCCGTGACCCTTGGCATCACAATGCTCCATGCCATTGTCATCAAAATGCTCCATGAACCCTCTCATCACATTGTTACATGTCCTTGTGATCACAGGCTCCAGGATGCTTTTCATCACAGTGCTCGATGCTCTTCTTAACACAAAGCTCCAAGGCTTGTCATTACAATCCTCCATTACCCATGTATCACATTGTTCCGTGCCCTTGTCATCACAATGCTCCATGCCCCCTCTCATCACAATAATCCATGAAAATTTTCAGACCAATGCTCCATGTCCTTGTCATGAAAATGCTCCATTACACCTGTTATAACAATGCTCCATAAACACTGCCATTACAATGTTCCACGGCCTTATCATCACAAGGCTCCATGACCCTTGTCATCACAATGCTCCAAGACACCTGTAATCACAATGCTCCATACCTTTGTCATCACAAATCTCCATGACGCATGTCATCAAAATGTGCCTTCGCCTTCTCATCACAATGCTCCATGACCTGGTCATCGCAATGCTCCAAGACCCCTGTAATCACAATGCTCCATGCCCCTTTTCATCTCAATGCTCCATGAACCCTGTCATCACAGTGCACCATGCCCATCATCATAATGCTTCATGCTATTGTCATCACAATGAAATCAAAATGCTCCATGACCTCTGTCATCACAATGCTCTAAACACTTGTGATCACAATGTTCCATAACTCTTGTCATCACAACGCCCCATGACACTCATCATCACTATTAACCATGGTATTTTATTCACAATACTCCATGACCTTTGTCATCACAATGCTCAATAAACTTGTCATCACAATGCTCCCTGACAATGGTCGTCAATATGCTCCTTGAAACCTGTCATGACAAGGCTCCATGCATTTTCCATCACAATAATCCTTGCACTTTTCATCACAATACTCCAAGACCCCTGTAATCACAATGCTCCATGCCATTTTCATCACAATGCTTAATGAAGCATGTCTTCAAAATGCTCCATTGCCTTCTCATCAACATGCTCCATGCCCTTTTCATCAAAATGCTCCATTCCCTTGTCATCAAAATGCTCCATGACCCGTGTCATCACAATACTCCATGAATATTTTCAGCCCTGTGCTCCATGACCACTTCACAATGCCCCATGAACCCAGTCATCACTATGCTCCATGACCACTGTCATCACAACGATCCATGACCCCTGACAACACAGTGAACATGGACTCTTGTCATCAAAATGCTCCATGACACTTGTCATCACAATGATCCATTCTCTTGTCATCACAATGCTCCATAACCCTTGTCATCACAAGGCTCCAAGCCCTTGTAATCACTATGCTCCATTATATTTGTCATCACATTTCTCCATGACACTTTGCATCACAGTGCTCCATGCCATTGTCTTCACAATGGATCATGACATATGTCACCACAATGCTCCCTGACACCTGTCTTCACAATAATCTATGACCTTGTCATAACAATGTCTCATGCCCTTTATCACAATGCGCCATGCCCACTGTCATCACAATAATCCAAGAAATTTATCAGACCAATGCCCCATGAACCCTGTCATCCCAATGCTCCATGAGCCCTGTAATCAGAATGCTCCATGACGCTTTTCATCACAGAGCTCCATGACCCTTGTCATCACAATGCTCCATGACCCCTGCCATCACAATACTCCATGAATATTTTCAGCCCAATGCTCCATGACCTTCTCATCACAATACTCCAAGATCCCTTTAATCACAATGCTCCTTGCCCCTTTTCATCTCAATGCTCCATGAACCCTGTCATCACAATGATCCATGCCCATCATCATAATGCTTCATGCTATTTTCATCACAATGAAATCAAAATGCTCCATGACCTCTGTCATCACAATGTTCCAAACCCTTGTGATCACAATGTTCCATAACAGTTGTCATCACAAAGCCCCATTACGCTCGTCATCACAATTATCAATGGTCTTCTCATCACAATGCTCCATGACATTTGTCATCACAATGCTCAATACACTTGTCATCACAATGCACCATGAGCTTGTCAGCACAATGCTCCCTGACACTTGTCATCAGTATGCTCCTTGAACACTGTCATGACAAGGATCCATGCCTATTTCATCACAATGATCCATTCCCTTTTCTTCACAATGCTCCAAGACCACTGTTATCACAAAGCTCCGTGATACCAGTCATCACAATGCTTCATGACATTTGTCATCACAATGGTCCATGACCTTGTCACACAAAGCTCTGTGACCTTTGTCACCACAATGCTCCATGAACTTTGAATCACAATGCTCTGTGACCCTTGGCATCACAACGTTCCATGCCTTTGTCAGCACAATGCTCCATGACCCTTGTCATCAAAATGCTCCATGAGCTTGTCAGCACACTGCTCCATGACCGATGACATCACAAGGTGCCATGCGCTTGTCAACACAATGCTTCACATTTTTGTCATCACAATGCACCATAAAACTTGTCATCACAATACTCCATGCACTTCTCAAGAAAATGGTCTCTCACCACTGATACCACAATGTTCCATCACTAATCATCAGAATACTCCCTAACCCAATTCATCACAATGTTCCATGACCCCAGTCATCACAATGCTACATGCCCTTATCGTCACAATGTACCACTCCCTTGTCATCAAAATGCTACATGACCTTTGTCATCACAAAGCTCCATGACCCTTGGCATCACAATGCTCCAGGCCATTGTCATCACAATGCTCCATGAAGCCTCTCATCATATTGCTCCATGCCCTTGTCATCACAAAGCTCCAAGACGCTTGTCATCACAATGCTCGATGCCCTTCTCATCACAATGTTCCATGCCCTTGTCATTAAAATCCTCCAAGACTCATGTATCAAAGTGTACCTTGCCCTTGTCATCATAATGCTCCATGCACACTCTCATCACAATAATCCATGAAACTTTTCAGACCAATACTCCATGTCCTTGTCATCACAATGCTCCATTACTCCTGTCATAACAATGCTCCATGACCCCTGCCATCACAATGTTCCACGGCCTTGTTATCACAAGGCTCCATGACCCTTGTCATCACAATGCTCCAAGACCTCTGTAATCACAATTCTCCATGCCACTTTTCATCTCAGTGCTCCATGAAAACTGTCATCACAATGCACCACGCCCATCATCATAATGATTCATGCTATTGTCATCACAATGAAATCAAAATGCTCCATGTCCTCTGTCATCACAATGCTCCAAACCCTTCTGATCACAATGTTCCATAACACTTGTCATCACATGCCCCATGACGCTCGTCATCACTATTATGCAAGGTCTTCTCATCAAAATGCTCCATGACCTTTTTCACCACAATGCTCAATACACTTGGCATCACAATGCTCGCTGACACTTGTCATCAGTATGCTCCTTGAACACTGTCATGACAAGGCTCCATGCCTTTTTCATCACAATGATCCATTTCCTTTTCATCACAATGCTCCAAGACCCCTGTAATCACAATGTTCCATGTCCTTGTCATCACAAAGCTCCATGACGCATGTCATCAGAATGCTACATTGCCTTGTCATCACAATGCTCCATGCCCTTGTCATCACATTGCTTCAAAACCCCTGTAATCACAATGCTCCATGCACCTTTTCATCACAATGTTCCATGCCCACTCTCATCACAATAATCCATGAAACTTTTCAGACCAATGCTCCATGCCCTTGTCATCACAATGTTCCATTCCCCCTGTCATAACAATGCTCCATAACACCTGCCATCACAAGGATCCACAGCCTTGTCATCACAAGACTCCATGACCCTTTTCATCACAATGCTCCAAGACCCTGTAATCACAATGCTCCATGCCCTTGTCATCACAAAGCTCCATGACGCATGTCATCAGAATGCTCCATGGCCTTCTCATCACAATGCTACATGCCCTTTTTATCACAGTGCTCCAAGACCCCTGTCATCACAATACTCCACGAATATTTTCAGCCCTATGCTCCATGATCTTCTCATCACAATGCTCCATGATCCCTGTCATCACAACGCTCCAAACACTTGTAATCTCATTGTTCCACAACACTTGTCATAACAACGCCCCATGATGCCTGTCATCACAATCCTCCAAGCCCGTGTCATCACAATCCTCCATGACCTTTGTCATCACAATGCTCAATACACTTGTCATCACAGTGCTCCCTGACACTTGTGGTCAGAATGCTCCTTGAATGCTGTCATGAAAAGCCTCCATGCCTTTTACATCACAATGCTCCATGCCCTTTTCATCACAATGCTCCATGCCATTGTCATCACATTACTCCACAAGCTTGTCATCAGAATGCTCCACGACCCTTGTCATCACAATGCTCGATGCCCCTTGTCATTACAGTGCTGCATGACGCTCGACATCACAATTATCCATGGTCTTCTCATCACAGTGCTCCACGGTCTTGCCATCACAATGCTCCATGACACTTCTCATCACAATGTTACATGATCTTGTCATCACAATTCTCCATGCACTTGTCATCGCAATGCTCAATGAACCCTGTCATAGAAAGCTCCAAGTGCTTTTCATCACAGTGCTTCACGGCATTGTAATCAAAATTCTCAATGGCCGTTGTCATCACAGTGCTCCATGCCCTTGTCATCACAGTGCTCCATGACCATTGTCATCAAAAAGCTCCAAGCCCCTGTCATCACAATGCTCCATTACCTTTGTCATCACAATCTTCCATGACACTTGGCTTCACAATGCTCCATGCCATTGTCATCACAAAGCACCAAGACATATATCATCACAATGCTCCCTGACACCTGTCTGCACAGTACTCCATGACCTTCTCATAACAATGCTGCATGCCCTTGTCATCACAATGGGCCATGCCCACTGTCATCTCAATAATCCATGAAACTTGTCAGACCAATGCTCCATGCCCCCGTCATCACAATGCTCCATGCCCTTGTCATCAAAATGCTCCGTGATTCCAGTCATCACAATGCTTCATGACCTTTGCCATCAAAATGGTCCATGCCCTCGTCATCACAGGGCTCTGTGAAATTTGTCACCATAATGCTCCATGAACTTTTCATTCACAATGCTCTGTGACCCTTGCCATCACAATGCTCCATGCCTTTGTCAGCAGAGTGCTCCATGACCCTTGTTATCACAATGATCCATATGCTTGTTATCAAAATTTTCCACAAACTTGTCATCAGAATGCTCCATAAAACTTGTCATCAAAATGCTCCATGTGCTTCTCATCAAAATGCTCTCTCACCACTGATATCAAAATGTTCCATCACTAGTCATCACAATACTCCCTCACCCCTGTCATGACACTGTTCCACGGCCTTGTCATCACAAGGCTCCATGACCCTTGTCATCACAATGCTCCAAGACCCCTGTAATCACAATGCTCCATGCTATTGTCATCACAAAGCTCCATGACGCAGGTCATCAATCTGCTCCATGGCCTTCTAATCACAATGCTCCATGCCCTTGTCATCACAGTGCTCCAAGACAACTGTAATCAAAATGCTCCATGCCACTTTTCATCTCAATGCTCCATGAAATCTGTAATCACAATGAACCATGACCATCATCATGGAGACTTATCAATACAAAGGTTTTAAGATTCTTACTAGTCAGATATATTCCTCTGCGAGAAATATGGGGTTTTGAGTCCATTTCACTAAGGAAAGTGTAGGTCTTGTGTATTCCGTATTTGGTTTCTGGAACGGTACCTGTACTAATATCAAACTCTGGTTTTATGCATCACCCCACCTCTCCTTCAGCCTTAAGCAGGCACAAGAGTGTTTTCTAAATGTGAGACACTGTTCTCTTTCCTAACTCAGTTCATGTGTAGCCATGTTTACAGGACCTTCATAAGTGATATCTTATGATAAGATTCTTTTTCTCTGTGACTTATTTCACTTAGAATCATCGTACCTGAATCCACTCACTTTGCTGCTACTGGCCTTATAACATTGATTTCATGGCTGAGGGATATTCCATCGTACATAAGTAACACAAATTCTTGAACCATTTTTGTCTTTCCTAGGATATTTAAGTTGTACCCAAGTTGAGGTTCTTTTAAGCAGTGCAGCACTAAATTTTGTGGTGGCTCTGTCTTATTGATTTTCAGTATTCCCAAGGTATATTCCCTAGACTGGAAGTGCCCTTGGCTCTGTTGTTCTGTTGTTTCCTTGTTTTAGGGAACACAATGCACTCCTCCAGAGAGGCAGTTGGCAATTTACATGCTGCCAATCAGCATAACTAGGCTCCCTGTTTTCCAGGGCCTGTCTTGCCTTTCTGGTTTTTACACATTTTGCAGATGTCCCTTTTGACCGGTGGGAAGCGATCCTTCATTGTAGTTCAGATTTGCGTTGCCCGCTTGCTTGCTTGGCCAAAAAGGACGTATGAGTTTTCTCCTGAATATATTCAGGAGAAAACACATACGCCCTTTCTGGCCAAGTGCATCATTGTCGAAGTTGTGCCCCTCTTCCTGTGATTTAAATGTGATTCGAATGTACCTCTTGAAATCTGTTTCCTGGTATTCTGGCTCGCTTTCAATTCCGCCTCATTGTCTTCCCTCAAAAGATTTTTGGACGATTGTTGTCCTTTACTTCTCTGACAGTTTCTGCTTTGCTGTGCCCCTAAGCTCCATTTATCAACTCGTTTTTTGTGAGTTGACCGCAAGTCCAAATTTTGGATCAAGACCTATACTGGTTCCCGGCGGGTGGCTGAGACTTTGGTTAATTCTTCTTCCTTCCGGGAAATTAGAGTGACATGTGCCCGTCCAAATGCCTAACAGCTACTCTCTCATTGGTTCTCCCTCTTCCCTTTCATCCTCTGCCAAATTGGCAACCTGTGCGAACCAGGAGGTTAAAGGGGCTGTCTTTCCAGGTTGGGAGATTGGTAGTAAATCTGTTGGAAAGTCAAACCGGAGCACCAGGAGAGGGATTATTAGTTGAGTTTTAGAAATCTTTCATATTCACAGTGTGTCCATTCTCTAGGGTTTCCATACATGTTATTGCTGTAGTAATATCCCCTTCATCCTGGAGAATTGGGACCCTTGAAATATGGGCCACTCGTTATTGCTTTAAAGGGTCTGCATTTGCTCACCGAATCTCACCAATCCTCTCAGTCCCTAGTGTCCAGCTTTATGCCACATCCAGCTGTCGTTGTAGATAGGGTCATTCCAGGTTTCATCAGAGCCCCTGAAAGAATTGTAAAGAATTTCCCTGTTTTTTTGTTTTGTTTTTGAAATTCTTTTTATATTGGGTTTGAACTGATTCTCACTGCCATGTTTATGCCAGTCTAGACAAATTTTATTCCCTTATGGAGACATATCAATACATAGCTTTTAAGTTTCTTACAAGTCAGATATATTCCTCTGCGGGAAATATGTCATTTTGTGTCCCTTTCACTGAGGAAAGTGTAGGTTTTTTCTATTCCGTAGTTGGTTTTTGGAACGGTACCTGTACTAATATCAAACTCTGGTTTTATGCATCACCCCACCTCTCTTTCCACCTTGAGCAGGCATAAGAGTGTGTCCTAAATGTGAGACTCTGTTCTCTTTCCTAACTCAGTTCATGTGTAGCAATGTTTACAGGACCTTCATAAGTGATATCTTATGATAAGTTCCTTTTTCTCTGTGACTTATTTCACTTAGATTCATCGTACCTCAATCGACTCATTTTGCTTCTACTGGCCTTATGACATTGATTTCATGGCTGAGGGATATTCCATCATACGCTAGTACCACAATTTCTTGAACCATTTTTGTTTTCCTAGGATATTTAAGGTGTATCCAAGTTGAGGTTCTTGTAAGCAGTGCAGCCCTAAATTTTGGGGTGGCTCTGTCTTATTGATTTTCAGTTTTCACAATTATATTCCCTAGACTGGAAGTGCCCTTGGCTCTGTAGCTCTGCTGTTTACTTGTTTTAGGGAACACAATGCACTCCTCCAGAGAGGCAGTTGGCAATTTACATCCTGCCCATCAGCATAACTAGGCTCCCTATTCTCCAGGGCCTGTCTTGCCTTTCTGGTTTTTACACATTTTGTGGATGTCCCTTTTGACCGGTGGGAAGTGATACTTCTTTGTAGTGCAGATTTGCATTGCCTGCTTGCTTGCTTGGCCAAAAAGTGCGTATGTGTTTTCTCCTAAATATATTCAGGAGAAAACACATACGCCCGTTTTGGCCAAGTGCATCATTGTCGAAGTTTTGCCCCTCTTCCTGTGCTTTAAAGGCGATTCCAATGTACCTCTTGAAATCTGTTTCCTGCTATTCTGCCTCGCTTTCAAGTCCGCCTCGTTGCCTTCCCTCAACAGATTTTTGGATGATAGTTGTCCTTTATTACTTTGCCAGTTTGTGAATTGCTGTGCCCCTGAGCTCCATTTTTCTACTCGTTTGTTGTGAGGTGACAGTAAGTCCAAAATTTTGGTTCAGGACCTATACTGGTTCTTGGTGGGTGGCCGAGAGTTTTGTTAATTCATCTTACGGCCGGGAAATTAGAGTGACATGTGAAAGTCCAAATGCATAACAGCTACTCTCTCATTGATTCTCCCTATTCCCTTTCATCCTCTGCCAAATTGGCAACCTGTGCGAACCAGGATGTTAAAGGGGCAGTCTCTCCAAGTAGGGAGATTGATAGTAAAGCAATTGGGAAATCAAACGGGAGCACCAGGAGATGGACTATTAGTTGAGATTTATAAACCTTTCGTATTCACAGTGTGTCCATTCTCTAGGTTTCCCGTACATGTTATAACTGTAGTAATATTCCAATCAACCTGGAGAGTTGGGATCCTTGGAATGTGTGCCACGAATTATTGCTTTAAATGGTCTGCATTTGCTCACCGAATCTCACCAATCCTCTCAGTCCCACGTGTCCAGCCTTATGCCACATCCAGCTGTCGTTGTAGGTAGGATGATTCCAGGTTTCATCAGAGCCCCTGAAGGAATTGTAAAGAATTTCCCGGTTTTTTTTTGTTTTGTTTTTGAAATTCCTTTTTATAGTGGGTTTGAACAGATTCTCACTGTCATGTTTATGCCAGTCTAAGCACACTTGATTCCCATACGGAGACACATCAATAAATAGGTTTTAAGATTCTTACTAGTCAGATATATTCCTCTGCAGGAAATATGGGGTTTTGAGTCCCTTTCACTGAGGAAGGTGTAGTTCTTGTCTATTCCGTAGTTGGTTTTTGGAACGGTACCTGTACTAATACCAAACCCTGGTTTTATGCATCACTCCACCTCTCCTTCCCCCTTAAGCAGGTAAAAGTGTGTTTTCTAAATGTGAGACTCTGTTCTCTTTCCTAACTAAGTTCATGTGTAGCCATGTTTACAGGACCTTCATAAGTGATATCTTATGATAAGTTTCTTTTTCTCTGTGACTTATTTCACTTAGAATCATCGTACCTGAATCCACTCACTTTGCTGCTACTGGCCTTATGACATTGATTTCGTGGCTGAGGGATATTCCATCATACGTAAGTAACACAATTTCTTGAAACAATTTTGTCTTTCCTGGGATATTTAAGGTGCACCCAAGTTGAGGTTCTTGTATGCAGTGCAGCCCTGAATTTGGTGGGGCTCTGTCTTATTGATTTTCAGTTTTCGCAAGGTATCTTCTCTAGACTGGAAGTGCCTTTGGCTCTGTAGCTCTGGTGTTTACTTGTTTTAGGGAACACAATGCACTGCTCCAGAGAGGCAGTTGGCAGTTCATATCCTGTCCATCAGCATAATTAGGATCCCTGTTCTTCAGGGCCTGTCTTGTCTTTCTGGTTTTTACAGATTTTTTGGATGTCCCTTTTGACCGGTGGGAAGTGATACTTCTTTGTAGTGCAGATTTGCATTGCCCGGTTGCTTGCTTGGCCAAAAAGGGCGTATGCGTTTTCTCCTGAATATATTCAGGAGAAAACGCATACGCCCTTTTTGGCCAAGTGCATCATTGTCGAAGTTGTCCCCCTCTTCTGGTGTTTTAAAGGTGATTCCAATGTACCTCTTGAAATCTGTTTCCTGCTATTCTGGCTCGCTTTCAAGTCTGCCTACTTGCCTTCCCTCAACAGATTTTTGGATGATAGTTGTCCTTTATTACTCTGCCAGTTTGTGAATAGCTGTGCCCCTGAGCTCCATTTTTCAACTCGTTATTTGTGAGCTGACCGCAAGTCCACAATTTTGGTTCAGGACCTATACTGTTTCCCGGCGGGTGGCTGAGACTTTGGTTAATTCTTCTTCCTGCCGGGAAATTAGAGTGACATGTGCCCGTCCAAATGCCTAACAGCTACTCTCTCATTGGTTCTCCCTCTTCCCTTTCATCCTCTGCCAAATTGGCAACCTGTGCAAACCAGGAGGTTAAAGGGGCTGTCTAAACAAGTTGGGAGATTGATAGTAAAGCAGTTGGAAGGTCACACCAGAGCACCAGGTGAGGGATTATTAGTTGAGTTTTAGAAACTTTTCGTATTCAGAGTGTGTCCATTCTCTAGGTTTCCAGTACATGTTATAGCTGTAGTAATATTCCCTTCATCCTGGAGAGTTGGGATCCTTGGAATGTGTGACACACATTATTGCTTTATGTTGTCTGCATGTGCTCACCGAATCTCACCAATCCTCTCAGTCCCAAGTGTCCAGCCTTATGCAATATCCAGCTGTTGTTGTAGATAGGGTCATTCCAGGATTCATCAGAGCCCGTGAAGGAATTGTAAAGAATTTCCCTGTTTTTTGTTTTGTTCTTGAAATTCCTTTTTATAGTGGGTTTGAGCTGATTCTCACTGCCATGTTTATGCCAGTCTACACACTCTTGATTCCCTTGCGGAGACATATCAATACATAGTTTTTAAGAATATTACTAATCAGATATATTCCTCTGCGGGAAATATGGTGTTTGGAGTCCCGTTCACTGAAGAAGGTGTAGGTCTTGCCTAATCCGTAGTTGGATTTTGGAACGGTACCTGCACTAATATCAAACTCTGGTTTTATGCATCACCCCAAATCTCCTTCCCCCTTAAGCAGGCATAAGAGTGTTTTCTAAAAGTAAGACACTGTTCTCTTTCCTAACTCATTTCATGAGTAGCCATGTTTACAGGACCTTCATAAGTGAGATCTTATGATAAGTTTCTTTTTCTCTGTGACTTATTTCACTTAGATTCATCGTACCTGAATCCACTCATTTTTCTTCTACTGGCCTTATGACATTGATTTCATGGCTGAGGGATATTCCATCGTATGCAATTACCACAATTTCTTGAACCATTTTTGTTTTCCTAGGATATTTAAGGTGTGTCCAATTTGAGGTTCTTGTAAGCAGTGCAGCCCTAAATTTTGGGGTGGCTCTGTCTTATTGATTTTCAGTTTTCACAAGGTATATTCCCTAGACTGGAAGTGCCCTTGGCTCTGTAGCTCTGCTGTTTACTTGTTTTAGGGAACACAATGCACTCCTCCAGAGAGGCAGTTGGCAATTTACATCCTGCCCATCAGCATAACTAGGCTCCCTATTCTCCAGGGCCTGTCTTGCCTTTCTGGTTTTTACACATTTTGTGGATGTCCCTTTTGACCGGTGGGAAGTGATAACTCTTTGTAATGCAGATTTGCAATGCCCGCTTGCTTGCTTGGCCAAAAAGGGCGTATGTGTTTTCTCCTAAATATATTCAGGAGAAAACGCATACGCCCTTTTTGGCCAAGTGCATCATTGTCGAAGTTTTGCCCCTCTGCCTGTGCTTTAAAGGCGATTCCAATGTACCTCTTGAAATCTGTTTCCTGCTATTCTGGCTCGCTTTCCAGTCCGCCTCCTTGCCTTCCCTCAACAGATTTTTGGACGATAGTTGTCCTTTATTACTTTGCCAGTTTGTGAATTGCTGTGCCCCTGAGCTCCATTTTCTACTCGTTTGTTGTGAGGTGACAGCAAGTCCAAAATTTTGGTTCATGACCTATACTGGTTCTTGGTGGGTGGCCGAGAGTTTTGTTAATTCATCTTACTGCCGGGAAATTAGAGTGACATATGAAAGTCCAAATGCCTCACAGCTACTCTCTCATTGGTTCTCCCTCTTCCCTTTCATCCTCTGCCAAATTGGCAACCTGTGCGAACCAGGATGTTAAAGGGGCAGTCTCTCCAAGTAGGGAGATTGATAGTAAAGCAATTGGAAAATCAAACGGGAGCACCAGGAGATGGACTATTAGTTGAGATTTATAAACCTTTCGTATTCACAGTGTGTCCATTCTCTAGGTTTCCCGTACATGTTTTAACTGTAGTAATATTCCCATCAACCTGGATAGTTGGGATCCTTGGAATGTGTGCCACGCATTATTGCTTCAAATGGTCTGCATTTGCTCACCGAATATCACCAATCCTCTCAGTCCCACGTGTCCAGCCTTATGCCACATCCAGCTGTCGTTGTAGATAGGATCATTCCAGGTTTCATCAGAGCCCCTGAAGGAATTGTAAAGAATTTCCCTGTTTTTTTGTTTTGTTTTTGAAATTCCTTTTTATAGTGGGTTTAAACTGATTCTCACTGCCATGTTTATGACAGTCTAGACACACTTGATTCCCTTACGGAGACATATCAATAAATAGGTTTTAAGATTCTTACTAGTCAGATATATTCCTCTGCGGGAAATATGGGGTTTTGAGTCCCTTTCACTGAGGAAGGTGTAGTTCTTGTCTATTCCGTAGTTGGTTTTTGGAACGGTACCTGTACTTATATCAAACTCTGGTTTTATGCATCACTCCACCTCTCCTTCCCCCTTAAGCAGGCATAAGAGTGTTTTCTAAATGTGAGACTCTGTTCTCTTTCATAACTCAGTTCATGTGTAGCCATGTTTACAGGACCTTCATAAGTGATATCTTATGATAAGTTTCTTTTTCTCTGTGACTTATTTCACTTAGATTCATCGTACCTGAATCCACTCGTTTTGCTGTTACTTGCCTTATGACATTGATTGCATGGATGAGGGATATTCCATTATACGTATATACCACAATTTCTTGAACCATTTTTGTCTTTCCTGGGATATTTAAGGTGTACCCAATTTGAGGTTCTTGTAAGCAGTGTAGCCCTAAATTTTGGGGTGGCTCTGTCTTATTGATTTTCAGTTTTCCCAAGGTATCTTCTCTAGACTGGAAGTGTCCTTGGCTCTGTAGCTCTGTTGTTTACTTGTTTTAGGGAACACAATGCACTCCTCCAGAGAGGCAGTTGGCAATTTACATTGTGCCCATCAGCATAACTAGGCTCCCTGTTCTCTAGGGCCTGTCTTGTCTTTCTGGTTTTTACACATTTTGCGGATGTCCCTTTTGACCGCTGGGAAGTGATACTTCTTTGTAGTGCAGATTTTCATTGCCCGCTTGCTTGCTTGGCAAAAAAGGGCGTATGGGTTTTCTCCTGAATATCTTCAGGAGAAAACGCATACGCTCTTTTTGGCCAAGTGCATCATCGTCGAAATTGTGCCCTTTTCCTGTGCTTTAAAGGCGATTCCAATGTACCTCTTGAAATCTGTTTCCTGCTATTCTGGCTCGCTTTCAAGTGTGCCTACTTGCCTTCCCTCAACAGATTTTTGGACAATAGTTGTCCTTTATTACTCTGCCAGTTTGTGAATTGCTGTGCCTCTGAGCTCCATTTTTCAACTCGTTTATTTGTGAGCTGACGGCAAGTCCAAAATTTTGTTTCGGGACCTTTACTGTTTGCCGGCTGCTGGCCGAGACTTTGGTTTATTCTTTTTCCTTCCCGGAAATTAGAGTGACATGTGCCCGTCCAAATGCCTAACAGCTACTCTCTCATTGGTTCTCCCTCTTCCCTTTCATCCACTGCCAAATTGCCAACCTGTGCGAACCAGGAGGTTAAAGGGGCTGTCTCTCCAAGTTTGGAGATTGATAGTAAAGCAGTTGGAAAGTCAAACCAGATCACCAAGAGAGGGACTATTAGTTGAGTTTTTGAACCTTTCGTATTCACAGTGTGTCCATTCTCTAGGTTTCCCGTACATGTTATAACTGTAGTAATATTCCCTTCAAGCTGGAGAGTTGGGACCCATGGAATGTGTGCCACGCATTATTGCTTTAAATGGTCTGCATTTGCTCACCGAATCTCACCAATCCTCTCAGTCCCACGTGTCCAGCCTTATGCCACATACAGCTGTTGTTGTAGATAGGGATATTCCAGGTTTCATCAGAGCCGCTGAAGGAATTGTAAAGAATTTCCCTGTTTTTTGTTTTGTTTCTGAAATTCCTTTTTATAGTGGGTTTGAGCTGATTCTCACTGCCATGTTTATGCCAGTCTACACACTCTTGATTCCCTTACGGAGACATATCAATACATAGGTTTTAAGATTTTTACTAATCAGATATAATCCTCTGCGGGAAATATGGGGTTTTGAGTCCCGTTCACTGAAGAAGGTGTAGGTCTTGTCTAATCCGTTGTTGGTTTTTGGAACGGTACCTGCACTAATATCAAACTCTGGTTTTATGCATCACCCCAAATCTCCTTCCCCCTTAAGCAGGCATAAGAGTGTTTTCTAAAAGTAAGACACTGTTCTCTTTCTTAACTCATTTCATGAGTAGACATGTTTACAGGACCTTCATAAGTGAGATCTTTCCATGAAATTTTTATCATAATGCTCTGTGACCCTTGTCATCACAAAGCTCCATGCCTTTGTCAGCACAATACTCCATGACCTTGGTCATCACAATGCTCGATGCGCGTGTCAGCACAATGCTCCATAATCCATGTCATCACAATGCTCCTCATACTTGTCATCAAAATGCTCCATAAACTTTGTCATCACAATGAAACATGCACTTCTCCTCAAAATACCTTCTCACCACTGATATCACAATGTTCCATCACTAGTCATCACAGTACTCACTTACCCCTGTCATTACAATATTCCATGACCCCTGTAATCACAATTCTCCATGCCCTTGTCATCACAAAGCACCATGACGCATGTCATCAGAATGCTCCATGGCCTTCTCATCACAATGCTCCATGCCCTAGTCAACACAGTGCTCCAACACCCCTGTAATCACAATGCTCCATGCCCCTTTTCATCTCAATGCTCCATGAACCCTGTCATCAAAATGCACCGTGCCCATCACCATTATATTTCATGCTATTGTCATCACAATGAAATCAAAATGCTCCATGACCTCTGTCATCACAATGCACCAAACCCTTCTGATCACAATGTTCCATAACACTTGTCATCACCATGCCCCATGATGCTGATCATCACAATTATCCATGGTCTTATCATCACAATGTTCCATGATCTTTGTCATCACAATGCTCAATACACTTATTATCACAATGCTCCCTAACAGTTGTCATCAGTATGCTCCTTGAACCCTGTCATGACAAGGCTCCATGCATTTTTCATCAAAATGATCCATTCCCTTTTCATCACAATGCTCCAGGAACCCTGTAATCACAATGCTCCATGTCCTTGTCATCACAAAGCTCCATGACGCATGTCATTAGAATGCTCCATTGCCTTCTCATCACAATGCTCCATCCCCTTGTAATCAAATTGCTTCAAAACCCCTGTAATCTCAATGCTCCATGCAACTTTTCATCAGAATGCTCCATGCCCTTGTCATCACAATGCTCCATGACCCTTGTCATCGCAATGTTCCAAGGCCTTGTCATCAAAATGCTCCATTACCTTTGTCATCACAATCCTCCATGACACTTGGTATCACAATGCTCCATACCATTGTCATCACAATGGACAATGACATATGTCATCACAATACTCCCTGACACCTGTCTTCACAATACTCCATGACCTTGTCATCAAAATGTTCCATGCCCTTGTCATCACAATGTGCCATGCCCACTCTCTTCACAATAATCCATAATCTTCTCAGAGCAATGCTCCCTGACCCCTGTCATCACAATGCGCCGTGACTCCTGTAATCACAATGATTCATGACCTTTGTCAACACAGTGGTCCATTTCCTCTTCACACAAGGCTCTGTGATCTTTTACACCACAATGCTCCATGAATATTTCATCACAATGCTCTGTGTCCCTTGTCATGAAAATGCTCCATGCCTTTGTCACCACAATTCTCCATGCCCTTGTTATCACAATGCTCCATGCCAACTGTCATCACAATAATCCATGAAACATGTCAGACCAATGTTCCATGCCCCTGTCTTCACATTGCTCCATGCCCTTGTCATCACAATGCTCCATGACCCATTTCATCACAACGCTCCGTGACTCCAGTCATCACAATGCTTCATGACCTATCTCATCACTATGGTCCATACCCTCGTCACACAAGGCTCTATGATCTTTTTCACCACAATGCTCCATGAATATTTCATCACAATGCTCTGTGTCCCTTGTCATCAAAATGCTCCATGCCTTTGTCAGCCCAATGCTCCATGACTCTGGTCATCAAAATGCTCCATGTGCTTGTCAGCACAATGCTCCATGACCCCTGTCATCACAATGCTCCGTGACTCCAGTCATCACAATGCTTCATGACCTTTGTCCTCACAATGGTCCATGCCCTCGTCACACAAGGCTTTGTGACATTTGTCATCACAATGCTCCATGCCCTTGTCATCACAATGCAGCATGCCCACTGTCATCACAATAATCCATGAAGCATGTCAGACCAATGTTCCATGCCCCTGTCATCACATTGCTCCATGCCCTTGTCATCACAATGCTCCATGACCCCTGTCATCACAATGCTCCGTGACTCCAGTCATCACAAAATTTCATGACCTTTGTCCTCACAATGGTCCATGCTTTCGTCACACAAGGCTCTGTGATCTTTGTCACCACAATGCTCCATGAAATTTTCATCACAATGCTCTGTGTCCCTTGTCATCACAATGCTCCATGCCTTTGACAGCACAATGCTCCAAGACACTTGTCATAAAAATGTTCCATGCGCATGTCAGCACAATGCTTCATGACACATGTCATCACAATGTGCCATGCTCTTTTCATCACAATGCTCCACATCCTTTTCATCGCTATGCTCCATAAAACTTGTCATCACAATGCTCCATGCACTTCTCATCAAAATGCTCTCTCACCACATATATCACAAAGTTCCATCACTAGTCATCACAATACTTGCTCACCCATGTCATCACAATGTTCCATGACCACTGTCATCACAGTGCTCCATGCCCTTGTCATCACAATGCTCCATGACCCTTGTCATCGCAATGTTCCAAGCCCTTTTCATCAAAATGCTCTATTACCTTTGTCATCCCAATCCTCCATGACACTTGGTATCACAATGCTCCATTCAATTGTCATCACAATGGACAATGACATATGTCATCACAGTGCTCCCTGACACCTGTCTTCACAATACTCCATGACCTTGTCTTCACAATGTTCCATGCCCTTGTCATCACAGTGTGCCATGCCCACTGTCATCACAATAATCCATGAAACATGTCAGACCAATGTTCCATGCCCCTGTCATCACATTGCTCCATGCCCTTGTCATCACAATGCTCCATGAACCCTGTCATCACAATGCTCCGTGACTCCAGTCATCACAATATTTCATGACCTTTTTCCTCACAATGGTCCATGCCCTCGTCACACAAGACTCTGTGACCTTTGTCACCACAATGCTCCATCCCCTTTTCATCTCAATGATCCATGTGCACTGTCATCACAATAATCCATGAAACTTGTCAGACCAATGTTCCATGCCCCTGTCATCATATTGCTCCATGCCCCTGTCATCACAATGCTCCATGACCCCTGTCATCACAGTGCTCCGTGAGTCCAGTCATCACAATGATTCATGATCTTTCTCATCACAATGGTCCATGCCCTCGTCACAAAAGGCTCTGTGATCTTTGTCACCACAATGCTCCATGAAATTTTCATCACAATGCTCTGTGTCCCTTGTCATCACCATGCTCCCTGCCTTTGTCAACACAATGCTCCATGACACTTGTCATCCAAATGCTCCATGCGCTTGTCAGCACAATCCTCCATGACACATGTCATCACAATATGCCATGCTTTTTTCATCACAATGCTCCACATCCTTTTCATCGCTATGCTCCATAAAAGTTGTCATTACAATGCTCCATGCTCTTCTCATCAAAATGCTCTCTCACCACCTATATCACAATATTCCATCGCTAGTCATCACAATACTAGCTCACTCCTGTCATCACAATGTTCCATGACCACTGTTATCACAGTGCTTCATGCCCTTATCATCACAATGCTCCATGACCCCTGACATCACCATGTTCCATAACCCCTGTCACAAAATACTCCATGACCCATTTCATCGCAATGCTTCATGACCCCTGATATCACAATGTTCCATAACCCCTGTCATCAAAATATTCCATGACCCTTTTATTCAAATTGCTCCATGACCCTGTCATCACAATGCTCCATGCCATTGTCATCACAATGCTCAATTAAATCTCTCATCACATTGCTCCATGCACTTGTCATCACAATGTTCCATTACACCTGTCATAACAATGCTCCATGACCCCTGCCCTCACAATGTTCCACGGACTTGGCATCCCAAGGCTCCGAGACCCTTGTCATCACAATGCTCCAAAACCTCTGTTATCACAGTTCTCCATGCCACTTTTCATCCCAATGTTCCATGAACACTGTCATCACAATGCACCATGCCCATCATCATAATGATTCATGCTATTGTCATCAAAATGAAATCAAAATGCTCCATGTCCTCTGTCATCACAATGCTCCAAACCCTTCTGATCACAGTGTTCCATAACACTTGTGATCACATGCCCCATGACGTTCGTTATAAAAATTATGCAAGGTCTTCTCATCACAATGCTCGATGACCTTTGTCACTACAATGCTCAATACACATGGCATCACAATGCTCGCTGACACTTGTCATCAGTATGCTCCTTGAACACTGTCATGACAAGGCTCCATGCCTTTTTCATCACAATGATCCATTCCCTTTTCATCACAATGCTCCAAGAACCCAGTTATTCACAATGCTCCGTGACTCCAGTCATCACAATGCTTCATGACATTTGTCATCACAATGGTCCATGACCTCGTCACACAAAGCTCTGTGACCTTTGTGAACACAATGCTCCATGAAATTTTTATCACAATGCTCTTTGACCCTTGTCATCACAAAGCTCCATGCCTTTGTCAGCACAATGCTCCATAACCCATGTCATCACAATGCACCATTCACTTGTCATCACAATGCTCCATGCCCTTGTCATCACAATGCTCCGTGAACCCTGTCATCACAATGCTCCGTGACTCCAGTCATCACAGTGATTCATGACCTTTGTCCTCACAATGCTCCATGCCCTCGTCACACAAAGCTCTGTGACCTTTGTCACCACAATGCTCCATGCCCTTGTCATCTCAGTGCTCCATGCGCACTGTCATCACAATAATCCAAGAAACTTGTCAGACCAATGTTCCATGCCCCTGTCATCATATTGCTCCATGCCCTTGTCATCACAATGCTGCATGACCCCTGTCATCACACTGCTCCGTGACCCCAGTCATCACAATGATTCATGACATTTCTCATCACAATGGTACATGCCCTCGTCAAAAAAGGCTCTGTGATCTTTGTCACCACAATGCTACATGAAATTTTCATCACAATGCTCTTTGTCCCTTGTCATCACAATGCTCCATGCCATTGTCAGCACAATGCTCCATGACACTTGTCATCAAAATGCTCCATGCGCTTGTCAGCACAATGCTCCATGACACATGTCATCACAATGTGCCATGCACTTTTCCTCACAATGCTCCACATCCTTTTCATCGCTATGCTCCATAAAACTTGTCATCACAATGCTCCATGCACTTCTCAGCAAAATGCTCTCTCACCACATATATCACAATGTTCCATCACTAGTCATCACAATACTCGCTCACCCCTGTCATCACAATGTTCCATGACCACTGTCATCACAGTGCTACATGCCCTTATCATCACAATGTTCCATAACCCATTTCACAAAATGCTCCATGACCCATTTCTTCACAATGCTTCATGAACCCTGACATCACAATTTTCCATAACCCCTGTCATCAAAATATTCCTTGACCCTTTTATTCAAATTGCTCCATGACCCTGTCATCACAATGCTCCCTGCCCTTCTCATCACAATGCACCACACCCTTGTAATCAAAATTCCCCATGACATTTGTCATCACCAATCTCCATGACCCTTGGCATCACAATGCTCCCTACCATTGACATCACAATGCTCAATGAAATCTCTCATCACGTTGCTCCATGCGATTGTCATCACAATGCTCCATTACACCTGTCATAACAATGCTCCATGACCCCTGCCATAAAAATGTTCCACCGCCTTGTCATCACAAGGCTCCATGACCTTTGGCACCACAATGCTCAATACACTTGGCATCACAATGCTCGCTGACACTTGTCATCAGTATGCTCCTTGAACACTGTCATGACAAGTCTCCATGCCTTTTTCATCACAATGATCCATTCCCTTTTCTTCGCAATGCTCCAAGACCCCTGTTATCACAATGCTCCGTGACTCCACTCATCACAATGCTTCATGACATTTGTCATCACATTGGTCCATGACCTCGTCACACAAAGCTCTGTGACCTTTGTCACCACAATGCTCCATGAAATTTTTATCACAATGTTCTTTGACCCTTGTCATCACAAAGCTCCATGCCTTTGTCAGCACAATGCTCCATGACCCTTGTCATCACAATGCTCTATTCACGTGTCAGCACAATGCTCCATAACCCATATCAGAACAATGCACCATGCACTTGTCATCACAATGCTCCACATCCTTCTCATCAAAATGCTCCATAAACCTTGTCATCACAATGCTCCATGCACTTCTCCTCAAAATGCCTTCTCACCACTGATATCAAAATGTTCCATCACTAGTCATCACAATACTCGCTCACCCCTGTCATCACAATATTCCATGACCCCTGTAATCACAGTTCTCCATGCCCTTGTCATCACAAAGCTCCATGACGCATGTCATCATAATGCTCCATGGCCTTCTCATCACAAAGCTCCATGCCCTTGTCATCACAATGCTCCAACACCCCTGTAATCACAATGCTCCATGCCCATTTTCATCTCAATGCTCCATGAACCCTGTCATCACAATGCACCGTGCCCATCACCATAATATTTCATGCTATTGTCATCACAATGAAATCAAAATGCTCAATGACCTCTGTCATCACAATGCTCCGTGACTCCAGTCATCACAATGCTCCATGACACTTGTCCTCACAATGCCCCATGACGCTGGTCATCACAATTATCCATGGTCTTCTCATCACAATGCTCCATGGTCTTTGTCATCACAATGCTCAATACACTTATCATCACAATGCTCCCTGACAGTTGTCATCAGTATGCTCCTTGAACCCTGTCATGACAAGACTCCATGCATATTTCATCACAATGAGCCATTCCCTTTTCATCATAATGCTCCAAGACCCCTGTAATCACAATGATCCATGGCCTTGTCATCACAAAGCTCCATGAAGCATGTCATCAGAATGCTCCATTTCCTTCTCATCACAATGCTCCATGCCCTTGTCATCACATTACTTCAAAACCCCTGTAATCTCAATGCTCCATGCACCTTTTCATCAGAATGCTCCATGCCCTTGTCATCACAATGATCCATGACCCTTGTCATCGCAATGTTCCAAGCCCTTGTCATCAAAATTCTCCATTACCTTTGTCATCGCAATCCTCCATGACACTTGGTATCACAATGCTCCCTGACATCTGTCTTCACAATACTCCATGACTTTGTCATCACAATGTTCCATGCCCTTGTCATAACAATTCGCCATGCCCACTGTCATCACAATAATCGTTGAAATATGTTAGACCAATGTTCCATGCCCCTGTCATAACAATGCTCCATGCCCTTGTCATCACAATGCTCCATGACCCCTGTCATCTCAATGCTCCTTGACTCCAGTCATCACAATGCTTCATGACCTTTGTCCTCACAGTGGTCCATGCCCTCGTCACACAAGGCTCTGTGACCTTTATCACCACAATGCTCCATGCCATTGTCATCTCAATGCTCCATGTCCACTGTCATCACAATAATTCATGGAACTTGTCAGACCAATGTTCCATGCCCCTCTCATCACACTGATCCATGCCCTTGTCATCACAATTCTCCAAGACCCCTGTCATCACAGTGCCCCGTGACTCCAGTCATCACAATGATTCATGACCTTTCTCATCACAATGGTCCATGCCCTCGTCACACAAGGCTCTGTGATCTTTGTCACCACAATGCTCCATGAAATTTTCATCACAATGTTCTGTGTCCCTTGTCATCACAATGCTCCATGCCTTTGTCAGCACAATGCTCCATGACACTTGTCATCAAAATGCTCCATGCGCTTGTCAGCACAATGCTCCTTGACACATATCATCACAATGTGCCATGCTCTTTACCTCACAAGGCTCCACATCCTTTTCATCGCTATGCTCCCTAAAACTTGTCATCACAATGCTCCATGCACTTCTCATCAAAATGCTCTCTCACCACATATATCACAATGTTCCATCACGAGTCATCACAATACTCGCTCACCCCTGTCATCAAAATGTTCCATGACGACTGTCATCACAGTGCTACATGCCCTTATCATCACAATGCTCCATGACACATGACATCACAATGTTCCATAACCCCTGTCAGAAAATGCTCCATGACCCATTTCATCACAGTGCTTCATGACCCCTGACATCATAATGTTCCATAACACGTGTCATCAAAATATTCCATGACCCTTTATTCAAATTGCTCAATGACCCTGTCATCACAATGCTCCCTCCCTGCTCATCACAATGCACCACACCCTTGTCATCAAAATGCCCCATGACATTTGTCATCACAAAGCTCCATGACCCTTGGCATCACAATGCTCCATGCCATTTTCATTACAATGCTCAATGAAATCTCTCATCACATTGCTCCATGCCCTTGTCATCACAATGCTCCATTACACATCTCATAACAATACTCCATGACCCCTGCCATCACAATGTTCCACGGCCTTGTTATCACAATGCTCCAAGACCTCTGTTATCACAATTTTCCATGGCACTTTTCATCTCAATGCACCATGAACACTGTCGTCACAATGCACCATGCCCATCATCATAATGATTCATGCTATTGTCATCACAATGAAATCAAAATGCTCCATGTCCTTCTCTCATCACAATGCTCCAAACCCTTCTGATCACAGTGTTCCATAACACTTGTCATCACATGCCCCATGACGCTCGTCATCACAATTATGGAAGGTCTTCTCATCACAATGCTCCATGACATTTTTCACCGCAATGCTCAATACACTTTTCATCACAATGCTCGCTGACACTTGTCATCAGTATGCTCCTTGAACACTGTAATGACAAGGCTCCATGACTTTTTCATCACAATGATCCATTCCCTTTTCATGACAATGCTCCAAGACCCCTGTTATCACAATGCTCCATGACTCCAGTCATCACAATGCTCGATACTCTTCTCATCACAATGCTCCATGCCCTTGTCATTACAATCCTCCATAACACATGTATCACAGTGATCCATGCCCTAGTCATCACAATGTTCCATGCCAAATCTCATCACAATTATCCATGAAATTTTCAGACCAATGTTCCATGCCCTTGTCATCACAATGCTCCAAGACCCCTGTAATCACAATGCTCCATGCCCCTATTCATCAGAATGCTCCATGAGACTTGTCATCACAAGGCTCCATGGTCTTCTCATCACACTGCTCCAGGTCCTTGTCATCACAATGCTCCATTCCCTTGTCATCACAATGCTCCATGAACATTTTCAGGCCAATGCTCCATGACTTTCTCATCACAGTGCGCCATGACCCTTGTCATCACAATGCTCCATGACCCCTCTCATCACAATGCTCCATGACACCTGTCATCACAATGCTCCATGTCCCTTGTCATTACAGTGATCCATGACGCTCTTCATCATAATTAGCCATGGTCTTTTCATCACAATTCTCCACGGTCTTGCTATCACATTTCTCCATGCCCTGTTCATCACAATGCTCCATGTCCCATGTCATTACAGTTCTCCACGTCCTTGTCATCACAATGCTTCGTGACACTTCTCATCACAATGTTACATGAACTTGTCATCACAATTCTCCATGCACTTGTCATCGCAATGCTCTATGACACCTTCATAGCAAGCTCCATGTGCTTGTCATCACAATGCTTCACGACGTTGTCATCAAAATTATCAATGGCATTTCTCATCTGAATGCTCCATGCCCTTGTCATCACAATGCTCCATGACTCTTGTCATCAGAATGCTCCATGCACTTGTCATCACAATGCTCCATGACCCTTGTCATCACAATATTCCAAGCCCTTGTCATCAAAATGGTCCATTACCTTTGTCATCACAATCCCCCATGACACTTGGTATCACAATGCTCCATGCCATTGTCATCACAATGGACAATGACATATGTCATCACAATGCTCCCTGACACCTGTCTTCACAATACTCCATGACCTTGTCATCACAATGTTCCATGCCCTTGTCATCACAATGCGCCATGCCCACTCTCATCAAAATAATCCATAAATCTTGTCAGACCAATGCTCCATTACCCCTGTCATCACAATGCTCCGTGACTCCAGTCATCACAATGCTTCTTGACCTTTGTCATCACAATAGTCCATGACCTCGTCACACAAAGCTCTGTGACCTTTGTCACCAAAATGCTCCATGAAATTTTTATCACAATGCTCTATGACCCTTGTCATCACAAAGTTCCATACCTCTGTCAGCACAATGCTCCATGACCCTTGTCATCACAATGCTCGATGCACGTGTCAGCACAATGTTCCATAACCCATGTCATCACAATGATCCATGCACTTTTCATCACAATGCTCCACATCCTTGTCATCAAAATGCTCCATAAACCTTGTCATCACTATGCTCCATGCACTTCTCCTCAAAATGCTTTCTCACCACTGATATCACAATGTTCCATCACTAGTCATCACAATACGCCCTCACCCCTGTCATCACAATATTCCATGACCCCTGTAATCACAATTCTCCATTCCCTAGTCATCACAAAGCTCCATGACGCATGTCATCAGAATGCTCCATGGCCTTCTCATCACAATGCTCCATGCCCTTGTCATCACAATGCTCCAACACCCCTGTAATCACAATGCTCCATGCCCCTTTTCATCTCAATGCTCCATGAACCCTGTCATCACAATGCACCGTGCCCATCACCATAATATTTCATGCTATTGTCATCACAATGAAATCAAAATGCTCAATGACCTCTGTCATCACAATGCACCAAACCCTTCTGATCACAATGTTCCATAACTCTTGTCATCACAATGCCCCATGACGCTGGTCATCACAATTATGCAATGTCTTCTCATCACAATGCTCAATGATCTTTGTCACCACAATGCTCAATACACTTATCATCACAATGCTCCCTGACAGTTGTCATCAGTATGCTCCTTAAAACCTGTCATGACAAGGCTCCATGCATTTTTCATCACAATGATCCATTCCGTTTTCATCACAATGCTCCATGCCATTTCATCACAGTGCTACATGAAAGCTCTCATCTTATTGCTCCATGCACTTGTCACCACAATGCTCCATGATGCTTGTCATCACAATGCTTGATACTCTTCTCATCACAGTGCTCCATGCCCTTGTCATTACAATCCTCCATAACACATGTATCACAGTGTTCCGTCCCCTAGTCATCACAATGTTCCATGCTGAATCTCATCACAATAATCCATGAAATTTTCAGACCAATGATCGATGCCCTTGTCATCAAAATGCTCCATTACCCCTGTCATAATAATGCTCCATGACCCCTGCGATCACAATGTTCCACCGCCTTGGCATCCAAGTCTCCATGACCTTTGTCATCACAGTGCTCCAAGACCCCTGTAATAACAATTCTCCATGCACTTGTCATCACAAAGATCAATGACACATGTCATCAGAATGCTCCATGGATTTCTCATCACAATGCTCCATGCCCTTGTCATCACAATTCTCCAAGACCCCTGTAATCACAATGCTCCATGCCCCTATTCATCAGAATGCTCCATGAGACTTGTCATCACAAGGCTCCATGGTCTTCACATCAGAGTGCTCCAGGACTTTTTCATCACAATGCTCCATGACCCCTTTCATCAGAATACTCCATGAATATTTTCAGGTCAGTGCTCCATGATCTTCTCATCACAATGCTCCATGACCCCTGTCATCACAATGCTCCATGCTCCTTGATATCAAAATGATCCATGACCTCTGTCATCACAGTGCTCCAAACCCTTGTGATCACATTGTTCCATAACACTTGTCATCACAACGCTCCATGATGCCTGTCATCACAATACTCCATGCCCTTGTCATCACAATGCTCCATGACCTTTGTCCTCACAATGCTCAATACACTTGTCATCACAATGCTCCCTGACACTTGTCGTCAGAATGCTTCTCGAATCCTGTGATGGAAAGGCTCTATGCCTTTTTCATCACAATGCTCCATGCCATTTTCATCACAATGCTCCATGCCATTGTCATCACAATACTCCACAAGCTTGTCATCAGAATGCTCCATGACCCCTGTCATCACAATGCTCCATGACACCTGTCATCACAATGCTCCAGGCCCCTTGTCATTACAGTTCTCCATGACGCTCGTCATCACAATTATCCATGGTCTTCTCATCACAATGCTCCACCGTCTTGCCATCACAATGCTCCATGACACTTCAAATCACAATGTTACAAGCTCTTGTAATCACATTCTCAATGCACTTGTCATCGCAATGCTCCATGACCACTGTCATAGCAAGCTCCATGTGCTTTTCATCACAATGCTTCACGAACATGTCTTCAAAATTCTCAAAAGCCCTTGTCATCACAATGCTCCATGCCCTTTTCATCTCAATGATCCATGAACCCTGTCATCACAATGCACCATGCCCATCATCATAATGCTTCATGCTATTGTCATCACAATGAAATCAAAATGCTCCATGACCTCTGTCATCACAATGCTCCAAACCCTTGTGATCACAATGTTCCATAACACTTGTCATCACAACGCCACATGACACTCGTTATCACAATTATCCATGGTCTTCTCATCACAGTACTCCATAATATTTGTCATCACAATGCTCAATACACTTGTCATCACAATGCTCCCTGACTCTTGCCATCAGGATGCTCCTTGAACACTGTCATGTCAAGGCTCCATGCCTTTTTCATCACAATGATCCATGCCCATTTCATCATAATGCTCCAAGACCCCTGCAATCACAGTGATCCATGGCCTTGTCATCACAAATCTCCATGACGCATGTCATCAGAATGCTCCTTGGAAATCTCTCACAATGCTCCATGCCCTTGTAATCACAATGCTCCAAGACCCCGGTAATCACAATGCTCCATGCCCCTTTTCATCAGAATGCTCCATGAGACTTCTCATCACAAGGCTCCATGGTCTTCTCATCACAATGCTCCAGGACCTTGTCATCACAATGCTCTATGACCCCTTTCATCAGAATACTCCATGAAAATTTTCAGCTCAATGCTCCATGATCTTCTCATCACAATGCTCCATGACCCTTGTCATCACAATGCTCCATGCTCCTTGATATCAAAATGATCCATGACCTCTGTCATCACAGTGCTCTAAACCCTTGTGATCACATTGTTCCATAACACTTGTCATCACAACGCTCCATGATGCCTGTCATCACAATACTCCATGCCCTTGTCAGCACAATGCTCCATGATCTTTGTCATCACAATGCTCAATACACTTGTCATCACAATGCTCCCTGACTCTTGACGTCAGAATGCTTCTCGAACCCTGTCATGAAAAGGCTCTATGCATTTTTCATCACAATGCTCCATGCCCTTTTCATCACAATGCTCCATGCCATTGTCATCACATTACTCCACAAGCTTGTCATCACAATGTTCCATGCTCTTGTCATCACAATGCTCCATGACCGTTGTCATCACGATGATCCAAGCCCTTGTCTTCACAATGCTCCATTAACTTTGTCATCACATTCCTCCATGACACTTGTCATCACAATGCTGCAAGCCATTGTCATCACCATGCACCATGATATATGTCATCACAATGCTCCCTGACACCTGTCTTCACAATAATCCATGACCTTGTCATCACAAAGCTCGATTCCCCTGTCATCACATGGCGCCATGCACAATGTCATCACAATAATCCATGAAACTTGTCAGACCAATGCTCCATGCCCCTGTCATCACAATGCTCCATGTCCTTGTCATCACAATGCTCCATGACCCCTGTCATCACAATGCTCCGTGAATCCATTCATCACAATGCTTCATGACCTTTGTCATCACAATGGTCCATGAACTTTTCATCACTATGCTCTGTGACCCTTGGCATCACAATGCTCCATGACTTTGTCAGCACAATGCTCCATGACCCTTGTCATCACAATGCTCCATGAGATTGTCAGCACAATGCTCCATGACACATGTCATCACAAGGTGTCATGTGCTTGTCATCACAATGCTCCACATGCTTGTCCTCACAAAGCTCCATAAAGCTTGTCATCACAATGCTCCATGCACTTCTCATGAAAATGATTTCGCACCACTGATATCACAATGTTCCATCACTAGTCATCACAATACTCCCTCACACTTGTCATCACAATGTCCGTGACCCCAGTCATCACATTGCTACATGCCCTTATCATCACAATGTACCAGTCCCCTTTCATCACAATCCTCGATGACACTTGTCATCACAAAGCTCCTTGCCGTTGTCATCACAATTCACCAAGACATAGGTCATCACAATGCTCCCTGAAACCTGACTTCACAATACTCCATGACCTTTTCTTCACAGTGCTCCATGCCCTTGTCATCACAATATGCAATGCCCACTGTCATCACAATAATCCATGAAATTTTTCAGACCGATGCTCCATGCCCCTGTCATCACAATGCTCCATGCACTTGTCATCACAATGCTCCATGACACCTGTCATTACAATGCTCCATGACTCCAGTCATCACAATGCTTTAAGACTTTGTCATCAGAATGATCCATGCCTTCATCATCACAAGTCTCTGTGACCTTTGTCACCACAATGCTCCATGAACTTTTCATCACAATGCTCTGTGACCCTTGGCATCACAATGCTCCATGCCTTTGTCAGCACAATGTTCCAAGACACTTGTCATCACAATGCTCCATGACCGACGTGATCACATGGGCCATGCAGTTGTAATCACAATGCTCCATAAACATTGTCATCACAATTCTCCATGCATTTCTCATGATAATGCTCTCTCACGACTGATATCAAAATGTTCCATCACTAGTCATCACAATACTCCCTCACCCCTGTCATCAAAATGTTCCATGACCCCTATCATCACAATGCTACATGCCGTTATCATCACAAAGCACCACTCCCTTGTCATCAAAATGCTCCATGACCTTTGTCATCACAAAGCTCCATGACCCTTGGCATCACAATGCTCCACGCCATTGTCATCACAATGCTTCAGAAGCCTCTCATCACATTGCTCCATGCCCTTGTCATCACAAAGCTCCATGATGCTTGTCATCACAAAGCTCGATGCCTTTCTCATCACAATGCTCCATGACGTGTCACTAAAATACTCCATGACCCATGTATCACAGTGTTCCGTGTCCTTGTCATCACAGTGCTCCGTGCCCACTCTCATCACAATAATCCATGAAAATTTTCAGACAAATGCTCCATGCCCTTGTCATCACAAAGCTCCATGACGCATGTCATCAGAATGCTCCATGGCCTTCTCATTCACAATGCTCCATGCCCTTGTCATCACAATGCTCAAAGACACCTGTAATCACAATGCTCCATGTCCATTTTCATCTCAGTGCTCCATGAACCCTGTCATCACAATGCACCATGCCCATCATCATAATGCTTCATGCTATTGTCATCACAATGAAATCAAAATGCTCCACGACCACTGTCATCACAATGCTCCAAACCCTTGTGATCACAATGTTCTATAACACTTGTCATCACAACGCCCCATGACACTCGGCATCACAATTATCCATGGTCTTCTCATCACAGTACTCCATAACATTTGTCATCACAATGCTCAATACACTTGTCATCACAATGCTCCCTGACTCTTGCCATCAGTATGCTCCTTGAACACTGTCATGACAAGGCTCCATGCCTTTTTCATCACAATGATCCATGACCATTTCATCAGAATGCTCCAATACCCCTCTAATCACAATGCTCCTTGCCCTGGTCATCACAAAGCTCCATGACGCATGTCATCAGAATGCTCCTTGGAGATCTCTCACGATGCTCCATGCACTTGTAATCACAATGATCCAAGACCCCTGTAATCACAATGCTCCATGCCCCTTTTCATCAGAATGCTCCATGAGACTTCTCATCACAAGGCTCAATGGTCTTCTCATCAGAGTGCTCCAGGGTCTGGTCATCACAATGCTCCTTGACCCCTTTCATCTGAATACTCCATGAATATTTTCCGCTCAATGCTCCATGATCTTCTCATCACAATGCTCCATGACCCCTGTCATCACAATGCTCCATGCTCCTTGATATCAAAATGATCCATGACCTCTGTCATCACAGTGCTCCAAACACTTGTGATCACATTGTTCCATAACACTTGTCATCACAGCACTCGATGATGCCTGTCATCACAATACTCCATGCTCTTGGCATCACAATGCTCCATGACTTTTGTCATCACAATGCTCAATACACTTGTCATCACAGTGTTCCCTGACACTTGTCGTCAGAATGCTTCTCGAACACTTTCATGAAATGGCTCTATGCCTTCTTCATCACAATGCTCCAGGCCCTTTTCATCACAATGCTCCATGCCATTGTCATCACAATACTCCACAAGCTTGTCATCAGAATGCTCCATGACCCTTGTCATCACAATGCTCCATGACCCCTGTTATCACTATGCTCCATGACACCTGTCATCACAATGCTCCATGCCCCTTGTCATTACAGTTCTCCATGACGCTCGTCATCACAATTATCCATGGTCTTCTCATCACAATTCTCCACAGTCTTGCCATCACAATGCTCCATGACACTTCAAATCACAATGTTACATGCTCTTGTAATCACATTCTCCATGCAATTGTCATCGCAATGCTCCATGACCCCTGTCATAGCAAGTTCCATGTGCTTTTCATCACAGTGCTTCACGAACTTGTCATTAAAATTCTCAAAAGCGCTTGTCATCACAATGCTCCATGATCATTGTCATCACAATGCTCCAAGCCATTGTCATCACAATGCTCCATTACATTTGTCATCACAATCCTCCATGACACTTGTCATCACAATGCTCCATGCCACTGTCATCACAATGCACCATGACATAGTTCATCACAATGCTCCCTGACACCTGACTTCACAATACTCCATGACTTTTCTGCACAGTGCTCCATGCCCTTGTCATCACAATACGCAATGCCCACTGTCATCACAATAATCCATGAAATTTTTCAGACCGTTGCTCCATGCCCCTGTCATCACAATGCTCCATGCATTTATCATCACAATGCTCCATGACCCCTGTCTTCACAATGCTCCGTGACTCCAGTCATCACAAGGCTTCAAGACTTTGTCATCACAATGGTCCATGCCCTCATCATCACAAGTCTCTGAGACATTTGTCACCACAATGCTCCATGAACTTTTCATCACAATGCTCTGTGACTCTTGGCATCACAATGCTCCATGCCATTGTCATCACAATGCTTCATGAAGCCTCTCATTACATTGCTCCATGCCCTTGTCATCACAAAGCTCCATGACGCTTGTCATCACAATGCTCGATGCCATTCTCATTACAATGCTCCATGACCTTGTCATTACAATCCTCCATGACCCATGTATCACAGTGTTCCGTGTCCTTGTCATCACAATGCTCCATGCCGACTCTCATCACTTTGTTCCATGACCCCTGTCAACACAATGCTCCATGACACCTGTCTTCAGAATGCTCCATGACCCTTGTCATAACAGTGCTCCATGATGCTCGTCATCACAGTTATTCATGGTCTTCTCATCACAGTGCTCCACGGTCTTGCCATCACAATGCTCCATTCCCTGGTAATAACAATGCTCCATGTCCCTTTTCATCACAATTCTCCATGTCCTTGTCATCACAATGCTCCATGACACTTCTCATCACAATGTTACATGCTATTCTCATCACAATTTTCCATGAACTTGTCTTCGCAATGCCCCATGACCCCTTTCATAGCAAGCTCCATGCCTTTGTCATCAAAATGCTTCAAAACCTTGTCATAAAAATTCTCAATGTCCGTTGTCATCACAATGCTCCATGCCCTTGTCATCATAATGTTCCATGACCCTTGTTATCACAATGCTCCAATCCTTTGTCATCAAAATGCTCCATTACATTTGTCATCACAATCCTCCATTACACTTTGCATCACAATGCTCCATGCCATTGTCATCTCAATGGACCATGACATATGTCATCACAATGCTCCCTGTCACCTGTCTTCAGAGTATTCCATGACCTTGTCATCACAATGCTCCATGCCCTTGTCATCACAATGCGCCATGCCCACTGTCATCACAATAATCCAAGAAATTTTTCAGTCCAATGTTCCATGCCACTGTCATCACAATGCTATATGCCCTTGTCATCACAAAGCTGCATGACGCATGTCATCAGAATGCTCCATTGCATTCTCATCACAATGGTCCATGCCCTTGTCATCACAATGCTCCTAGACCACTTTAATCACAATGCTCCATGCCCCTTTTCATCTCAATGCTCCATGAACCCTGTCATCACAATGCTCCAAACCCTTGTGATCACAATGTTCCATAACACTTGTCATCACAACGCCCCATGACGCTCGTCATCACAATTATCCATGGTTTTCTCATCATGATGCTCCATGACCTTTGTCATCACAATGCTCAATACACTTGTCATCACAATGCTCCCTGACACTTGTCGTCACTATGCTCCTGGAACCCTTTCATGACAAGGCTCCATGCATTTTCCGTCACAATGATCCATGCTCTTTTCATCACCATGCTCCAAGACACCTGAAATCACAATGCTTCATGCCCTTGTCATCACAAAGCTCCATGACGCATGTCATCAGAGTGTTCCATGGCCTTCTCATCACAATGCTCCATGATGCCTGTCATCACAATGCTCCATGAGCATTGTTATCACAATGCTCAATACACTTGTCATCACAATGCTCCCTGACACTTGACGTCAGAATGCTCCTTGATCACTATCATGAAAAGGTTCGATGTCTTTTTCATCACAATGCTCCTTGCCTTTTTCAACACAATGCTCCATGCCATTGTCATCATAATACTCCACAAGCATGTCATCAGAATGCTCCATGACCCTTGTCATCACAATGATCCATGACACCTATCATCACAATTCTCCATGCCCCGTGTCACTACAGTGCTCGATGACACTCGTCAACAAAATGCTCCATGGTCTTGCGATCACAATGCTCCACGGTCTTGCCATCACAATGCTCCATGCCCTGGACATCCCAATGCTCCCTGTCCCTTGTCATCACAATGCTCCATGACACTTCTCATCACCATGTTACATGCTCTTGTCATCACAATCCTCCATGACACATGACATCACAATGCTCCATGCCATTGTCATCAAAATTGACCATGACATATATCATTACAATGCTCCCTGACACCTGTCTTCACAATACACCATGACCTTGTCATCACAATGATCCATGCCCTTGTCATCACAATGCTCCATGCCCTTGTCTGCACAATGTGCCATGCCCTCACTCATCACAATAATCCTTGAAAGTTGTCAGACCAGTTGTCCATGCAGCTATCTTCACAATGCTCCATGCCATAGTCATCAAAATGCACCATGAACCCTGTCATCACAATGCTCCCTGACTTCAGTCATCACAATGCTTCATGACCTTTGTCATCACAATGGTCCATGCCCTCGTCATCACACGTCTCTGTGACCTTTGTCACCACAATGCTCCATGAACTTTTCATCACAACGCTCCGTGAGCATTGTCATCATAATGCTCCATGCCTTTGACAGCACAATGCTACATGACCCTTGTCATCACAATGCTCCATGCACTTCTCAGCACAATGCTCCATGACCCATGTCATCACAATGAGCCATGCGCTTGTCATCACAATGCTCCACAAACTTGTCATCACAATGCTCCTTAAAACTTGTCATCACAATGCTCCATGCACTTCTCATCAAAATGCTCTCTCACCACTGATATCACAATGTTCCATCACTAGTCATCACAATACTCCCTCACCCTTCTCATCACAATGTTCCATGACCCCTGTCATCAAAATGTTCCATGCCCTTTTCATCACAATGCTCCTCAAACTTGTCATCACAATGCTCCATGCACTTCTCTTCAAAATGCCCTCTCACCACTGATATCACAAAGTTCCATCACTAGTCATCACAATACTCCCTCAGCCCTGTCCTCACAATGTTCCATGACCCCTGTCATCAAAATGTTCCATGCCCTTGTCATCAGAATGCTCCGTGATGCATGTCATCAGAATGCTACATGCCCTTGCCATCACAATGCTCCTTTACCCCTGTCATCACAATGCTCCATGAGCACTGTCATCACAGCGATCCATGACCCGTGACAACACAATGATCTGGGACTCTTTTCATCAAAATGCTCCATGACACTTGTCATCACAATGATCCATGCGCTTGTCATTCAATGCTCCATGACCCCTGTAATCAGAATAGTCTGTGACGCTTGTCATCCCAGTGCTCCATGACTCTTGACATCACAATGCTCCATGCCATTGTCATCACAGTGCTCCATGAACCCTCTCATCACATTGCTCCATGCACTTGTCATCACAAAGCTCCCTGACGCTTGTCATCTCAATGCTCAATTCCCTTCTCATCACAATAATCCATGAACCTTTTCACACCAATGCTCCATGCCATTGTCATCAAAAGGCTCCATTACCCGTGTCATAACAATGCTCCATGACCCCTGCCATCACAATGATCCACGGCCTCGTCATAACAAGGCTCCATGACCCATGTCATCACAATTCTCCAAGACCCCGTAATCACAGTGCTCCATGCCCTTGTCATCACGAAGCTCCATGACTTATGTCATCAGAATGCTCCATGGCCTTCTCATCATAATGCTCCATGCCCTTGTCATCACAGTGCTCCAAGACCCCTGTAATCACAATTCTCCATGCCACTTTTCGTCTCAATGCTCCATGAACACTGTCATCACAATGCACCATGCCCATCATCATAATGCTTCATGCTATTGTCATAACAATGAAATCAAAATGTTCCATGACCTCTGGTCATCACAATCCCCCAAACCCTTGTGATCACAATGTTCCATAACACTTGTCATCACAATTCCCCATGACGCTCCTCATCACAATTATCCATGGTCTTCTCATCACAATGCTCCATGACATTTGTCATCACAATGCTCAATACACTTGTCATCTCAATGCTCCCTGGCACTTGTCGTCAGTATCCTCCTTGAACCCTGTCATGACAAGGCTCCATGCATTTTTCATCACAATGATCCATGCGATTTTCATCACAATGCTCAAGACCACTGTAATCACAATGCTCCATGCCCTTGTCATCACAAAGCTACATGACCCATATAATCATAACGCTACAGGGCCTTCTCATCACAATGCTCGTTGCCTGTGTCAGCACAGTGCTCCATAACCCATGTCATCACAATGCACCATGCACTTGTCATCACAGTTCTCCTCATCCTTGTCATAAAAATGCTCCATAAACCTTGTCATCACAATGCTCCATGCACTTCTCCTCAAAATGCCTTCTCACCACTGATATCACAATGTTCCATCACTAGTCATCACAATACTCCCTCACCCCTGTCATCACAATATTCCATGACCCCTGTAATCACAATTATCCATGCCCTTGTCATCACAAAGCTCCAAGACACATGTCATCAGAATGCTCCATGCCCTTCTCATCACAGTGCTCCATGCCCTTGTCATCACAATGCTCCAACACCTCTGTAATTACAGTGTTCCATGCCCCTTTTCATCTCAATGATCCATGAAACCTGTCATCACAATGCACCGTGCCCATCACCATAATATTTCATGCTATTGTCATCACAGTGAAATCAAAATGCTCAATGACCTCTGTCATCACAATGCACGTAACGCTTCTGATCACAACGTTCCATAACACTTGTCATCACAATGCCCCATGACGCTGGTCATCACAATTAGCCATGGTCTTCTCATCACAATGCTCCATGATCTTTGTCATCACAATGCTCAATACACTTATCATCACAATGCTCCCTGACACTTGTCATCAGTATGCTCCTTGAACCCTGTCATGACAAGGCTCCATGAATTTTTCATCACAGTGCGTCATGCCCTTTTCATCACAATGCTCCAAGACCCCTGTAATCACAATGCTCCATGTCCTTGTCATAACAAAGCTCCATGACGCATGTCATCAGAATGCTCCATTGCCTTCTCATCACAAAGCTCCATGCCCTTGTAATCACAATGCTTCAAAACCCCTGTAATCTCAATGCTCCATGCACCTTTTCATCAGAATGCTCCATGCCCTAGTCATCACAATGCTCCATGACCCTTGTCATCGCAATGTTCCAAGCCCTTGTCATGAAAATGCTCCATTACCTTTGTCATCAAAATCCTCCATGACACTTGGTATCACAATGCTCCATGCCATTGTCATCACAATGGACAATGACATATGTCATCACAATGCTCCCTGACACCTGTCTTCACAATACTCCATGACCTTGTCATCACAATGTTCCATGTCCTTTTCATCACAATGCGCCATGCCCACTGTCATCACAATAATCCATGAAACATGTCAGACCAATGTTCCATGCCCCTGTCATCACAATGCTCCATGCCCTTGCCATCAAAATGCTCCATGAACCCTGTCATCAAAATGCTCCGTGACTCCAGTCATCACAATGCTTCATGACCTTTGTCCTCACAATGGTCCATGCCCTCGTCACACAAGGCTCTGTGACCTTTGTCACCACAATGCTCCATGCCCTTGTCATCTCAATTCTCCCTGCCCACTGTCATCACAATAATAAATGAAACTTCTCAGACCAATGCTCCATGCCCCTGTCATCACAATGCTCCATGCCCTTGCCATCAAAATGCTCCATGACCCCTGTCATCACAATGCTCCGTGACTCCAGTCATCACAATGATTTATGACCTTTCTCATCACAATGGTCCATGCCCTCGTCACACAAGCCTCTGTGATCTTTGTCACCACAATGCTCCATGAAATTTTCATCACAATGTTCTGTGTCCCTTGTCATCACAATGCTCCATGCCTTTGTCAGCACAATGCTCCATGACACATGTCATCAAAATGCTCCCTGCGATTGTCAGCACAATGCTCCATGACACATGTCATCACAATGTGCCATGCTCTTTTCATCACAATGCTCCACATCCTTTTCATCTTTATGCTCCATAAAATTTGTCATCACAATGCTCCATGCACTTCTCATCAAAATGCTCTCTCACAACATTTATCACAATGTTCCATCACTTGTCATCACAACACTCGCTCACCCCTGTCATCACAATGTTCCATGACCACTGTCATCACAGTGCTACATGCCCTTATCATCACAATGCTCCATGACCCCTGACATAACAATGTCCCATAACCCCTTTCACAAAATGGTCCATGACCCATTTCTTCACAATGCTTCATGATCCCTGACATCACAATGTTCCATAACCCCTTTCATCAAAATATTCCATGACCATTTTATTCAAATTGCTCCATGAACCTGTCATCACAATGCTCCCTGCCCTTCTCATCATAATGCACCACGCCCTTGTCATCAAAATGCCCCATGACATTTGTAATCACAAAGCTCCATGACCCTTGTCATCACAATGCTCCACGCCATTGTCATCACAATGTTCAATGAAATTTCTCATCACACTGCTCCATGCCCTTGTCATCACAATGCTCCATTACACCTGTCATAACAATGCTCCTTGACCCCTGCCATCACAATGTTCAACGGCCTTGTCATCACAAGGCTCCATGACCCTTGTCATAACAATGCTAAAAAACCTCTGTAATCACAATTCTCCATGCCACTTTTCATCTCAATGCTCCATGAACACTGTCATCACAATGCACCATGCTCATCATCATAATGATTCATGCTATTGTCTTGACAATGAAATCAAAATGTTCCGTGTCCTCTGTCATCACAATGCTCCAAACCCTTCTGATCACAATGTTCCATAACACTAGTCATCACATGCCCCATGACACTCTTCATCACAATTATGCAAGGTCTTCTCATCACAATACTCCATGACATTTTTCACCACAATGCTCAATACACTTGGCATCACAGTGCTCGCTGACACTTGTCATCAGTATGCTCCTTGAACACTGTCATGACAAGTCTCCATGCCTTTTTCATCACAATGATCCATTCCCTTTTCATCACAATGCTCCAAGACCACCGTTATCACAGTACTCTGTGACTCCAGTCATCACAATGCTTCATGACATTTGTCATCACAATGGTCCATGACTTCATCACAGAAAGCTCTGTGACCTTTGTCACCACAATGCTCCATGAAATTTTTATAACAATGCTCTGTGACCCTTGTCATCACAAAGCTCCATGCCTTTTTCAGCACAATCCTCCATGACCCTTATCATCACAATGCTCAATGCGTGTGTCAGCACAATGCTCCATAACCCATGTCATCACAATGCACCATGCACTTGTCATCACAATGCTCCACATCCTTGTCATCAAAATGCTCCATAAACCTTGTCATCACAATGCTCCATGCACTTCTCCTCAAAATGCCGTCTCACACCTGATATCACAATGTTCCATCACTAGATATCACAATACTCCCTCACCCCTGTCATCAAAATATTTCATGACCCCTGTAATCACAATTCTCCATGCCCTTGTCATCACAAAGCTCCATGACGCATGCCATCAGAATGATCCATGGCCTTCTCATCACAATGCTCCATGCCCTTGTCATCTCAATGCTCCATGCCCACTGTCATCACAATAATCCATGAAACTTGTCAGACCAAAGTTCCATGCCCCTGTCATCACATTGCTCCATGCCCTTGTCATCACAATGCTCCATGACCCCTGTCATAACAATGCTCCGTGACTCCAGTCATCACAATGATTCATGACCTTTCTCATCACAATGGTCCATGATCTCATCACACAAGGCTCTGATCATTGTCACCACAATGCTCCATGCCTTTGTCAGCACAATGCTCCATGACACTTGTCATCAAAATGCTCCATGCGCTTGTCAGCACAATGCTCCATGACACATGTCATCACAATGTGCCATGCTCTTTTCATCACAATGCTCCACATCCTTTTCATCTTTATGCTCCATAAAACTTGTCATCACAATGCTCCATGCTCTTTTCATCAAAATGCTCTCTCACCACATATATCACAATGTTCCATCTCTAGTCATCACAATACTCGCTCACCCCTGTCATCACAATATTCCATGACGACTGTCATCACAGTGCTACATGCCCTTATCATCACAATGCTCCATGACCCCTGACATCACAATGTTCCATAACCCCTGTCACAAAATGCTCCATGACACATTTCTTCACAATGCTTCATGACCCCTGACATCACAATGTTCCATAACCCCTGTCATCAAAATATTCCGTGACACTTTTATTCAAATTGCTCCATATCCCTGTCATCACAATGCTCCCTGCCCTTCTCATCATAATGCACCACGCCCTTGTCATCAAAATGCCCCATGACATTTGTCATCACAAAGCTCCATGACCCTTGGCATCACAATGCTCCAGGTCATTGTCATCTCAATGCTCAATGAAATCTCTCATCACATTGCTCCATGCCCTTGTCATCACAATGCTCCATTACACCTGTCATAACAATGCTCCATGACCCCAGCCATCACAATGTTCCACGGCCTTGTCATCACAAGGCACCATGACCCTTGTCATCACAATGCTCCAAGACCTCTGTAATCACAATTCTCCATGCCACTTTTCATCTCAATGCTCCCTGAACACTGTCATCACAATGCACCATGCCACTCAACATAATGATTCATGCTATTGTCATCACAATGGACAATGATATATGTAATCACAATGCTCCCTGACACCTGTCATCACAATACTCCTTGACCTTGTCATCACAATGTTCCATGCCCTAGTCATCACAATGCACCATGACCACTGTCACCACAATAATCCATGAAACATGTCAGACCAATATTTCATTCCCCTGTCATCACAGAGCTCCATGCCCTTGATATCACAATGCTCCATGACCCCTGTCATCACAATGCTCCGTGACTCCAGTCGTCACAATGCTTCATGACCTTTGTCCTCACAATGGTACATGCCCTCGTCACACAAGGCTCTCTGACCTTTGTCACCACAATGTTCCATGACCTTGTCATCTCAATGCTCCATGCCCACTGTCATCACAATAATCCATGAAACTTGTCAGACCAATGATCCATGCACCTGTCATCACATTGCTCCATGCCCTTGTCATCACAATGCTCCATGACCCCTGTCATCACAGTGCTCTGTGACTCCAGTCATCACAATGCTTCATGACATTTGTCATCACAATGGTCCATGACCTGGACACACAAAGCTCTGTGACCTTTGTCACCACAATGCTCCATGAAATTTTTATCACAATGCTCTGTGACCCTTTTCATCGCAAAGCTCCATGCCTTTGTCAGCACAATGCTCCATGACCCTTGTCATCACAATGCTCGATGCGCGTGTCAGCACAATGCTCCATAACCCATGTCATCCCAATGCACCATGCACTTGTCATCACAATGCTCCACATCCTTGTCATCAAAATGCTCCATAAACCTTGTCATCACTATGCTCCATGCACTTCTCCTCAAAATGCTTTCTCACCACTGATATCACAATGTTCCATCACTAGTCATCACAATACTCCCTCACCCCTGTAATCACAATATTCCATGACCCATGTAATCACAATTCTCCATGCCCTTGTCATCACAAAGCTCCATGACACATGTCATCAGAATGCTCCATGGCCTTCTCATCACAATGCTCCATGCCCTTGTCATCACAATGCTCCAACACCCCTGTAATCACAATGATCCATGCCTCTTTTCATCTCAATGCTCCATGAACCCTCTCATCTCAATGCACCGTGACCATCACCATAATATTTCATGCTATTGTCATCACAATGAAATCAAAATGCTAAATGACCTCTGTCATCACAATGAACCAAACCCTTCTGATCACAATGTTCCATAACACTTGTCATCACAATGCCAAATGAAGCTGGTCATCACAATTTTCCATGCTCTTCCCATCACAATGCTCCATGATATTTATCATCACAATGCTCAATACACTTTTCATCACAATGCTCCATGATATATGTCATCACAATGCTCAATACACTTATCATCACAATGCTCCATGACAGTTGTCATCAGTATGCTCCTTGAAACCTGTCATGACAAGGCTCCATGCATTTTTCATCACAGTGATCCATTCCCTTTTCATCACAATGCTCTGTGTCCCTTATCATCACAATGCTCCATGCCTTTGTCAGCACAATGCTCCATGACACTTGTCATCAAAATGCTCCATGCGCTTGTCAGCACAATGCTCCATGACACATGTCAACAAAATGTGCCATGCCCTTTTCATCACAATTCTCCATATCCTTTAATCGCTATGCTCCATAAAACTTGTCATCACAAAGGTCAATGCACTTCTCATCAAAATGCTCTCTCACCACATATATCACAATATTCCATCAATAGTCATCACAATACTCGCTCAACCCTGTCATCACAATGTTCCATGACCACTGTCATCACAGTGCTACATGCCCTAATCATCACAATGTCCCATGACTCCTGACATCACAATGTTCCATAACCCCTGTCACAAAATGCTCCATGACCCATTTCATCACAATGCTTCATGACCCCTGACATCACAATGTTCCATAATCCCTGGCATCAAAATATTCCATGACAATTTTATTCAAATTGCTCCATGACCCTGTCATCACAATGCTCCCTGCCCTTCACATCACAATGCACCACGCCCTTGTCATCAAAATGCCCCATGACATTTGTCATCACAAAGCTCCATGACCCTTGGCATCACAATGCTCCATGCCATTGTCATCACAATGCTCAATGAAATCTCTCATCACATTGCTCCATGCCCTTGTCATCACAATGCTCCATTACACCTGTCATAACAATGCTCCATGACCCCTGCCCTCACAAAGTTCCACGGCCTTGTCTTCGCAAGGCTCCATGACCCTTGTCCTCACAATGTTCCAAGACCTCTGTAATCACAATTCTACATGCCACTTTTCATCTCAATGCTCCATGAACACTGTCATCACAATGCACCATGCCCATCATCATAATGATTCATGCTATTGTCATCACAATGAAATAAAAATGCTCCATGTCCTCTGTCATCACAATGCTCCAAACCCTTCTGATCACAATGTTCCATAACACTTGTCATCACATGCCCCATGACACTCGTTATCCCAATTATGCAAGGTGATCTCATCACAATGCTCCATGACCTTTGTCACCACAATGCTCAATACACTTGGCATCACAATGCTCGCTGACACTTGTCATCAGTGTGCTCCTTGAACATTGTCATGACAAGGCTCCATGCCTTTTTCATCACAATGATCCATTCCCTTATCCTCACAATGCTCCAAGACCACTGTTATCACAATGCTCCGTGACTCCAGTCATCACAATGCTTCATGACATTTGTCATCACAGTGGTACATGACCTGGTCACACAAAGCTCTGTGACCTTTGTCACCACAATGCTCCATGAAATTTTTATCACAATGCTCTGTGACCCTTTTCATCACAAAGCTCCATGCCTTTGTCAGCACAATGCTCCATGACCCTTGTCATCACAATGCTCGATGCGTGTGTCAGCACAATGCTCCATAACCCATGTCATCACAATGCACCATGCACTTGTCATCACAATGCTCCACATCCTTGTCATCAAAATGCTCCATAAACCTTGTCATCAGAATTCTCCATGAAATTCTCCTCAAAATGCTTTCTCACCACTGATATCACAATGTTCCATCACTAGTCAGCACAATACTCCCTCACCCCTGTCATCAAAATATTCCATGAACCCTGTAATCACAATTCTCCATGCCCTAGACATCACAAAGCTCCATGACGCATTTCATCAGAATGCTCCATGGCCTTCTCATCACAATGCTCCATGCCCTTGTCATCACAATGCTCCAACAACCCTGTAATCACAATGCTCCATGCCCCTTTTCATCTCAATGCTCCATGAACCCTGTCATCACAATGCACCGTGCCCATCACCATCATATTTCATGCTATTGTCATCACAATGAAATCAAAGTGCTCAATGACCTCTGTCATCACAATGCACCAAACCCTTCTGATCACAATGTTCCATAACACTTGTCATCACAATGCCCCATGACGCTGGTCATCACAATTATCCATGGTCTTCTCATCACAATGCTCCATGATCTTTGTCATCACAATGCTCAATACACTTATCATCACAATGCTCCCTGACAGTTGTCATCAGTATGCTCTTTGAACCCTGTCATGACAAGGCTCCATGCATTTTTCATCACAATGATCCATTCACTTTTAATCACAATGTTCCAAGACCACTGTAGTCACAATGCTCCATGTACTTGTCATCACAAAGCTCCATGACGCATGTCATCAGAATGCTCCATTACCTTCTCATCACAATTTTCCATGCCCTTGTAATCACATTGCTTCAAAACCCCTGTAATCTCAATGCTCCATGCCCTTGTCATCACAATGCTCCATGACCCTTGTCATCACAATGCTCCAAGCCCTTGTCATCAAAATGCTCCATTACCTTTGTCATCACAATCCTCCATGACACTTGGTATCACAATGCTCCATGCCATTGTCATCACAATGGACAATGACATATGGCATCACAATGCTCCCTGACACCTGTCTTCACAATACTCAATGACCTTGTCATCACAATGTTCCATGCCCTTGTCATCACAATGCACCATGCCCACTGTCATCACAAGAAACCATGAAACATGTCAGACCAATGTTCCACGCCCCTGTCATCACAATGGTCCATGCCCTCGTCACTCAAGTCTCTCTGATCTTTGTCACCACAATGCTCCATGATATTTTCATCACAATGCTCTGTGTCCCTTGTCATCACAATGCTCCATGACGCATGTCATCAGAATGCTCCATTGACTTCTCATCACAATGCTCCATGCCCTTGTAATCACATTGCTTCAAAACCCCTGTAATCTCATTGCTCCATGCACATTTCATCAGAATGCTCCATGCCTTTGTCATCACAATGCTCCATGACCATTGTCATCGCAATGTTCCAAGCCCTTGTCATCAAAATGCTCCATTACATTTGTCATCACAATCCTCCATGACACTTGGTATCACAATGCTCCATGCCATTGTCATAACAATGCACAATGACATATGTCATCACAATGCTCCCTGACACCTGTCTTCATAATACTCCATGACCTTGTCAACACAATGTTCCATGCCCTTGTCATCACAATGCGCCATGCCCACTGTCATCACAATAATCCATGAAACATGTCAGACCAATGTTCCATGCCCCTGTCATCACAATGCTCCATGCCCTTGTCATCACAATGCTCCATGACCCCTGTCATCACAATGCTCCGTGACTCCAGTCATCACAATGCTTCATGACCTTTGTCCTCACAGTGGTCCATGCCCTCTTCACACAAGGCTCTGTAACCTTTGTCACCACAATGCTCCATGCCCTTGTCATCTCAATGAGCCATGCCCACTGTCATCACAATAATCCATGAAACATGTCAGACCAATGATCCATGCCCCTGTCATCACATTGCTCCATGCCCTTGTCATCACAGTGCTCCATGACCACTGTCATCACAATTCTCCGTGACTCCAGTCCTCACAAAGATTCATGACCCTTGTCCTCACAATGGTCCATGCCCTCGTCACACAAGGCTCTGTGATTTTTGTCATCACAATGCTCCATGAAATTTTCATCACAATGCTGTGTGTCCCTTGTCATCACAATGCTCCATGCCTTTGTCACCACAATGCTCCATGACACTTATCATCAAAATGCTCCATGCGCTTGTCAGCACAATGCTCCATGACACTTGTCATCACAATGTGCCATGCTCATTTCATCACAATGCTCCACATCCTTTTCATCGCTATGCTCCATAAAACTTGTCATCACAATGCTCCTTGCACTTCTCATCAAAATGCTCTCTCACCACTGATATCACAATGTTCCATTACTAGTCATCACAATACACCCTCACCCCTCTCACCACAATGTTCCATGACCACTGTCATCACAGTGCTACATGCCCTTATCATCACAATGCTCCATGACCCCTGACATCACAATGTTCCATAACCCCTGTCATCAAAATATTCCATGACCCTTTTATTGAAATTGCTCCATGACCCTGTCATCACAATGCTCCCTGCCCTTCTCATCACAATGCACCACGCCCTTGTCATCAACATGCCTCATGACATTCGTCATCAAAAAGCTCCATGACCCTTGGCATCACAATGCTCCACGCCATTGTCATCACAATGCTCAATGAAATCTCTCATCATATTGCTCATTGCCCTTGTCATCACAATGCTCCATTACACCTGTCATAACAATGCTCCATGACCCCTGCCATCACAATGTTCCACGGCCTTGTCATCACAAGGCTCCTTGACCCTTGTCATCACAATGATCCAAGACCTCTGTAATCACAATTCTCCATGCCACTTTTCATCTCAATGCTCCATGAACACTGTCATCACAATGCACCATGCCCATCATCATAATGATTCATGCTATTGTCATCACAATGAAATCAAAATGCTCCATGTGCTCTGTCATCACAATGAAATCAAAATGCTCCATGTGCTCTGTCATCACAATGCTCCAAACCCTTCTGATCACATTGTTCCATAACACTTGTCATCACATGCCCCATGAAGCACGTCATCACAATTATGCAAGGTCTTCTCATCACAATGCTCCATGACCTTTGTCACCACAATGCTCAATACACTTGGCATCACAATGCTCGCTGACACTTGTCATCAGTATGCTCCTTGAACACTGTCATGACAAGGCTCCATGCCTTTTTCATCAAAATGATCCATTCCCTTTTCATCACAGTGCTCCAAGACCCCTGTTATCACAATGCTCCTTGACTCCAGTCATCACAATGCTTCATGACATTTGTCATCACAATGGTCCATGACCTCATCACACAAAGCTCTATGACATTTGTCACCACAATGCTCCATGAAATATTTATCACAATGCTCTGTTACCCTTGTCATCCCAAAGCTCCATGCCTTTGTCAGCACAATGCTCCATGACCCTTGTCATCACAATGCTCGATGCGTGTGTCAGCACAATGCTCCATGACACCTGACATCGCCATGTTCCATAACCCCTGTCATCAAAATGTTCCATGACACTTTTCATCAATTTGCTCCTTGACCCTGTCATCACAATGCTCCCTGCCCTTCTCATCACAATGCACCACGACCTTGTCATCAAAATGCTCCATAACCTTTGTCATCACAAAGCTCCATGACCCTTGACATCACAGTGCTCCATGCCATTTCATCACAATGCTACATGAAACCTCTCATCATATTGCTCCATGCCCTTGTCACCACAGTGCTCCCTGACACTTGTCATCACAATGCTCGATACTCTTGTCATCAGAATGCTCCATAACCTTGTCATTACAATCCTCCATGACACATGTATCACAGAGTTCCGTGCCCTAGTCATCACAATGTTCCATTCCGAATCTCATCACAATAATCCATGAAATTTTCAGACCAATGTTCCATGCCCTTGTCATCACAATGCTCCATTACCCCTGTCATAACAATGCTCCATGACCTCTGCCATCACAGTGTTCCACCGCCTTGGCATCCAAGTCTCCATGACCCTTGTCACCACAATGCTCCAAGACCCCTGTAATCACAATGCTCCATGCCCCTGTCATCACAAAGATCCATGACACATGTCTTCAGAATGCTCCATGGCCTTCTCATCACTATGTTCCATGACCTTGTCATCACAATGCTCCAAGACACCTGTAATCACAATTCTCCATGCCCCTATTCATCAGAATGCTTCATTAGACTTGTCATCACAAGGCTCCATTGTCTTCTCATCGCACTGCTCCAGGACCTTGTCATAAAAATGATCCATTCCCTTATCATCACAATGCTCCTTGACCACTGTCATCACAATGCTCGATGCCCTTCTCATCACAATGTTCCATGCCCTTGTCATTACAATCCTGCATGAACTATGTATCACAGTGTTCCGTTCCCTTGTCATCACAATGCTCCATGCCCACTCTTATCAGATAATCCATGAAAATTTTCAGACAAATGCCCCATACCCTTGTCATCACAATTCTCCATTACCCCTGTCATAACAATGCTCCATGACCCCTGCCATCACAAGGTTCCACGGCCTTGTCATCACAAGCCTCGATGACCCTTGTCATCCAAATGCTCCAAGACACCTGTAATCACAATGCTCCATGCCCTTGTCATCACAAATCTCCATGTCGCATGTCATCAAAATGCTCCATGGCCTTCTCATCACAATGCTCCATGCCCTTGTCATCACAATGCTCCAACACCCCTGTAAACACAGTGCTCCATGCCCCTTTTCATCTCAATGCTCCATGAACCCTGTCATCACAATGCACCGTGCCCATCACCATAATATTTCATGCTATTGTCATCACAATGAAATCAAAACGCTCAATGACCACTGTCATCACAATGCACCAAAACCTTCTGATCACAATGTTCCATAACACTTGTCATCACAATGCCCCATGACGCTGATCTTCACAATGATCCATGCCCTTTTCATAACAATGCTCCAAGACCCCTGTAATCACAATGCTCCATGTCCTTATCATCAAAACCTCCATGATGCATGTCATCAGAATGCTCCATTGTCTTCTCATCACAATGTTCCTTGCCCTTGTCATCACAATGCTTCAAAACCCCTGTAATCACAATGCTCCATGCACCTTTTCATCAGAATGCTCCATGACCCTTTTCATCAAAATGCTCCATGACCCCTGACATCACAATGTTCCATAAACCCTGTCATAAAAATGTTCCATGACACTTTTCATCAGTTTGCTCCATGACCCTGTCATCACATGCTCCCTGCCCTTCTCATCATAATGCACAACGACCTTGTCATCAAAATGCTCCATGACATTTGTCAGCACAAAGCTCCATGACCCTTGGCAACACAATGCTCCATGCCATTTCATCAGAATGCTACATGAAACCTCTCATCACATTGCTCCATGCCCTTGTCAGCACAATGCTCCATGACGCATGTCATCACAGTGCTCGATACTCTTCTCATCAGAATGCTACATGCCCTTGTCAATACACTCCTCCATGACACGTGTATCACAGTTTTCCATTCCCTATTCATAACAATGCTGCATGCCGAATCTCATCACCATAATCCATGAAATTTTCAGACCAATGTTCCATGCCCTTGTCATCACAATGCTCCATTACCCCTGTCATAACATTGCTACATGACCCCTGCCATCACAATGTTCCACGGCATTTTTATCCAAGGCTCCATGACCCTTGTCATCACGATGCTCCAAGACCCCTGTAATCACAATGTTCCATGCCCTTGTCATCACAAATATCCATGACCCATGTCATTAGAATGCTCCATGGACTTCTCATCACAATGCTCCATGCCCTTGTAATAACAATGCTCCAAGACCCCTGTAAATACAATACTCCATGCCCCTATTCATCAGAATGCTCCATGAGAGTTGTCATCACCAGACTCCATGGTTTTCTCATGACACTGCTTCAGGACCTTGTCATCACAATGCTCCTTTCCCTTGTCATCACAATGCTTCTTGACACCTGTCATCACAATACTCCATGAAATTTTCAGCAAAATGCTCCATGACCTTCTCATCACAAGGCTCCATGACATTTGTCATCACATTGCTCCATGACCCCTCTCATCACAATGCTCCATGACACCTGTCATCACAATGCTCCATGCCCCTTGTCATTACAGTGATCCATGACACTCTTCATCATAATTATCTATGGTCCTTTCATCACAATGCTCCACGGTCTTGCCATCACAATTCTCCATGCCCTGTTCATCACAATGCTCCATGTCCCATGTCATTACAATTCTCCACGTCCTTGTCATCACAATGCTCCTTGATACTTCTCATCACAATGTTACATGATGTTGTCATCACAATTCTCCATGCACTTGTCATCGCAATGCTCTCTGAACCCTGTCATAGCAAGCTCCATGCGCTTGTCAACACAATGCTTCACGACGTTGTCATCAAAATTCTCAATGGCCCTTGTTATCACAATGCTCAATGCCCTTGTCATCACAATGCTCCATGACCCTTGTCATCAAAATGTTCCAAGCCCTTGTCATCAAGTGCTCCATTACCTTTGTCATCACAATCCTCCATGACACTTGGTATCACAATGCTCCATGCCATTGTCATCACAATGGACAATGACATATGTCATCACAATGCTCCCTGACACCTGTCTTCACAATAATCCATGACCTTGTCATCACAATGTTCCATGCCCTTGTCATCACAATGCGCCATGCCCCCTGTCATCACAATAATCCATGAAACTTGTCAGACCAATGTTCCATGACCCTGTCATCACATTGCTCCATGCCCTTGTCATAACAATGTTCCATGACCCCTTTCATCACAATGCTCCGTGACTCCAGTCATCACAATGCTTCATGACCTATGTCATCACTATGGACCATGCCCTCATCACACAAGGCTCTGTGATCTTTTTCACCACAATGCTCCATGAATATTTCCTCACAATGCTCTGTGTCCCTTGTCATCAAAATGCTCCATGCCTTTGTCAGCACAATGCTCCATGACACTTTTCATCAAAATGCTCAATGTGCTTGTCAGCAGAATGCTCCATGACCCAAGTCATCACAATGCGCCATGCGCTTGTCATCACAATACTCCACATCCTTATCATTGCTACGCTCCATAACACTTGTCATCACAATGCTCCATGCACTTCTCATCAAAATGCTCTCTCACCACATATATCACAATGTTACATCACTAGTCATCACAATACTCCCTCACCCCTGTCATCACAGTGTTCCATGACCCCTGTCATCACAGTGCTACATGCCCTTATCATCACAATGCTCCATGACGCCTGACATCACCATGTTCCATAACCCCTGTCAAAAATGCTCCATGACACATTTCATCACAATGCTTCATGACCACGGACATCACAATGTTCCATAACCCTTGTTATCAAAATATTCCATGACACTTTTCATCAACTTGCTCCATGACTCTGTCATCACAATGCTCCCTGTCCTTCTCATCTCAATGCACCATGCCCTTGTCGTCAAAATGCCCCATGACCTTTGTCATCACAAAGCTCCATGCCATTGTCATCACAGTGCTCAAAGAAATATCTCATCACATAGCTCCATGCCCTTGTCATCACAATGCTCCATTACACCTGTCATAACAATGATCCATGACCCCTGCCATCACAAGGTTCCACGGCCTTGTCATCACAAGCCCCGATGACCCTTGTCATCAAAATGCTCCAAGACCCCTGTAATCACATTGCTCCATGCCCTTGGCAGCACAATGCTCCATGACAATTGTCATCACAATGCTCGATACTCTTCTCATCACAATGCTCCATGCCCTTGTCATTACAATCCTCCATGACACATGTATCACAGTGTTCCATGCCCTAGTCATCACAATGTTCCATGTCGATTCTCACCACAATAATCCATGAAATTTCAGACCAATGTTCCATGCCCTTGTCATCACAATGCTCCATTAACCCTGTCATAACAATGCTCCATGACCCCTGCCATCACAATGTTCCACGGCCTTGTCATCCAAAGCTCCATGACCCTTGTCATCATAGTGCTCCAAGACCTCTGTAAGCAAAATGCTCCATTCCCTTGTCGTCGCAATGATTCATGACGCATGTCACCAGAATGCTCCATGGCCTTCTCATAAAAATGCTCCATTCCCTTGTCATCACAATGCTCCAGGAACACTGGATTCACAATGCTCCATGCCCCTTGTCATTACAGTGCTCCATGACCCTCGTCATCACAATTATCCGTGATCTTCTCATAACAATGCTCCACGTTCTTGCCATCACAATGCTCCATGCCCTGGTCATCACAATGCTCCATGTCCCATACCATCACAATTCTCCACGTCCTTGTCATCACAATGCTCCATGACACTTCTTATCACAATGTTACATGATCTTGTCATCACAATTCTCCATGAGCTTGTCATCACAATGCTTCACGACATTGTCATCAAAATTCTCAATGGCCCTTGTCATCACAATGCTCCCTGCCCTTGTCATCACAATGCTCCATGACCCTTGTCATCAAAATGTTCCAAGCCCTTGTCATCAAAATTCTCCATTACCTTTGTCATCACAAGCCTCCATGACACTTGGTATCACAATGCTCCGTGTCATAGTCTTCACAATGGACAATGACATATGTCATCACAATGCTCCCTGACACCTGTCTTCACAATACACCATAACCTTGTCATCACAATGTTCCATGCCCTTGTCATCACAATACACCATGCCCACTGTCATCACAATAATCCATGAAACATGTCAGACCAATGTTCCATGCCCCTGTCATCACAATGCTCCACGCACTTGTCATCACAATGCTCCATGACCCCTGACATCACAATGTTCCATAACCCCTGTCACAAAATTCTCCATGACCCATTTCATCACAATGCTTCATGACCCCTGACATCCCAATGTTCCATAACCACTGTCATCAAAATATTCCATGACCATTTTATTCAAATTGCTCCATGACCCTGTCATCACAATGCTCCCTGCCCTTCTCATCACAATGCACCACGCCCTTATCATCAAAATGCCCCATGACATTTGTCATCACAAAGCTCCATGACCCTTGGCATCACAATGCTCCATACCATTGTCATCACAATGCTCAATGAAATCTCACATCACATTGCTCCATGCCCTTGTCATCACAATGCTCCATTACACCTGTCATAACAATGCTCCATGACCCCTGCCATCACAATGTTCCACCGCCTTGGCATCCAAGTCTCCATGACCCTTGTCATCACAATGCTCCAAGACCCCTGTAATCACAATGCTCCATGCCCTTGTCATCAAAAAGATCCATGACAGATATCGTCAGAATGCTCCATGGCCTTCTCATCACAATGCTCCATGCCCTTGTCATCACAATGCTCCAAAACCCCTATAATCACAATGCTCCATGCCCCTTTTCATCTCAATGCTCCATGAACCCTGTCATCACAATGCACCGTGCCCATCACCATAATATTTCATGCTATTGTCATCACAGTGTAATCAAAATGCTCAATGACCTCTGTCATCACAATGCACCAAACCCTTCTGATCACAATGTTCCATAACACTTGTCATCACAATGCCCCATCACGCTGGTCATCACAATTATCCATGGTCTTCTCATCACAATGCTCCATGATCTTTGTCATCACAATGCTCAATACACTTATCATCACAATGCTCCCTGACAGTTGTCATCAGTATGCTCCTTGAACCCTGTCATGACAAGGCTCCATGCGTTTTTCATCACAATGATCCATTCCCTTTTCATCACAATGCTCCAAGACCCCTGTAATCACAATCCTCCATGTCCTTGTCATCATAAAGCTCCATGACGCATGTCATCAGAATGCTCCATTGCTTTCTCATCACAATGCTCCTTGACCCTTGTCATCACAATGCTCGATGCGTGTGTCAGCACAATGCTCCATAACCCATGTCATCACAATGCGCCATGCCCTTGTCATCACAATGCTCCGCATCCTTGTCATCAAAATGCTCCATACACCTTGTCATCAAAATGCTCCATGCACTTCTCCTCAAAATGCGTTCTCACCACAGATATCACAATGTTCCATCACTAGTCATCACAATACTCCATCACCCCTGTCATCACAATATTCCATGACCCATGTAATCACAATTCTCCATGCCCTTGTCATCACAGAGCTCCATGACGCATGTCATCAGAATGTTCCATGGGCTTCTCATCACAATGCTCCATGCCCTTGTCATCACAATGCTCCAACACCACTGTAATCACAGTGCTCCATGCACTTTTCATCAGAATGCTCCATGCCCTTGTCATCACAATGCTCCATGACCCTTGTCATCGCAATGTTCCAAGCCCTTGTCATCAATATGCTCCATTAGCTTTATCATCACAATACTCCATGACACTTGGTATCAGAATGCTCCATGCTTTTGTAATCACAATGGACAATGACATATGTCATCACAATGCTACCTGACACCTGTCTTCACAATACACCATGACCTTGTCATCACAATGTTCCATGACCTTGTCATCACAATGCGCCATGCCCACTCTCTTCACAATAATCCATGAAACATGTCAGACCACTGTTCCATGCCCCTGTAATCACAATTCTCCATGCCCTTGTCATCACAATGCTCCATGACCCCTGTCATTACAATGCTCCGTGACTCCAGTCATCACAATGCTTCATGACTTTTTTCCTCACAATGGTCCATGCCCTCGTCACACAAGGCTCTGTGACCTTTGTCACCACAATGCTCCATGCCCTTTTCATCTCATAGCTCCATGCCCACTCTCATCACAATAATCCAGGAAAAGTGTCAGACCAATGTTCCATGCCACTGTCATCACATTGCTCCATGCCCTTGTCATCAGAATGCTCCATGACCCCTGTCATCACAATGCTCCGTGACTCCAGTCATCACAAAGATTCATGCCCTTTGTCCTCACAATGGTCCATGCCCTCCTCACACAAGGCTCTGTGATCATTGTCACCACAATGCTCGATGAAATTTTCATCACAATGCTCTGTGTCCCTAGTCATCAAAATGCTCCATGCCTTTGTCAGCACAATGCTCCATGACACTTGTCATCAAAATGCTCCATGTGCTTGTCAGCACAATGCTCCATGACACATGTCATCACAATGTGCCATGCTCTTTTCATCACAATGCTCCACATCCTTTTCATTGCTATGCTCCATAAAACTTGTCATCATAATGCTCCATGCACTTCTCATCAAAATGCTCTCTCACCACATATATCAAAATGTTCCATCACTAGTCATAACAATACTCGCTCAACCCTGTCATCACAATGTTCCATGACCACTGTCATCACAGGGCTACATGCCCTTATCATCACAATGCTCCATGACCACTGACATCACAATGTACCATGACCCCTGTCACAAAATGCTCCATGACCCATTTCATCAGAATGCCTCATGACCGCTGACATCACAATGTTCCATAACCCCTGTCATCAAAATATTCCATGACCCTTTTCATCAAAGAGCCACATGACCCTGTCATCAAAATGCTCCCTGCCCTTCTCATCACAATGCACCACGCCCTTGTCATCAAAATGCCCCATGACATTTGTCATCACAAAGCTCCATGACCCATGGCCTCACAATGCTCCATGCCATTGTCATCACAATGCTCAATGAAATCTCTCATCACATTGCTCCATGCCCTTGTCATCACAATGCTCCATTACACCTGTCATAACAATGGCCCATGACCCCTGCCATCACAATGTTCCACGGCCTTGTCATCACAAGGCTCCATGACCCTTGTCATCACAATGCTCCTAGACCTCTGTAATCACAATTCTCCATGCCACTTTTCATCTCAATGCTCCATGAACACTGTCATCACAATGCACCATTCCCATCATCATAATGATTCATGCTATTGTCATCACAATGAAATCAAATGCTCCATGTCCTCTGTCATCAAAATGCTCCAAACCCTTCTGATCACAATGTTCCTTACACTTGTCATCACATGCCCTATGACGCTCGTCATCACAATGATGGAAGGTCTTCTCATCTCAATGCTCCATGACAGTTGTCACCACAATGCTCAATACACTTGGCATCACAATGCTCGCTGACACTTGTCATCAGTATGCTCCTTGAACACTGTCATGACAAGGCTTCATGCCTTTTTCATCACAATGATCCATTCCCTTTTCATCACAGTGCTCCAAGACCACTGTTATCACAAAGCTCCGTGACTCCAGTCATCACAATGCTTCATGACATTTGTCATCACAATGGTCCATGACCTCGTCATACAAAGCTCTGTGACATTTGTCACCACAATGCTCCATGAAATTTTTATCACAATGTTCTGTGACCCTTGTCAACACAAAGCTCCATGCCTTTTTCAGCACAATGCTCCATGACCCTTGTCATCACAATGCTCGATGCACGTGTCAGCACAATGCTCCATAACCCATGTCACCACAATGCACCATGCACTTGTCATCAAAATGCTCCACATCCTTGTCATCAAAATTCTCCATAAACCTTGTCATCACAATGCTCCATGCACTTCTCCTCAAAATGCCTTCTCACCACTGATATCACAATGTTCCATCACTAGTCATCACAATACTCCCTCACCCCTGTCATTACTATATTCCATGACCCTTGTAATCACAATTATCCATGCCCTTGTCATCACAAAGCTCTATGACGCATGTCATCAGAATGCTCCATGACCTTCTCACCACAATGCTCAATGCCCTTGTCATCACAATGCTCCAACACCCCTATAATCACAATGCTCCATGTCCTTTTTCATCTCAATGCTCCATGAACCCTGTCATCACAATGCACCGTGCCCATCACCATAATATTTTATGCTATTGTCATCACAATGAAATCAAAATGCTCAATGACCTCTGTCATCACAATACACCAAACCCTTCTGATCACAATGTTCCATAACACTTGTCATCACAATGCCCCAAGACGCTGGTCATCACAATTATCCATGGTCTTCTCATCACAATGCTCCATGATCTTTGTCATCACAATGCTCAATACACTTATCATCACAATGCTCCCTGACAGTTGTCATCAGTATGCTCCTTGAACCCTGTCATGACAAGGCTCCATGCATTTTTCATCACAATAATCCATTCCCTTTTCATCAAAATGCTCCAATACCCATGTAATCACAATGCTCCATGTCTTTGTCATCACAAAGCTCCATGACGCATGTCATCAGAATGCTCCATTGCCTTCTCATCACAATGCTCCATGCCCTTGTAATCACATTGCTTCAAAACCCCTGTAATCTCAAAGCTCCATGCACATTTTCATCAGAATGCTCCATGCCCTTGTCATCACAATGCTCCACGTCCTTTGTCATTGTAATGTTCCAAGCCCTTGTCATCAAAATGCTCCATTACCTTTGTCATCACAATCCTCCATGACAGTTGGTATCACATTGCTCCATGCCATTGTCATCACAATGGACAACGAAATATTTCATCACCATGCTCCCTGACACCTGTCTTCACAATACTCCATGACCTTATTATCACAATGTTCCATGCCCTTGTCATCACAATGCGCCTTGCCCACTGTCATCACAATAATCCATGAAACATGTCAGACCAATGTTCCATGCCCCTGTCATCACAATGCTCCATGCCCTTTTCACCACAATGCTCCATGACCCCTGTCATCACAATGCTCCGTGACTCCAGTCGTCACAATTCTTCATGACATTTGTCCTCACAATGGTCCATGCCCTCGTCACATAAGGCTCTGTGACCTTTGTCACTACAATGCTCCATGCCCTTGTCATCTCAATACTAAATGCCCACTGTCATCACAATAATACATGAATCTTGTCAGACCAATGTTCCATGCCCCTGTCATCACATTGCTCCATGCCCTTGTCATCACAAAGCTCCATGACCACTGTCATCACAATGCTCCGTGACTCCAGTCATCACAAAGATTCATGCCGTTTGTCCTCACAATGGTCCATGCCCTCCTCACACAAGGCTCTGTGATCTTTGTCACCACAATGCTCCATGAAATTTTCATCACAATGCTCTGTGTCCTTTGTCATCACAATGCTCCATGCCTTTGTCAGCACAATGCTCCATGACACTTGTCATCAAAATGCTCCATGTGCTTGTCTGCACAATGCTCTATGACACATGTCATCACAATTTGCCATGCTCTTTTCATCACAATGCTCCACATCCTTTTCATCGCTATGCTCCAAAAAACTTGTCATCACAATGCTCCATGCACTTCTCATCAAAATGCTCTCTCACCACATATATCACAATGTTCCATCACTAGTCATCACAATACTCTCTCACCCCTGTCATCACAATGTTCCATGACCACTGTCATCACAGTGCTACATGCCCTTGTCATCACAATGCTCCATGACCCCTGACATCACAATGTTCCATAACCCTTGTTACAAAATGCTCTATGACCCATTTCTTCAAAATGCTTAATGACACCTGACACCAAAATATTCCATAACCGCTGTCATCAAAATATTCCAACACTTTTATTCAAATTGCTCCATGATACTGTCATCACAATGCTCCCTGCATTTCTCATCACAACGCACCACGCCCTTGTCATCAAATTGCCCCATGACATTTGTCATCAGAAATCTATATGACCCTTGGCATCACAATGCTCCATGCCATTGTCATCACAATGCTCAATGAAATCTCTCATCACATTGCTCCATGCCCTTGTCATCACAATGCTCCATTACACCTGTCATAACAATGCTCCATGACCCCTGCCATCACAATGTTCCACGGCCTTGTCATCACAAGCCTCCATGACCCTTGTCATCACAATGCTCCAAGACCTCTGTAATCACAATTCTCCATGCCACTTTTCATCTCAATGCTCCATGAAGACTGACATCACAATGCACCATGCCCATCATCATAATGATTCATGCTATTGTCATCACAATGAAATCAAAATGCTCCATGTCCTCTGTCATCACAATGCTCCAAACCCATCTGATCACAATGTTCCATAACACTTGTAATTACATGCCCCATGATGCTCGTCATCACAATTATGCAAGGACTTCTCATCACAATACTCCATGACCTTTGTCACCACAATGCTCAATACACATGGCATCACAATGCTCACTGACACTTGTCATCAGTATGCTCCTTGAACACTGTCATGTCAAGGCTCCATGCCTTTTTCATCACAATGATCCATTCCCTTTTCATCACAATGCTCCAACACCCCTGTTATCACAATGCTCCGTGACTCCAGTCATCACAATGCTTCATGACATTTGTCATCACAGTTGTCCATGACCTCGTCATACAAAGCTCTGTGATCTTTGTCACCACAATGTTCCATGAAATTTTTATCACAATGCTCTGTGACCCTTGTCATCACAAACCTCCATGCCTTTGTCAGCACAATGCTCGATGCGCGTGTCAGGACAATGCTCCACATAATTGTCATCAAAATGCTCCATAAGCCTTGTCATCACTATGCTCCATGCACTTCTCCGCAAAATGCTTTCTCACCACTGATATCACAATGTTCCATCACTAGTCATCACAATACTCCCTCACCACTGTCACCACCATATTCCATGACCCTTGTAATCACAATTCTCCATGGCCTTGTCATCACAAAGCTCCATGACGCATGTCATCAGTGTGCTCAGTGGCCTTCTCATCACAATGCTCCATGCCCTTGTCATCACAATGCTCCAACACCCCTGTAATCACAATGCTCCATGCTCTTGTCATCAGAAAGCTCCATGACGCATGTCATCAGAATGCTCCGTGGCCTTCTCATCACCATGCACAATGCCTTTGTCATCACAGTGCTCCAATAGCCCTTTAATCACAATGCTCCATGCCCCTTTTCATCTCAATGCTCCATGAACCCTGTCATCACAGTGCACCGTGTCCATCGCCATAATATTTCATGCTATTGTCATCACAATGAAATCAAAACGCTCAATGACCACTGTCATCACAATGCACCAAACCCTTCTGATCACAATGTTCCATAACAACTTGTCATCCCAAAGCCCCATGAGGCTGGTCATCACAATTATCCATGGATTTCTTATCACAATGCTCCATGATCTTTGTCATCACAATGCTCAATACACTTATCATCACAATGCTCCCTGACACTTGTCATCAGTATGCTCCTTGAACCCTGTCATGACAAGTCTCCATGCATTTTTCATCACAATGATCCATTCCCTTTTCATCACAATGCTCCAAGACCCCTGTAATCACAATGCTCCATGTCCTTGTCATCACAAAGCTCCATGACGCATGTCATCAGAATGTTCCATTGCTTTCACATCACAGTACTCCATGCCCTTGTCATCACAATGCTTCAAATCCCCTGCAATCTCAATGCTCCATTCACCATTTCATCAGTATTCTCCATGACCCTTGTCATCACAAGGCTCCATGGCCCTCTCATCACTATGCTCCAGGACCTTCTCATCACATTGCTCCATTCCCTTCTCATGACAATGCTCCATGACCCCTGTCATCACAGTACTCCATGAATAATTTCAGCCAAATGCTCCATGACCTTCTCATCACAAAGCTCCATGACCCATGTCATCACAATGCTACATGACCACAGTCATCAAAATGATCCATGCCACTTGTCAACAGAATGTTCCATGTGCTTGTCATCCCAATGCTCCATGACCCTTGTAATCAAAATGCTCCTTGATGCTTGTCGTCACAGAGCTCCATGACACTTTTCATCACAATTCTCCATGCCTTTGTCAGCAAAATGCTACCTGACCTTGTCATCACAATGCTCCATGCAATTGTCCTCACAATTCTCCTTTACCAGTGTCATCACAATCCTCCGTGACCCTTGGAATCACATTGTTTCATGCCCTTGTCATCACAATGCTCCGTGATTCTTGAAATCAAAATGATCTATGACCTGTGTCATCGCAATGCTCCAAACACTTGTGATCACAATGTTCCATACAATTGTCATCACAACGCTCCATGATGCCTGTCATCAGAATACTCCATGCCCTTGTCATCAAAATGCTCCATGAACTTTGTCATCACAATGCTTAATACACTTGTCATCACAATGCTCCCTGACACTTTTCGTCAGAATGCTCCTTGAAACATGTCATGAAAAGGCTCCATGCCTTTTTCATCACAATGCTCCATGCCCTTTTCCTCACAATGCTCCATGCCATTGTCATCACAATACTCCACAAGCTTGTCATCAGAATGCTCCATGACCCTTGTCATCACAATGCTCCATGATCCCTGTCATCACAATGCTCCATGACCCCAGTCATCACAATGCTCCATGCCCCTTGTCATTACAGTGCTCCATGACGCTCGTCATCAAAATTATCCATGGTCTTCTGATCACAATGCTCCACGGTCTTGCCATCACAATGCTCCAAGCCACATCTCATCACAGTGTTACATGCTCTTGTCATCAGAGTTCTCCATGCACTTGTCATCGCAATGCTCCATGACCCCTGTCATAGCAAGCTCCATGTGCTTTTCATCACAATGCTTCAGGAATTTGTCATCAAAATTCTCAATGGGCCTTGTCATCACAATCCTCCATGCCCTTGTCATCAAAATGCTCCATGACCCTTGTCACCACAATGCTCCAAACCCCAGACATCACAATGCTCCATTAACTTTGTCATCACATTCTTCCATGACACTTGGCATCACAATACTCAATGCCATTGTCATCACAATGTACCATGACATATGTCATCACAATGCCCCCAGACCCCTCTCTTCACAGTACTCCATAACCTTCTCATCACAATGCTCCATGCTCTTCTCATCAGAATGCGCCTTGCCCACTGTCATCACAATAAACAATAAACTTGTCAGACCAATGCACCATGCCCCTGTCATTAGAATGCTCCATACCCTTGTCATCACAAAGTTCCGTGACTCCAGTCATCACAATGCTTAATGCCCTTTGTCATCACAATGGTACTTAACCTCGTCATCACAAGGCTCTGTTACCATTGTCACCACAATGCTCCATGAACTTTTCATCACAATGCTCTGTGACCGTTGTCATCACAAGGTTCCATGAATTTGTCAGCACAATGCTCCATGACCCTTTTCATCACAATGCTCAATGCGCTTCTCAGCACAATGCTCCATGACCCATGTCATCAAAATGCGCCATGCAATTGTCAACGCAATGCTCCACAGCCTTGTCATCACAATGCTCCATAAACCTTGTCATCACAATGCTCCCTAAACCTTGTCATCACAATGCTCCATGAACTTCTCATCAAAATGCTTTCTCACCACTGATATCACAATGTTCCATCAGTAGTCATCACAATACTCCCTCACCACTGTCATCAGAATTTTCCATGACCTCTGTCATCACAATGCTCCATGCCCCAGTCATCACAATGCTCCATGTCCCATGTCATCACAATTCTCCAAGTCCTTGTCATCACAATGCTCCATGCCCCTTGTCATTACAATCCCCCATGACACATGTATCACAGTGTTCCGTGCCCTAGTCATCACAAAGCTCCATGCCGAATCTCATAACAATAATCCATGAAATTTTCAGACCAATGATCCATGCCCTTGTCATCACAATGCTCCTTTACCCCGTCATAGAAATGCTCCATGACCCCTGCCATCACAATGTTCCACGGCCTTGTCATCCAAGGCTCCATGACCCTTGTCATCACAGTGCTCCAATATCCATGTAATCACAATGCTCCATGCCCTTGTCGTCACTAAGATTCATGACGCATGTCATCAGAATGCTGCGTGGCCTTATCATCACAATGCTCCATGCCCTTGTATTCACAATGCTCCAAGACCCCTGTAATCACAATGCTCCATGCCCCTTGTCATTACAGTGCTCCATGACACTCGTCATCACAATTATCCGTGATCTTCTCATCACAATGCTCCACGGTCTTGCCATTACAATGCTCCATGCCCCGGTCATCACAATGCTCCATGTCCCATGTCATCACAATGCTCCATGACACTTCTTATCACAATGTTACATGATATTTTCATCACAATTCTCCATGCACTTGTCATCGCAATGCTCTATGACCCCTGTCATAGCAAGCTCCATGTGCTTGTCATCACAATGCTTCACGACGTTGTCATCAAAATTCTCAATGGCAATTTTCATTGCAATGCTCCATGACCCTTGTCATCACAACGTTCCAAGCACTTGTCATCAAAATGCTCCATTACCTTTGTCATCACAATCCTCCATGACACTTGGTATCACAATGCTCCATGCCATTGTCATCACAATGCTCCGTGACTCCAGTCATCACAATGCTTAATGACCTTTGTCACCACAATGCTCCATGCCCTTGTCATCACAATGCTCCATGCCCACTGTCATCACAATATTCCATGAAACTTCTCAGACCAATGATCCATGCCCTCTTCACACAAGGCTCTGTAACCTTTGTCACCACAATGCTCCATGAACTTTTCATCACAATGCTCTTTGTCTCTAGTCATCACAATGCTCCATGCCTTTGTCAGCACAATGCTCCATGACACTTGTCATCAAAATGCTCCATGCGCTTGTCAGCACAATGCTCCTTGACCTATGTCATCACAATGTGCCATGTGCTTGTCATCACAATGCTCCAAATCCTTTTCATCGCTATGCTTCCATAAAAGTTGTCATCACAATGCTCCATGCACTTCTCATCAAAATGCTCTCTCACCACATATATCACAATGTTCCATCACTAGTCATCACAATACTCCCTCACCCCTGTCATCACAATGTTCCACGACCACTGTCATCACAGTGCTACAGGGCCTTATCATCACAATGCTCCATGACCCCTGACAGCACAATGTTCCATAAAACCTGTCATCAAACTATTCCATGACACTTTTCATCAAATTGCTCCATGACACTGTCATCACAATGCTCCATGCCCTTCTCATCACAATGCACCACGCCCTTGTCATCAAAATGCCCCATAACCTTTGTCATCACAAAGCTCCATTAACCCTGTCATAACAATGATCCATGGCCCCTGCCATCACAAGGTTCCAGGGCCTTGTCATCACAAGCCTCGATGACCCTTGTCATCACAATGCTCCAAGACCCCTGTAATCACAATGCTCCATGCCCTTGTCATCACAAAGCTCCATGAGGCATGTCATCTGAATGCTCCATGGCCTTCTCATCACAATGCTCCATGCCCTTGTCATCACAATGCTCCAACAGCCCTATAATCACAATGCTCCATGCCCCTATTCATCTCAATGCTCCATGAACCCTGTCATCAAAATGCACCATGCCCATCACCATAATATTTCATGCTATTGTCATCACAATGAAATCAAAATGCTCCATGACCTCTGTCATCACAATGCACCAAACCCTTCTGATCACAATGTTCCATAACACTTGTCATTACAATGCCCTATGACGATGGTCATCACAATTATCCATGGTCTTCTCATCACAATGCTCCATGATCTTTGTCATCACAATGCTCAATACACTTATCATCACAATGCTCCCTGACAGTTGTCATCAGTATGCTCCTTGAACTCTGTCATGACAAGGATCTATGCATTTTTCATCACAATGATCCATTCCCTTTTCATCACAATGCTCCAAGACCCCTATAATCACAATGCTCCTTGTCCTTGTCATCACAAAACTCCATGGCACATGTCATCAGAATACTCCATTGCCCTCTCATCACAATGCTCCATGCCCTTGTCATCGCAATGCTTCAAAACCCTTGTAATCACAATGCTCCATGCACCTTTTCATCAGAATGCTCCATGACCCTTTTCATCAAAATGCTCCATTACCCCTCACATCACAATGTTCCATAACCCCTGTTATCAAAAAGTTCCATGACACTTTTCATAAATTTGCTCCATGACCATGTCATCAAAATGCTCCCTGCCCTTCTCATCACAATGCACCACGACCTTCTCATCAAAATGGTCCATGACTTTTGTCATCACAAAACTCCATGACCCTTGGCATCACAATGCTCCATGCCATTTCATCACAATGCTACATGAAACCTCTCATCACATTGCTCCATGCCATTGTCAGCACAATGCTCCATGATGCTTGTCATCACAGTGCTCGATACTCTTCTCATCACAATGCTCCATGTCCTTGTCATTACAATCCTCCATGACACATGTATCACAGTGTTCCGTGCCTTAGTCATCACAATGCTCCATGCCGAATCTCATCACAATAATCCATGAAATTTTCAGACCAATGTTCCTTGCCCTTGTCATCACAATGCTCCATTACCCCTGTCATAACAATGCTCCATGAAACCTGCCATCACAATTATCCACGGCCTTGTCATCCAAGGTTACATGACCCTGTCATCACATTGCTCCAAGACCCCTGTAATCACAATGCTCTATGCCCTTGTCGTCACAAAGATCCTTGACACATGTCATCAAAATGCTCCATGGCCTCATCACAATGCTCCATGCACTTGTCATCACCTGCTCCAAGACCCCTGTAATCACAATGCTCCCTGCCCTTCTCATCACAATGCACCACGCCCTTGACATCAAAATGCTCCATGACCTTTATCATCACAAAGGTCCATGACCCTAGCATCACAATGCTCCATTCCATTGTCATCACAGTGCTCCATGAACCCTCTCATTACATCGCTCCATGAACTTTTCATCCCAAATCTCCATGACACTTGTCATCACAATGCCCGATGCCCTTCTCATCGCAATGCTCGATGCCATTGACATTACAATCCTGCATGATCTATGTATCACAGTGTTCTGTGCCCTTGTCATCACAATGCTCCATGCCCACTCTCATCACAATAATCCATGAAAATTTTCAGACCAATGCCCCATGCACTTGTCATCACAATGCTCCATTACCCCTGTCATAACAAGGCTCCATGACCAATGCCATCACAAAGATCAACGGCCTTGTCATCAAAAGCCTCCATGACCCTTGTCATCACAATGCTCCAAGACCCCTGTAATCACAATGCTCCATTAACTTACAATCACAAAGCTACATGAAGCATGTCATCATAATGCTCCATGGCCTTCACATCACAATGCTCCATGCCCTTGTCGTCACAATGCCACAACACCCCTGTAATCACAATGCTCCATGCCCCTTTTTATCTCAATGCTCCATGAACCCTGTCATCACAATTCACCGTGCCCATTACCATAATATTTCATGCTATTGTCATCACAATGAAATCAAAATGCTCAATGACCTCTGTCATCACAATGCATCAAATCCTTGTGATCAAAATGTTCCATAACACTTGTCATCAGAATGCCACATGAGCCTGGTCCTCACAATTATCCATGGTCTTCTCATCACAATACTCCATGACCTTTGTCATCACAATGCTCAATACACTTATCATCACAATGCTCCCGGACACTTATCATCAGTTAGCTCCTTGAACAGTGTCATGACAAGGCTCCATGCATTTTTCATCACAATGATCCATTCCCTTTTCTTCCCAATGGTCCAAGACCACTGCAGTCACAATTCTCCATGTCCTTGTCATCACAAAGTTCCATGACGCATGTCATCAGAATGCTCCATTGCCTTCTCATTACAATGATCCATGCCCTTGTCATCACAATGCTTCAAAACCCCTGTAATCACAATGCTCCATGCACCTTTTCATCAGAATGCTCCATGACCATTTTCATCAAAATGCTCCATGACCCCTGATATCACAATGTTCCATAACCCCTGTCATCAAAATATTCCATGACACTTTTCATCAATTTTGCTCCATGACCCTGTCATCATAATGCTCCCTGCCCTTCTCATCACAGTGCACCACGACCTTGTCATCAAAATGCTCCATGACCTTTGTCATCACAAAGCTCCATGACCCTTGGCATCACAATGCTCCATGACATTTCATCACAATGCTACATGAAACCTCTCTTCACATTGCTCCATTCCCTTGTCAGCACAATGCTCCATGACGCTTGTCATCACAATGCTCGATACTCTTCTCATCACAATGCTCCATGCCCTTGTCATTACAATCCTCCATGACACATGTATGAGAGTGTTCCGTGCCCTAGTCATCACAGTGTTCCGTGCCCTAATCATCACAATGTTCCATCCCGAAACTCATCACAATAATCCATGAAATTTTCAGACCAATATTCCATGCCCTTGTCATCACAATGCTCCATTACCCCTGTCATAACAATGCTCCAAGACACATGCCATCACAATGTTCCACGGCCTTGTCATTCAAGGCTCCATGACCCTTGTCATCACAGTGCTCCAAGACCTCTGTAATCACAATGCTCCATGCACTTGCTGTCACAATGATTCATGATGCAAGTCATCAGAATGCACCATGGCCTTCTCATCACAATGCTCCATTCCCTTGTCATCACAGTGCTCCAAGACCCCAGTAATCACAATTCTACATGGCCCATGTCATTACAGTGCTCCATGACGCTCGTCATCACAATTATCCGTGATCTTCTCATCACAATGATCCACGGTCTTGCCATCACAATGCTCCATGCCCTGGTCATCACAATGCTCCATGTCCCATGTCATCACAATTCTCCAGGTGCTTGTCATCACAATGCTCCATGACACTTCTTATCACAATGTTACATGATCTTGTCATCACAATTCTCCATGCACTTGTCATCGCAATGCTCTATGACCCATGCCATCGCAAGCTCCATGCGCTTGTCATCACAATGCTCCATGACGATTGTCATCACAATGTCCCAAGCCCTTGTCATCAAAATGCTCCCTGATCTTTGTCCTCACAATCCTCCATGACACTTGGTATCACAGTGCACCATGCCATTGTCATCACAATGGACAATGACATGTCATCACAGTGCTCCCTGACACCTGTCTTCACAGTACTCCATGACCTTGTCATCACAATGTTACATGCCCTTGTCATCACAATGCGCCATGCCCACAGTCATCACAATAATCCATGAAACTTGTCAGACCAATCATCCATGCCCCTGTCATCACAATGCTTCGTGCCCTTGTCATCACAAAGCTCCATGAACATGTCATCAGAATGCTCCATGGCCTTCTCATTCACGATGCTCCATGTCCTTGTCATAACTATTCTCCTAGACCCCTGTAATTAAAATGCTCCATGGTCCTTTTCATCTCAATGCTCCATGAACCGCATCATCACAATGCACCATGCCCATCATCATAATGCTTCATGCTATTGTCATAAAAATGAAATCAGAATGCTCCATGACCTCTGTCATCACAATGCACCAAACCCTTGTGATCACAATGTTCCATAACACTTGTCATCACAATGCCCCATGACGCTGGTCATCACAATTATCCATGGCCTTCTCTTCAAAATGCTCCATGATCTTTGTCATCACAATACTCAATACACTTATCATCACAATTCTCCCTGACTGTTGTCATCTGTACGCTCCTTGAACCCTGTCATGACAAGTCTCCATGCATTTTTCATCACAATGATCCATTCCTTTTTCATCAAAATGCTCCATGACCCCTGACATCACAATGTTACATAACCCCTGTCATCAAAATGTTCCATGACACTTTTCATCAATTTGCTCCATGACCCTGTCATCACAACGCTCCCTGCCCTTCTCATCACAATGCACCATGACCTTGTTATCCAAATGCTCCATGACGTTTGTCATCACAAAGCTCCATGACACTTGGCATCACAATACTCCATGCCATTTCATCACAATTCTACATGAAACCTCTCATCACATTGCTCCATGCCCTTGTCACCAAAATGCTCCATGACGCTTGTCATCACAATGCTCGATACAATTCTCATCACAATGCTCAATGCCCTTGTCATTACATTCCTCCATGACACATGTATCACAGTGTTCCGTGCCCTAGTCATCCCAATGTTCCATGCCGAATCTCATCACAATAATCCATGAAATTTTCAGACCAATGTTCCATGCCCTTGTCATCACAATGCACCATGCCCTTGTCATCACAATGCTCCATGACTCCTGTCATCACAATGCTCCTTGTCTTCAGTCATCACAATGCTTCATGACCTTTGTCATCACAATGGTCCATTCCGTCGTCACACAAGGCTCTGTGACCTTTTACACCACAATGCTCCTTGTCCTTGTCATCACAAAGCTCCATGACGCATGTCATCAGAATGCTCCATTGCCTTCTCATCACAATGCTCTATGCTCTTGTCATCACAATGCTCCATGACCCTTGTCATCACAATGTCCCAAGCTCTTGTCATCAAAATGCTCCATTACCTTTGTCATCACAATCCTCCATGACACTTGGTATCACAATGCTCCATGCCATTGTCATCACAATGGACAATGACATATGTCATCACAATGCTCCCTGACACCTGTCTTCACAGTACTCCATGAACTTGTCATCACAATGTTCCATGCCCTTGTCATCACAATGCGCCATGCCCACTGTCATCACAATAATCCAGGAAACTTTTCAGCCCAATGTTCCATGCCTCAGTCATCACAATGCACCATGCCCTTGTCATCACAATGCTCAATGACCCCTGTCATCACAATGCTCCGTGACTTCAGTCTTCAAAATGCTCCATTACCTTTGTCATCACAAAGGTCCATGACCCTTAGCATCACAATGCTCCATTCCATTGTCATCACAATTCTGCATGAACCCTCTCATCACATTGTTCCATTCATTGTCATCCCAAATCTCCATGACGCTTGTAATCACAATCCTCGATGCCCTTCTCATCACAATGCTCCATGCCTTTGTCATTACAATCCTGCATGATCTATATATCACAGTGTTCTGTGCCCTTGTCATCACAATGCTCCATGCCCTCTCTCATCACAATAATCCATGAAAATTTTCAGACCAATGACCCATGCACTTGTCATCACAATGCTCCATTACCCCTGTCATAACAATGCTCCATGACCCCTGCCATCACAATGTTCCACGGCCTTGTCATCACAAGCCTCGATGAATCTTGTCATCAAAATGCTCCAAGACACCTGTAAACACAATGCTCCATGCCCTTGTCATCACAAAGCTCCATGACACATGTCATCAGAATGCTCCATGGCCTTCTCATCACAATGCTCCATGCCCTTGTCATCACAATGCTCCAACACCCCTGTAATCACAATGCTCCATGCCCCTTTACATCTCAATGCTCCATGAACCCTGTCATCACAGTGCGCCGTGCCCATTACCATAATATTTCATGCTATTGTCATCACAATGAAATCAAAATGCTCAATGACCTCTGTCATCACAATGCACCAAACCCTTCTGATCACAATGTTCCATAACACTTGTCATCACAATGCCCCATGACGCTGATCATCCCAATGATCCATGCCCTTTTCATCACAATGCTCCAAGACCCCTGTAATCACAATGCTCCATATCTTTGTCATCACAAACCTCCATGACACATGTCATCAGAATGCTCCATTGCCTTCTCATCACAATGCTCCTTGCCCTTGTCATCACAATGCTTCAAAACCACTGTAATCACAATGCTCCATGCACCTTTTCATCAGAATGCTCCATGACCCTTTTCATCACAATGCTCCATGACCCCTGACATCACAATGTTCCATAACCCCTGTCATCAAAATGTTCCATGACACTTTTCATCAGTTTGCTCCATGACCCTGTCATCACAATGCTCCCTGCCCTTCTCATCACAATGCACCACGACCTTGTCATCAAAATTCTCCATGACCTTTGTCATTACAAAAATCCATGACACTTGGCATCACAATGCTCCATGCCATTTCATCACAATGCTACATGAAACATCTCATCACATTGCTCCATGCCCTTGTCAGCACAATGCTCCATGACTCTTGTCATCACAATGCTCGATACTCTTCTCATCACAATGCTCCATGCCTTTGTCATTACAATCCTCCATGACACATGTATCACAGTGTTCCGTGACCTAGTCATCACAATGCACCATGCCTAATCTCATCACAATAATCCATGAAATTTTCAGACCAATGTTCCATTCCCTTGTCATCACAATGCTCCATTACCCCTGTCATAACAATGCTCCATGACCCCTTCCATCACAATGTTCCACGGCCTTGTCATCCAAGGCTCCATGACCCTTGTCATCACAATGCTCCAAGACCCCTGTAATCACAATGCTCCATGCCCTTGTCGTCACAAAGATCCTTGACCCATGTCATCAGAATGCTCCAGGGCCTTCTCATCACAATGCTCCAAGACCCCTGTAATCAAAATGCTCCATGCCCCTATTCATCAGAATGCTCCATGAGACTTGTCATCACAAGACTTCATGTTTTTCTCATCACACTGCTCCAGGACCTTGTCATCACAATGCTCCTTTCCCTTGTCATCACAATGCTCCTTGACCCCTGTCATCACAATACTCCATGAACATTTTCAGCCCAATGCTCCATGACCTTCTCATCAAAATGCTCCATTCCCTTGTCATCACAATGCTCCAAGACCCCTGTAATCACAATGCTCCATGCCCCTTGTCATTACAGTGCTCCATGACGCTCGTCATCACAATTATCCGTGATCTTCTCATCAAAATGCTCCACGGTCTTGCCATCACAATGCTCCATGCCCTGGTCATCACAAGGCCCCATGTCCCATGTCATCACAATTCTCAACATCCTTGTCATCACAATGCTCCATGACACTTCTTATCACAATGTTACATGATCTTGTCATTACAATTCTCCATGCACTTGTCATTGCAATGCTCTATGACCCCTGTCATAGCAAGCTCCATGCGCTTGTCATCACAATGCTTCACGAAGTTGTCATCAAAATTCTCAATAGCCCTTGTCATCACAATGGTCCATACACTTGTCATCACATTGCTCCATGACCCTTGTCATCACAGTGTCCCAAGCCCTTGTCATCAAAATGCTCCATTAACTTTGTCATCACAATCCTCCTTGACACTTTTTATCACAAAGCTCCGTGCCATTGTCATCACAATGGACAATGACATATGTCATCACAATGCTCCCTGACAGCTGTCTTCACAATACTCCATGACCTTGACATCACAATATTCCATGTCCTTGTCATCACAATGCGCCATGCCCACTGTCATCACAGTAATCCATGAAACATATCAGACCAATGTTCCATGCCCCTGTCATCACAATGCACCATGTCCTTGTCATCACAATGCTCCATGACCCCTGTCATCACAATGTTCCGTGACTCCAGTCATCACAATGCTTCATGGCCTTTGTCCTCACAATGGTCCATGCCCTCGTCACACAAGGCTCTGTGACCTTTGTCACCACAATGCTCCATGCCCTTATCATCTCAATGCTCCATGCCCACTGTCATCACAATAATCCATGAAACATATCAGACCAATGTTCCATGACCCTGTCATCACAATGATCCATGCCCTTGTCATCACAATGCTCCATGACGTCTCTCATAACAGTGCTCCGTGACTCCAGTCATCACAATGATTCATGACCTTTCTCCTCACAATCGTCCATGCCCTCGTCACACAAGGCTCTGTGATCTTTGTCACCACAATGCTCCATGAAATTTTCATCACAATGCTCTGTGTCCCTTGTCCTCACAATGCCCGTGTCATCAAAATGTTCCATGACACTTCTCATCAATTTGCTCCATGACCCTGTCATCACAATGCTCCCTGCCCTTCTCATCACAATGCACCACGACCTTGTCATCAAAATGCTCCATGACCTTTGTCATCACAAAGCTCCATGACCCTTGGCATCACAATTCTCCATGCCATTTCATCACAATGCTACATAAAACCTCTCATCACATGCTCCATGCCCTTGTCAACACAATGCTCCATGACGCTTGTCATCGCAATGCTCGATACGCTTCTCATCAAAATGCTCCATGCCCTTGTCATTACAATCCTCCATGACACATGTATCACAGAGTTAAGTGCCCTAGTCATCACAATGTTCCATGCCGAATCTCATCACAATAATCCATGAAATTTTCAAACCAATGTTCCATGCCCTTGTCATCACAATGCTCCATTACCCCTGTCATAATTATGCTCCATGACCCCTGCCATCACAATGTTCCACCGCCTTGGCATCCAAGGCTCCATGACCCTTGTCATCACAATGCTCCAAGACGCCTGTAATCACAATGCTCCATGCCCTTGTCATCAAAAAGATCCATGACACATGCCATCAGAATGCTCCATGGCCTTCTCATCACAATTCTCCATGCCCTTGTCATCACAATGCTCCAAGACCCCTGTAATCACAATGTTCCATGCCCCTATTCATCAGGATGCTCCATGAGACTTGTAATCACAAGGCTCTATGGTCTTCTCATCACACTGCTCCAGGACCTTGTCATCACAAAGCTCCATTCCCTTGTCATCACAATGCTCCTTGACCACAGTCATCACAATACTCCATGAACATTTTCAGGCCAATGCTCCATGACTTTCTCATCACATTGCTCCATGCCGTTGTCATCACAATGCTCCATGACCCCTTTCATCACAATGCTCCGTGACTCCAGTCATCACAATGCTTCATGACTTATCTCATCACTATGATCCATGCCCTCGTCACACAAGGTTCTGTGATCATTTTCACCACAATGCTCCATGAATATTTCATCACAATGCTCTCTGTCCCTTGTTATCAAAATGCTCCATGCATTTGTCAGCACAATGCTCCATGACACTTGTCATCAAAATGCTCCATGCGCTTGTCAGCACAATGCTACATGACCCATGTCATCACAATACGCCATGCGCTTGTCATTACTATACTCCTCATTCTTATCATTGGTATGCTCCATAACAGTTTTCATCACAATGCTCCATGCACTTCTCATCAAAATGCTCTCTCACCACATATATCACAATGTTACATAACTAGTCCTCACAATATGCCCTCACCCATGTCATCACAGTGTTACATGACCCCTGTCATCACAGTGCTACATGCCCTTATCATCACAATGCTCCATGACCCCTGACATCACAATGTTCCATAAACCCTCTCACAAAATGCTCCATGACCCATTTCATCACAATGCTTCATGACCCCTGACATCACAATGTTCCATAACCAGTGTCATCAAAATATTCCATGACCCTTTTATTCAAATTGATCCATGACCCTGTCATCACAATACTCCCTGTCCTTCTCATCATAATGCACAATGACCTTGTGATCAAAATGCCCCATGACCTTTGTCATCACAAAGCTCCATGACACTTGACATCACAATGCTCCATGCCATTGTCATCACAATGCTCAGTGAAATCTCTCATCACATTGCTCCATGCCCTTGTCATCACAATGCTTCATTACAACTGTCATAACAATGTTCCATGAACCCTGCCATCACAATGTTCCACCGCCTTGTCACCACAAGGCTCCATGGCCCTTGTCATCACAATGCACCAAGACCTCTGTAATCACAATTCTCCATGCCCCTTTTCATCTCAATGCTCCATGAACCCTGTCATCACAATGCACCATGCCCATCACCATAATGATTCATGCTATTGTCATCATAATGGAATTAAAATGCTCCATGACCTCTGTCATCACAATGCTCCAAACCCTTCTGATCACAATGTTCCATAACACTTGTCATCACAATACCCCATGACGCTCGTCATCACAATTATGCAAGGTCTTCTCATCACAGTGCTCCATGTCATTTGTCACCAAAATGCTCAATACACTTGTCATCACAGTACTCCCTGACACTTGTCATCAGTATGCTCCTTGAACACTGTCATGACAAGGATCCATGCCTATTTCATCACAATGATCCATTCCCTTTTCATGACAATGCTCCAAGATCACTTTTATCACAGTGCTCACTGACTTCAGTCATCAGAATGCTTCATGACATTTGTCATCACAGTGGTCCATGACCCCGTCACACAAAGCTCTGTGACCGTTGTCAACCCAATGCGCCATGAACTTTAAATCACAATGCTCTGTGGTCCTAGTCATCACAAAGCTCCTTGCCTTTGTCAGCACAATGCTCCATGACCATTGTCATCACAATGCTCGATGCACGTGTCAGCACAATGCTCCATAACCCATGTCACCACAATGCTCCATGAAATTTTTATCACAATGCTCTGTGACCCTTGTCATCACAAAGCTCCATGCATTTGGCAGCACAATGCTGCATTACCCTTGTTATCACAATGCTCGATGCGCTTGTCACCACAATGCTCCATAACCCATGTCATCACAATGTGCCATGCACTTGTTATCAGAATGCTCCACATCCTTGTCATCAAAATGCTCGATAAACCTTGTCATCACAATGCTCCTTGCACTTCTCCTCAAAATGCTCTCTCACCACTGATATCACAATGTTCCATCACTAGTCATCACAATACACCCTCACCCCTCTCACCACAATGTTCCATGACCCCTGTCATCACAATGCTACATGCCCTTATCATCACAATGCTCCATTACACCTGACATAACAATGTCCCATAACCCCTGTAATAAAAATGCTCCATGACCCTTTTCATCACAAAGCTCCATGACCCCTGGTATCACAATGTTCTATAACCCATGTCATCAAAATATTCCATGACACTTTTCATCAAACTGCTCCATGACCCTGTCATCACAATGCTCCCTGCCCTTCTCATCACAATGCACCATGCCCTTGTCATCAAAATGCTCCATGACCTTTGTCATCACAAAGGTCCAGGACCCTTAGCATCACAAAGCTCCATTCCATTGTCATCACAATTCTGCATGAACCCTCTCATCACATTGTTCCATGCATTGTCATCCCAAATCTCCATGAGGCTTGTAATCACAATGCTCGATGCCCTTCTCATCACAATGCGCCATGCCCACTGTCATCACAATAATCCAGGAAACTTTTCAGCCCAATGTTCAATGCCTCAGTCATCACAATGCACCATGCCCTTGTCATCACAATGCTCAATGACCCCTGTCATCACAATGCTCCGTGACTTCAGTCATCACAATGCTTCATGACTTTGTCATCACAATGGACCATTCCCTCGTCACACAAGGCTCTGTGACCTTTGTCACCACAATGCTCCATGTCCTTGTCATCACAATGCTCCATGACGCATGTCATTAGAATGCTCCATTGCCTTCTCATCACAATGCTCCTTGCCCTTGTCATCACAATTCTTCAAAACCCCTGTTATCACAATGCTCCATGACTCATGTCATCACAAGGCTCCATGGCCTTCTCATCACAATGCTCCATTCCCTTGTCATCACAATGCTCCAACACCCCTGTAATCTCAATGCTCCTTGCCCCTTTTCATCTCAATGATCCATGAACCCTGTCATCACCATTGACCGTGTCCATCACCATAATATTTCATGCTCTTGTCATCACAATGAAATCTAAACGCTCAATGACCTCTGTCATCACAATGCACCAAACCCTTCTGATCACAATGTTCCATAACACTTGTCATCACAATGCCCCATGACGCTGGTCATCACAATTATCCATGGACTTCTCATCACAATGCTCCATGATCTTTGTCATCACAATTCTCAATACACTTATCATCACAATGCTCCCTGACAGTTGTCATCAGTATGCTCCTTGAACCCTGTCATGACACGGCTCCATGCATTTTTCATCACAATGATCCATTCCCTTTTCATCACAATGCTCCAAGACCCCTGTAATCACAATGCTCCATGTCCTTGTCATCACAAATCTCCATGACGCATGTCATCAGAATGCTCCATTGCTTTCTCATCACAATACTCCATGCCCTTGTCATCACAATGCTTCAAAACCCCTGTAATCTCAATGCTCCTTGCACCTTTTCATCAGTATGCTCCATGACCCTGGTCATCACAAGGCTCCATGGCCCTCTCATCACAATGCTCCAGGACTTTCTCATCACATTGCTCCATTCCCTTCTCATCACAATGCTCCATGACCCCTGTCATCACAGTACTCCATGAACATTTTCAGCCCACTGCTCCATGACCTTCTCATCACAAAGCTCCATGACCCATGTCATCACAATGCTACATGACCACAGTCATCAAAATGATCCATGCCACTTGTCATCAGAATGTTCCCTGTGTTTGTCATCCCAATGCTCCATGACCCCTGTAATCACAATGCTCCTTGATGCTTGTCGTCTCAGAGCTCCATGACACTTGTCATCACAATTCTCCATGCCTTTGTCAGCAAAATGCTACATGACCTTGTCATCACAATGCTCCATGCACTTGTCATCACAATTCTCCATTAAAAGTGTCATCACAATCCTCCGTGAACCTTGGGATCACATTGTTTCATGCCCTTGTCATCATAATGTTCCATGATACTTGAAATCAAAATGATCCATGACCTGTGTCATCACAGTGCTCCAAACACTTGTGATCACAATGTTCCATAACAGTTGTCATCACAACGCTCCATGATGCCTGTCATCACAATACTCCATACCCTTGTCATCACAATGCTCCAACAGCCCTGTAATCACAATGCTCCATGTCCCTTTTCATATCAATGCTCCATGAACCCTGTCATCACAATGCACCGTGTCCATCACCATAATATTTCATGCTATTGTCATCACAATGAAATCAAACTGCTCAATGACCTCTGTCATCACAATACACCAAACCCTTCTGATCACAATGTTCCATAACACTTGTCATCACAATGCCCCATGAGGCTGGTCCTCACAATTATCCAGGGACTTCTCATCACTATGCTCCATGATCTTTGTCATCACAATGCTCAATACACTTATCATCACAATGCTCCCTGACACTTCTTATCAGTATGCTCCTTGAACACTGTCATGACAAGGCTCCAAGCATTTTTCATCACAATGATCCATTCCCTTTTCATCACAATGCTCCAAGACCCCTGCAATCACAATGCTCCATGTACTTGTCATCACAAAGCTCCATGACGCATGTCATCAGAATGCTCCATTGCCTTCTCATCACAATACTCCATGCCCTTGCCATCACAATGCTCCAAAACCCCTGTAGTCACAATGCTCCATGCACATTTTCATCACAATGCTCCATGCCCTTGTCGTCACAAAGATCCATGACGCATGTCATCAGAATGCTCCATGGCCTTCGAATCACAATCCTGCATGCCCTTGTGATCACAATGCTCCAAGACCCCTGTAATCACAATGCTCCATACCACTTTTCATCTCAATGCTCCATGAACACTGTCATCACAATGCACCATGCCCATCATCATAATGCTTCATGCTATTGTCATCACAATGAAATCAAAATGCTCCATTACCTCTGTCATCACAATGTTCTAATCCCTTGTGATCACAATGTTCCATAACACTTGTCATTACAATGCTCCTTGACTCTGGTAATCACAATTATCCATGGTCTTCTCATCACAATGCTGCATGACCTTTGTCATCACAATTCTCAATACACTTATCATCACAATGCTCCCGAACACTTATCATCAGTATGCTCCTTGAACACTGTCATGAGAAGGCTCCATGCACTTTTAATCACAATGATCCATTCCCTTTTCATCACAAAGCTCCAAGACCTCTCTAATCACAATGCTCCATGTCCTTGTCATCACAGAGCTCCATGACGCATGTCATCAGAATGCTCCATGGCCTTCTCATCACAATGCTCCATGCCCTGGTCATCACAATGCTTCAAAACCCCTGTAATCACAATGTTCTATGCACCTTTTAATCAGTATGCTCCATGACTATTCTCATCACAAGGCTCCAAGGCCCTCTCATCAAAATGCTCCAGGACCTTCTCATCACATTGCTCCATTCCCTTCTCATCACAATGCTCCATGACCCTTGTCATCACAGTACTCCATGAACATTTTCAGCCCACTGCTCCATGACCTTCTCATCACAAAGCTCCATGACCCATGTCATCACAATGCTACATGACCACAGTCATCAAAATGATCCATGCCACTTGTCAACAGAATGTTCCCTGTGTTTGTCATCACAATGCTCCATGACCCCTGTAATCACAATGCTCCTTGACACTTGTCGTCTCAGAGCTCCATGACACTTGTCATCACAATTCTCCATGCCTTTGTCAGCAAAATGCTACATGACCTTGTCATCACAATGCTCCATGCACTTGTCATCACAATTCTCCATTACCAGTGTCATCACAATCCTCCGTGAACCTTGGGATCACATTGTTTCATGCCCTTGTCATCACAATGTTCCATCATACTTGAAATCAAAATGATCCATGACCTGTGTCATCACAGTGCTCCAAACACTTGTGATCACAATGTTCCGTAACAGTTGTCATCACAATGCTCCATGATGCCTGTCATCACAATACTCCATGCCCTTGTCATCACAATGCTCCAACAGCCCTGTAATCACAATGCTCCATGTCCCTTTTCATTACAATGCTCCATGAACCCTGTCATCACAATGCACCGTGTCCATCACCATAATATTTCATGCTATTGTCATCACAATGAAATCAAAATGCTCAATGACCTCTGTCATCACAATGCACCAAACCATTCTGAAGAGAATGTTCCATAACACTTGTAATCACAATGCCCCATGACGCTGGTCATCACAATTATCCATGGACTTCTCATCACAATGCTCCATGACCTTGTCATCACAATGCTCAATACACTTATCATCACAATGCTCCCTGACACTTTTCGTCAGAATGCTCCTTGAACCCTTTCATGAAAAGGCTCCATGCCTTTTTCATCACAATGCTCCATGCCCTTTTCCTCACAATGCTCCATTCCATTGTCATCACAATACTCCACAAGCTTGTCATCAGAATGCTCCATGACCCTTGTCATCACAATGCTCCATGACCCATGTCATCACAATGCTCTATGACACCTGTCATCACAATGCTCCATGCCCCTTGTCATTACAGTGCTCCATGATGCTCATCATCAAAATTATCCATGGTCTTCTCATCACAATGCTCCACGGTCTTGCCATCACAATGCTCCATGACACTTCTCATCACAGTGTTACATGCTCTTGTCATCACAATTCTCCATGCACTTGTCATCGAAATGCTCCATGAACCCTGTCATAGTAAGCTCCATGTGCTTTTCCTCAGAATGCTTCACGAACTTGTCATCAAAATTCTCAATGGCCCTTGTCATCACAATCCTCCATGCCCTTGTCATCAAAATGCTCCATGACCCTTGTCATCACAATGCTACAAAACCCTGTCATCACAATGCTCCATTAACTTTGTCATCACATTCCTCCATGACACTTGGCATCACAATGCTCCGTGCCATTGTCATCACAACGGACCAGGACATATGTCATCACAATGATCCCAGACCGCTGTCTTCACAGTACTCTCTGACCTTCTCATCACAATGCTCCATGCGCTTGTGAGCACAATGCTCCATAACCCATGTCATCACAATGCGCCATGTGCTTGTCATCACAATGTCCCATTACCCCTGTCATCAAAATGCTCCATGACCCTTTTCGTCACAATGCTCCATGACCCCTGACATCACCCTGTTCCATAACCACTGTCATCAAAATATTCCATGATACTTTTCATCAAATTGCTCCATGAACCTGTCATCAAAATGCTCCCTGCCCTTCTCATCACAATGCACCACGACCTTGTCATCAAAATGCTCCATGAACTTTGTCATCACAAATTCCATGACCATTGGCATCGCAATGCTCCATGCCATTTTCATCACAATGTTTCATGACCCCTGTAATCACAATGCTCCATGCACATTTTCCTCAGAATGCTCCATGAGACTTGTCATCACAAGGCTCCATGGTTTTCTCATCACAATGCCACAGGACCTTGTCATCACAGTGCCCCATTACCCTGTCTTCACAATACTCCATGAACATTTTCAGCCCAATGCTCCATGGCCTTCTTATCACAATGCTCCATGACCCTGTCATCACAATGCTCCATGACCACTGTCATCACAGAGCTCCATGACCCCTGACAACACAATGATATGGGAATCTTGTATTCAAAATGCTCCATGACCCTTGTCATCACATTGCTCCATGCCCTTGTCATCACAATGCTCCATGAAGCCTCTCATCACATTGCTCCATGCCCTTGTCATTACAAACTTCCATGATCCATGTATCACAGTGTTCCGTGCCCTTGTCATCACAATGCTCTATGCCCACTCTCATCACAGTAATCCATGAAAGATTTCAGACCAATGTTCGATGCCCTTGTCATCACAATCCTCCATTGCCCATGTCATAACCATGCTCCATGAACCCTGCCATCACAATGTTCTACGGTCTTGTCATCACAAGGATCCAATACCCCTGTAATCACAATGCTCCATGCCCCTTTTCATCAGAATGCTCCATGAGAATTGTCACCAAAAGGCTTCATGGTCCTCTCATCACAATGCTCCAGTACCTTGTCATCACACTTGTCCATGCCCACTTCATCAAAAGACTCTGTGAAATTTGTCACCACAATGCTCCATGAAAATTTCATCACAATGCTCTTTTACCCATGTCTTCACTATGCTCCATGCCTTTGTCAGCACAATGCTCCATGACGCTTGTCATCAGAATGCTCGATACTCTTCTCATCACAATGCTCCATGCCCTTGTCATTACAATCCTCCATGACACATGTATCAAGTGTTCCGTGCACTAGTCATCACAATGCTCCATGCCGAATCTCATCACAATAATCCATGAAATTTTCAGACCAATGTTCCATGCACTTGTCATCACAATGCTCCATTACCCCTGTCATAACAATGCACCATGACCCCGGCCATCACAAAGTTCCACGGCCATGTCATCCAAAGCTCCATGACCCTTGTCATCACAGTGATCCATGCGCACTGTCATCACAATATTCCATGAAATTTGTCAGACCAATGATCCATGCCCTCTTCACACAAGGCTCTGTAATCTTTGTCACCACAATGCTCCATGAACTTTTCATCACAATGCTCTTTGTCCGTAGTCATCACAATGCTCCATGCCTTTGTCAGCACAATGCTCCATGACGCTTGTCATCAGAATGCTCGATACTCTTCTCATCACAATGCTCCATGCCCTTGTCATTACAATCCTCCATGACACATGTATCAAGTGTTCCGTGCACTAGTCATCACAATGCTCCATGCCGAATCTCATCACAATAATCCATGAAATTTTCAGAACAATGTTCCATGCACTTGTCATCACAATGCTCCATTACCCCTGTCATAACAATGCACCATGACCCCGGCCATCACAAAGTTCCACGGCCATGTCATCCAAAGCTCCATGACCCTTGTCATCACAGTGATCCATGCGCACTGTCATCACAATATTCCATGAAATTTGTCAGACCAATGATCCATGCCCTCTTCACACAAGGCTCTGTAATCTTTGTCACCACAATGCTCCATGAACTTTTCATCACAATGCTCTTTGTCCGTAGTCATCACAATGCTCCATGCCTTTGTCAGCACAATGCTCCATGACACTTGTCATCAAAATGCCCCATGACCTTTGTCATCACAAAGCTCCATTACCCCTGTCATAACAATGATCCATCACCCCTGCCATCACAAAGTTCCACAGCCTTGTCATCACAAGCCTCGATGACCCTGTCATCACAATGCTCCAAGACCCCTGTAATCACAATGCTCCATGTACTTGTCATCACAAAGCTCCATGACTCATGTCATCTGAATGCTCCATGGCCTTCTCATCACAATGCTCCTTGCCCTTGTAATCACAATGCTCCAACACCCCTGTAAACACAATGCTCCATGCCCCTTTTCATCTCAATGCTCCATGAACCCTGTCATCACAATGCACCGTGCCCGTCACCATAATATTTCATGCTATTGTCATCACAATGAAATCAAAATGCTCAATGACCTCTGTCATCACAATGCACCAAACACTTCTGATCACAATGTTCCATAACACTTGTTTTCACAATGCCCTATGACGCTGGTCATCACAATTATCTATGGACTTCTCATCACAATGCTCAATACACTTATCATCACAATGCTCCCTGACAGTTGTCATCAGTATGCTCCTTGAACCCTGTCATGACAAGGCTCTATGCATTTTTAATCACAATGATCCATTCCCTTTTCATCACAATGCTCCAAGAGCCATGTAATCACAATGCTCCATGTCCTTGTCATCACAAAGCTCCATGACGCATGTTATCAAAATGCTCCATGCCCTTGTCATCACAATACTTCAAAACCCTTGTAATCTCAATGCTCCATGCACCTTTTCATCAGAATGCTCCATGACCCTTTTCATCAAAATGCTCCATTACCCCTCACATCACAATGTTCCATAACCCCTGTTATCAAAATGTTCCATGACACTTTTCATCAATTTGCTCCATGACCCTGTCATCACAATGCTCCCTGCCCCTCTCATCACAATGCACCACGACCTTGTCATCGAAATGGTCCATGAACTTTGTCATCACAAAGCTTCAGGACCCTTGGCATCACAATGCTCCATGCCATTTCATCACAATGCTACATGAAACCTCTCATCACATTGCTCCATGCCCTTGTCAGCACAATGCTCCATGATGCTTGTCATCACCATGTTCGATACACTTCTCATCACAATGCTCCAGGCCCTTGTCATTACAATCCTCCATGACACATGTATCACAGTGTTCCGTGCCTTAGTCATCACAATGCTCCATGCCGAATCTCATCACAATAATCCATGAAATTCTCAGACCAATGTTCCATGCCCTTTTCATCACAATGCTCCATTACCCCTGTCATAACAACGCTCCATGACCCCTGCCATCACAATGATCCACGGTCTTGTCATCCAAGGTTCCATGACCCTTGTCATCACATTGCTCCAAGACCCCTGTAATCACAATGCTCCATGCCCTTCTCATCACAATGCTCCATGAACTTGTCATCACATGCTCCAAGATCCCTATAATCACAATGATCCCTGCCCTTCTCATCACAATGCACCACGCCCTTGTCATCAAAATGCTCCATGACCTTTATCATCACAAAGGTCCATGACCCTAGCATAACAATGCTCCATTCCATTGTCATCACAATGCTTCATGAACCCTCTCATCACATCGCTCCATGCACTTTTCATAGCAAATCTCCATGACGCTTGTCATCACAATGCTCGATACCCTTCTCATCACAATTCTCCATGCCATTGACATTACAATCCTGCATGATCTATGTATCACAGTGTTCCGTGCCCTTGTCATCAGAATGCTCCATGCCCACTCTCATCACAATAGTCCATGAAAATTTTCACACCAATGCCCCATGCATTTGTCATCACAATGCTCCATTACCCCTGTCATAACAATGCTCCATGACCAATGCCATCACAAGGATCAACGGCCTTGTCATCACAAGCCTCCATGACCCTTGTCATCACAATGCTCCAAGACCCCTGTAATCACAATGCTCCATGCCCTTGTCATCACAATGCTCGAAGACCCCTGTAATCACAATGCTCCATGTACCTTGTCATTACAGTGTTCCATGACGCTCTTCATCATAATTATCCGTGATCTTCTCATCACAATGCTCCACGGTCTTGCCATCACAATGCTCCATGCCCTGGTCATCACAATGCTCCATGTCCCATGTCATCACAATTCTCCAAGTCCTTGTCATCACAATGCTCCTTGGCACTTCTTATCACAATGTTACATGATATTTTCATCAGAATTCTCCATGCACTTGTCATCACAATGCTCTATGACCCCTGTAATCGCAATTCTCCATGTCCTTCTCATCACAAAGCTCCATGACGCATATCATCAGAATGCTCCATTGCCTCCTCATCACAATACTCCATGCCCTTGTCATCACAATGTTCCATAACCCCTCTTATCAAAATGTTCCATGACACTTTTCATCAATTTGCTCCAAGACACTCTCATCACAATGCTCCCTGACCTTCTCATCACAATGCACAACGACCTTGTCATCAAAAGGTGCCATGACATTTGTCATCACAATGCACCACGCGTTTGTCAACAAAAGTCCCCAAGACATTTGTCATCACAAAGCTCCATTACCCCTGTCATAACAATGATCCATGACCCCTGCCATCACAAGGTTCCACGGCCTTGTCATCACAAGCCTCCATGACCCTTGTCATCACAATGCTCCAAGACCCCTGTAATCACAATGCTCCATGCCCTTGTCATCACAAAGCTCCATGACGCATGTCATCTGAATGCTCCATGGCCTTCTCATCACCATTCTAAATGCCCTTGTCATCACAATGCTCCAACAGCCCTGTAATTACAATGCTCCATGCCCCTTTTCATCTCAATGCTCCATGAACCCTGTCATCACAAAGCACCGTGTCCATCACCATAATATTTCATGCTATTGTCATCACAATGAAATCAAAACGTTCAATGACCACTGTCATCACAATGCACGAAACCCTTCTGATCACAATGTTCCATAACAACTTGTCATCACAATGCCCCATGAGGCTGGTCATCACAATTATCCATGGACTTCTTATCACAATGCTCCATGATCTTTGTCCTCACAGTGCTCAATACACTTATCATCACAATGCTCCCTGACAGTTGTCATCAGTATGCTCCTTGAACCCTTTCATGAAAAGGCTCCATGCATTTTTCATCACAATGATCCATTCCCTTTTCATCACAATGCTCCAAGACCCCTGTAATCACAATGCTCCATGTCCTTGTCATCACAAAGCTCCATGACGCATGTCATCTGAATACTCCATTGCTTTCTCATCACAATACTCCATGCCCTTGTCATCACAAAGCTTCAAAACCGCTGCAATCTCAATGTTCCATGCACCATTTCATCAGTATGCCCCATGACCCTTGTCATCACAAAGCTCAATGGCCCTCTCATCACAATGCTCCAAGACCTTCTCATGACATTGCCCCATTCCGTTCTCATGACAATGCTCCATGACCCCTGTTATCACATTACTCCATGAACATTTTCAGCCAAATGCTCCACGACCTTCTCATCACAAAGCTCCATGACCCGTGTCATCACAATGCTACATGACCACAGTCATCAAAATGATCCATGCCACTTGTCATCAGAATGTTCCATGTGCTTGTCATCCCAATGCTCCATGACCCCTGTAATCAAAATTCTCCTTCACGCTTGTCGTCACAGAGCTCCATGTCACTTGTCATCACAATTATCCATGCCTTTGTCAGCAAAATGCTACCTGACCTTGTCATCACAATGCTCCATGCACTTGTCATCACAATTCTCCTTTACCAGTGTCATCACAATCCTCCGTGACCCTTGGGATCACATTGTTTCATGCCCTTGTCATCACAATGCTCCGTGATTCTTGAAATCAAAATGATCCATGACCTCTGTCATCACAATGCTCCAAACTCTTGTGATCACAATGTTCCATAACAATTGTCATCACAACGCACCATGATGCCTGTCATCACAATACTCCATGCCCTTGTCATCAAAATGCTCCATGAACTTTGTCATCACAATGCTCAATACACTTGTCATCACAATGCTCCCTGACACTTTTCGTCAGAATGCTCCTTGAACCCTGTCATGAAAAGGCTCCATGCCTTTTTCATCACAATGCTCCATGCCATTGTCATCACAATACTCCACAAGCTTGTCATCAGAATGCTCCATGACCCTTGTCATCACAATGCTCCATGATCCCTGTCATCACAATGCTCCATGACACCTGTCATCACAATGCTCCATGCCCCTTGTCATTACAGTGCTCCTTGACGCTCGTCATTAAAATTATCCATGGTCTTCTCATCACAATGCTCCAAGGTCTTGCCATCACAATGCTCCAAGACACTTCTCATCACAATGTTACATGCTCTTGTCATCACAGTTCTCCATGAACTTGTCATCGCAATGCTCCATGACCCCTGTCATAGCAAGCTCCATGTGCTTTTCATCACAATGCTTCAGGAACTTGTCATCAAAATTCTCAATGGCCCTTGTCATCACAATCCTCCATGCCCTTGTCATCAAAATGCTCCATGACCCTTGTCATCACAATGCTCCAAACCCCTGTCATCACAATGCTCCATTAACTTTGTCATCACATTCCTACATGACACTTGGCATCACAATACTCCATGCCATTGTCATCACAATGGACCATGACATATGTCATCACAATGCCCCCAGACCCCTCTCTTTACAGTACTCCATGACCTTCTCATCACAATGCTCCATGCTCTTCTCATCAGAATGCGCCTTGCCCACTTTCATCACAATAAACCATGAAACTTGTCAGACCAATGCACCATGCCCCTGTCATCAGAATGCTCCATACCCTTGTCATCACAATGTTCCATGACTCCAGTCATCACAATGCTTCATGACCTTTGTCATCACAATGGTCCTTGACATCGTCATCACAAGACTCTGTGACCATTGTCACCACAATGCTCCATGAACTTTTCATCACAATGCTCTGTGACCGTTGTCATCACAAGGTTCCATGAATTTGTCAGCACAATGCTCCATGACCCTTGTCATCACAATGCTCCATGCGCTTCTCAGCACAATGCTCCATGACCCATGTCATCACAAAGCTCCATGACGCATGTCAACAGAATGCTCCATGGCCTTCTCATTCACGATGCTCCATGCCCTTGTCATCACAATTCTCCTAGACCCCTGTAATCACAATGCTCAATGCCCCTTTTCATCTCAATGCTCCATGAACCATGTCAGCAAAATGCACCATGCCCATCATCATAATGCTTCATGCTATTGTCATCAAAATGAAATCAAAATGCTCCATGACCTCTGTCATCACAATGCTCCAAACCCTTGTGATCACCATGTTCCATAACACTTGTCATCACAACGCCCCATGACGCTCATCTTCACAATTATCCATGGCCTTATATTCACAATACTCCTTGACCATTGTCATCACAATGCTCAATACAGTTGTCATCACAATGCTCCCTGACACTTGTCAGATGTATGCTCCTTGAACCCTGTCATGACAAGGCTCCATGAATTTTGCATCACAATGATCCATGTCCTTTTCATCACAATGCTCTTTGACCCTAGTCATCACAATGCACCATGCCTTTGTCAGCACAATGATCCATGACAGTTGTCATCACAATGCTCCATGTGCTTTTCAGCACAATCCTCCTTGACCCATGTCATCACAATGCACCATGTCCTTGTCATCACAATGCTCCACATCCTTGTCATCACAAAGCTCCATAAACCTTGTCATCACAATGCTCCATGCACTTCTCATCAAAATGCTCTCTCACCACTGATATCACAATGTTCCACCACTAGTCTTCACAATACTCCCTCACCACTGTCATCACAGTATTCCATGACACCTATCATCACTATGCTACATGCCCTTATCATCAAAATGCTCCATGACCCCTGACATCACAATGTTAGATAATCACTAATCAAAATATTCCATGACTTTTCAACAAATTGCTCCATGACCCTGTTAGCACAATGCTCCCTGCCCTTCTCATCACAATGCACCACGAACTTGTCATCAAAATGCCCCATGACCTTTGTCATCACAAAGCTCCATGACCCTTGGCATCACAATACTCCATGCCATTGTCATCACAATGCTCAATGAAATCTCTCATCACATTGCTCCATGACTTTGTCATCACAAAGCTCCCTGACACTTGTCTTCACAATGCTCGATGCCCTTCTCATCACAATGTTCCATGAACATGTCATTACAATTCCCCATGACCCATGTATCAAAGTGTTCTGTGCCCTTGTCATCACAATGCTCCCTGCCTTTCTCATCACAATGCACCACAACCTTGTCATCAAAATGCTCCATGACCTTTGTCATCACAAAGCTCCATGACTCTTGGCATCACAATGCTCCATGCCATTTCATCACAATGCTACATGAAACCTCTCATCACATTGCTCCATGCCCTTGTCAGCACAATGCTCCATGACGCTTGTCATCACAATGCTCGATACTCTTCTCATCACAATGCTCCTTGCCCTTGTCATTACAATCCTCCATGACACATGTATCACAGTGTTCCGTGCCCTAGTCATCACAGTGCTCCATGAAGAATCTCATCACAATTATCCATGAAATTTTCAGACCAATGTTCCATGCCCTTCTCATCACAATGCTCCATTACCCCTGTCATAACAATGCTCCAAGACACATGAGATCACAATGTTCCACGGCATTGTCATCCAAGGCTCCATGACCCTTGTCATCACAGTGCTCCAAGACCTCTGTAATCACAATGCTCCATGCCCTTGTTGTCACAATGATTCATGACGCATGGCATCAGAATGCTCCGTGGCCTTCTGATCACAATGCTTCATTCCCTTGTCATCACTGTGCTCCAAGACCCCTGTAATCACAATGCTCCATGCCCCTTGTCATTACAGTGCTCCATGACGCTCGTCATCACAATTATCCGTGATCTTCTCATCACAATGCTCCACGGTCTTGCCATCACAATGTTCCATGCCTTGGTCATCACAATGCTCAATGTCCCATGTCATCACAATTCTCCACGTCCTTGTCATCACAATGCTTCATGACACTTCTTATCACAATGTCACATGATCTTGTCATCACAAATCTCCATGCACTTGTCATCGCAATGCTCTATGACCCATGTCATAGCAAGCTCCATGAGCTTGTCATCACAATGCTTCACGAAGTTATCATCAAAATTCTCAATGGCCCTTCTCATGACAATGCTCCATGCCCTTGTCATCACAATGCTCCATGACCCTTGTCATCACAATGTCCCAAGCACTTGTCATCAAAATGCTCCATTACCTTTGTTATCACAATCCTCCAGGACACTTGTTTTCAGAATGCTCCATGCCATTGTCATCACAATTGACAATGACATATGTCATCACAATGCTCCCTGTCACCTGTCTTCAGAGTATTCCATGACTTTGTCACCACAATGCTCCATGCCCTTGTCATCACAATGAGCCATGCCCACTGTCATCACCATAATCCATGAAACTTGTCAGACCAATGTTCCATGGCCCTGTCATCACAGTGCTCTATGCCCTTGTCATCACAATGCTCCATGAGCCCTGTCATCACAATGCTCCGTGACTCCAGTCTACACAATGCTTTATGACATTTGTCATCACAATGTTCCATGCCCACGTCACACAAGGCTCTGTGACCTTTGTCACCACAATGCTCCATGTTCTTGTCATCACAATGTGCCATGCCCACTGTCATCACAATAATCCATGTAACTTGTCAGACCAATGTTCCATGCCCCTGTCATCACAATGCTCCATGCCCTTGTCATCACAATGCTCCAAGACCCTTGTCATCACGATGCTCTAAACCCTTGTCATCAAAATGCTCCATTACATTTGTCATCGCAATCCTCCATGACAATTGGCATCACAGTGCTCCATGCAATTGTCATCTCAATGGACCATGACATATTTCATCAAAATGCTCCCTGACACCTGTCTTCACAATACTCCCTGACCTTGTCATCACAATGCTCCATGCCCTTGTCATCACAATGTGTCATGCCCACTCTCATCACAATAATCCATGAAACTTGTCAGACCAAAGTTCCATGCCCCTGTCATTACAATGCTCCATGCTTTTGTCATGACAATGCTCCATAACCCCTGTTATAACAATGCTCCATGATCCCTGCCATCACAATGTTCCACGGCCTTGTCATCCAAGGCTCCATGACCCTTGTCATAACAATGCTCCAAGACCCCTGTAATCACAATGCTCCATGCCCGTGTCATCACAAAGATCTATGACGCATGTCATCAGAATGCTACATGAACTTCTCATCACAATGCTCCATGCCCTTGTCATCAAAATGCTCCAAGACCCCTGTAATCACAGTGCTCCATGCCCCTTTTTATCTCAAAGCTCCATGAACGCTGTCATCACAATGCACCATGCACATCATCATAATGCTTCATGCTATTGCCATCACAATGAAATCAAAATGCTCCATGACATCTGTCATCACAATGCTAAAAACCCTTGTGATCACAATGTGCCATAATACTTGTCATCACAATGCCCCATGACACTCGTCATCACAATTATGAATGGTTTAATCATCACAATGCTCCATGACCTTTGTCACCACAATCCTCAATACACTTATCACCACAATGCTCCCTGACACTTGTCATCAGTATGCTCCATGAACCCTGTCATGAAAAGGCTCCATTCCTTTTTCATCACAATGATCCTTTCCCTTTTCATCACAATGCTGCAAGACCCCTGTAATCACAATGCTCCCTGCCCTTGTCATCACAAAGCTCCATGACACATGCCATCTGAATGCTCCATGGCCTTCTCATCACAATGCTCCATGCCCTTGGCATCACAATGCTCCAAGTACACTGTCATCACAATGCTCCGTGACTACAGTCATCACAGTGCTTCATGACATTTGTCATCACAATGTTCCATCACCTCGTCACACAAGGCTTTGTGACCTTTGTCACCACAATGCTCCATGAACTATTCATCACAGTGCTCTGTGGCCATTGTCATCACAAAGCTCCATGCCATTTTCAGCACAATGCTCCATGACTGTTGTCAGCACAATGCTCGATGCGCGTGTAATCACAATGCTGCATAACCCATGTCATCACAATGCTCCCTGCATTTCTCCTCACAATGCACCACGCACTTGTTATCAAAATGCTCCATGACCTTTGTCATAACAAAGTTCCATGACCCTTGGCATCACAATGCTCCATTCCATTGTCATCACAATGCTCCATGAACACTCTCATCATATTGCTCCATGCACTTGTCATCACAAATCTCCATGAGGCTTGTCATCACAACGCTCGATGCCCTTCTCATCACAATGCTACATGTCCTTGTCATTACAATCCTGCATGATCTATGTATCACCGTGTGCCGTGCCCTTGTCATAACAATGCTCCATGACCCCTGCCATCACAAAGTTCCACGGCCTTGTCATCACAAGCCTCCATGAACCTTGTCATCAGAATGCTCCAAGACCCCTGTAATCAAATGCTCCATGCCCTTGTCATCACAAAGCTCCATGACGCATGTCATCTGAATGCTCCATGGCCTTCTCATCACCATTCTAAATGCCCTTGTCATCACAATGCTCCAACAGCCCTGTAATCACAATGCTCCATGCCCCTTTTCATCTCAATGCTCCATGAACCCTGTCATCACAAAGCACCGTGTCCATCACCATAATATTTCATGCTATTGTCATCACAATGAAATCAAAATGCTCAATGACCTCTGTCATCACAATGCTCCAAACCCTTCTGATCACAATATTCCATAACTCTTGTCATCACAATGCCCCATGAGGCTGGTCATCACATTTATCAATGGTCTTCTCATCACAATTCTCCTTGATCTTTGTCATCACAATGTTCAATACACTTATCATCACAATGCTCCCTGACACTTCTCATCAGTATGCTCCTTGAACCCTGTCATGACAAGGCTCCATGCATTTTTCATCACAATGATGCATGCACTTTTCATCACAATGCTCCAAGACTCATGTAATCACAATGCTCCATGTCCTTGTCATCACAAAGCTCCATGATGCATGTCATCAGAATGCTCCATGGCCTTCGCATTACAATGCCCCATGCCCTTGTCATCACAATGCTACAAAACCCCTGTAATCACAATGCTCCATGCACCTTTTCATCAGAATGCTCCATGACACTTGTCATCAAAAGGCTCCATGGTCCTCTCATCACAATGCTCCAGGACCTTGTCATCACAGTGCTCCATCCCCTTGTCATCACAATGCGCCATGACCCCTGTCATCACAATACTACATGTACATTTTCAGCCCAATGCTCCATGACCGTCTCATTACAATGCTCCATGACCCCTGTCATCACAATGGTCCATGCCCTCGTCATCAAAAGGCTCTGTGACATTTGTCACCACAATTCTCCATGAAATTTTCATCACAATGTTCTCTTACTCATGTCATAACTATGCTCCATGCCTTTGTCAGCACAATGCTCCATGACACTTGTCATCACAATGCTCCATGCGCTTGTCCGTACAATGCCCCATGACCTGTGTCATCACAATGCGACATGCGCTTGTCATCACAATGCTCCACAACCTTGTCATCACAGTTCTCGATAAACCTTGTTGTCACAATGCTCCATGCACTTCCCATCAAAATGCTCTCCCATCACTGATATCATAATATTCCATCACTTGTCATCACAATACTCCCTCACCCCTGTCATCACAACGTTCCATGACCCCTGTCATCACAGTGCTCCATGACCCTTTTCAAAACAATGCTCCCTGACCCCTGACATCACAATGTTCCATAACCCCTGTCATCAAAATGTCCCATGACACTATTCATCAAATTGCTTCATGACCCTTTCATCACAATGCTCACTGCCCTTCTCATCACAGTACACCACACCGTTGTCATCAAAACCCTCCATGACCTTTGTCATCACAAAGCTCCGTGACCCTTGGCATCACAATGCTCCATGCTATTGTCATCAAAATGCTCCATGAACCCTCTCATCACATTGTTACATGTCCTTGTGATCACAGGCTCCATGATGCTTTTCATCACAATGCTCGATGCTCTTCTTAACACAAAGCTCCAAGGCTTGTCATTACAATCCTCCATGACCCATGTATCACATTGTTCCGTGCCCTTGTCATCACAATGCTCCATGCCCCCTCTCATCACAATAATCCATGAAAATTTTCAGACCAATGCTCCATGCCCTTGTCATGAAAATGCTCCATTACACCTGTTATAACAATGCTCCATAAACACTGCCATTACAATGTTCCACGGCCTTCTCATCACAAGGCTCCATGACCCTTGTCATCACAATGCTCCAAGACACCTGTAATCACAATGCTCCATGCCTTTGTCATCACAAATCTCCATGACGCATATCATCAAAACGCGCCTTCCCCTTCTCATCACAATGCTCCATGACCTGGTCATCGCAATGCTCCAAGACCCCTGTAATCACAATGCTCCATGCCCCTTTTCATGTCAATGCTCTATGAACCCTGTCATCACAGTGCACCATGCCCATCATCATAATGCTTCATGCTATTGTCATCACAATGAAATCAAAATGCTCCATGACCTCTGTCATCACAATGCTCTAAACACTTGTGATCACAATGTTCCATAACTCTTGTCATCACAACGCCCCATTACACTCATCATCACTCTTAACCATGGTATTTTATTCACAATACTCCATGACCTTTGTCATCACAATGCTCAATAAACTTGTCATCACAATGCTCCCTGACAATGGTCGTCAATATGCTCCTTGAAACCTGTCATGACAAGGCTCCATGCATTTTCCATCACAATAATCCTTGCACTTTTCATCACAATACTCCAAGACCCCTGTAATCACAATGCTCCATGCCCTTTTCATCACAATGCTTATTGAAGCATGTCTTCAAAATGCTCCATTGCATTCTCATCAACATGCTCCATGCCCTTTTCATCAAAATGCTCCATTCCCTTGTCATCAAAATGCTCCATGACCCGTGTCATCACAATACTCCATGAATATTTTCAGCCCTGTGCTCCATGACCTCTTCACAATGCCCCATGAACCCAGTCATCACTATGCTCCATGACCACTGTCATCACAACGATCCATGACCCCTGACAACACAGTGATCCTGGACTCTTGTCATCAAAATGCTCCATGACACTTGTCATCACAATGATCCATTCCCTTGTCATCACAATGCTCCATAACCCTTGTCATCACAAGGCTCCAAGCCCTTGTAATCACTATGCTCCATTATATTTGTCATCACATTTCTCCATGACACTTTGCATCACAGTGCTCCATGCCATTGTCATCACAATGGATCATGACATATGTCACCACAATGCTCCCTGACCCCTGTCTTCACAATAATCTATGACCTTGTCATAACAATGTCTCATGCGCTTTTTATCACAAAGCGCCATGCCCACTGTCATCACAATAATCCAAGAAATTTATCAGACCAATGCCCCATGAACCCTGTCATCCCAATGCTCCATGACCCCTGTAATCAGTATCCTCCATGACGCTTTTCATCACAGAGCTCCATGACCCTTGTCATCACAATGCTCCATGACCCCTGCCATCACAATACTCCATGAATATTTTCAGCCCAATGCTCCATGAACTTCTCATCACAATACTCCAATATCCCTTTAATCACAATGCTCCTTGCCCCTTTTCATCTCAATGCTCCATGAACCCTGTCATCACAATGATCCATGCCCATCATCATAATGCTTCATGCTATTTTCATCACAATGAAATCAAAATGCTCCATGACCTCTGTCATCACAATGTTCCAAACCCTTGTGATCACAATGATCCATAACAGTTGTCATCACAACGCCCCATTACGCTCGTCATCACAATTATCAATGGTCTTCTCATCACAATGCTCCATGACATTTGTCATCACAATGCTCAATACACTTGTCATCACAATGCACCATGAGCTTGTCAGCACAATGCTCCCTGACACTTGTCATCAGTATGCTCCTTGAACACTGTCATGACAAGGATCCATGCCTATTTCATCACAATGATCCATTCCCTTTTCATCACAATGCTCCAAGACCACTGTTATCACAATGCTCCGTGACTTCAGTCATCACAATGCTTCATGACATTTGTCATCACAATGGTCCATGACCTTGTCACACAAAGCTCTGTGACCTTTGTCACCACAATGTTCCATGAACTTTGAATCACAATGCTCTGTGACCCTTGGCATCACAACGTTCCATGCCTTTGTCAGCACAATGCTCCATGACCCTTGTCATCAAAATGCTCCATGAGCTTGTCAGCACACCGCTCCATGACCGATGACATCACAAGGTGCCATGCGCTTGTCAACACAATGCTTCACATCTTTGTCCTCACAATGCACCATAAAACTTGTCATCACAATACTCCATGCACTTCTCAAGAAAATGCTCTCTCACCACTGATACAACAATGTTCCATCACTAATCATCAGAATACTCCCTAACCCATTTCATCACAATGTTCCATGACCCCAGTCATCACAATGCTACATGCCCTTATCGTCACAATGTACCACTCCCTTGTTATCAAAATGCTACATGACCTTTGTCATCACAAAGCTCCATGCCCTTGTCATCACAAAGCTCCAAGATGCTTGTCATCACAATGCTCGATGCCCTTCTCATCACAATTTTCCATGCCCTTGTCATTAAAATCCTCCAAGACCCATGTATCAAAGTGTACCTTGCCCTTGTCATCATAATGTTCCATGCACACTCTCATCACAATAATCCATGAAACTTTTCAGACCAATACTCCATGCCCTTGTCATCACAATGCTCCATTACTCCTGTCATAACAATGCTCCATGACCCCTGCCATCACAATGTTCCACGGCCTTGTTATCACAAGGCTCCATGACCCTTGTCATCACAATGCTCCAAGACCTCTGTAATCACAATTCTCCATGCCACTTTTCATCTCAGTGCTCCATGAACACTGTCATCACAATGCACCATGCCCATCATCATAATGATTCATGCTATTGTCATCACAATGAAATCAAAATGCTCCATGTCCTCTGTCATCACAATGCTCCAAACCCTTCTGATCACAATGTTCCATAACACTTGTCATCACATGTCCCATGACGCTCGTCATCACTATTATGCAAGGTCTTCTCATCAAAATGCTCCATGACCTTTTTCACCACAATGCTCAATACACTTGGCATCACAATGCTCGCTGACACTTGTCATCAGTATGCTCCTTGAACACTGTCATGACAAGGCTCCATGCCTTTTTCATCACAATGATCCATTTCCTTTTCATCACAATGCTCCAAGACCCCTGTAATCACAATGCTCCATGTCCTTGTCATCACAAAGCTCCATGACGCATGTCATCAGAATGCTACATTGCCTTGTCATCACAATGCTCCATGCCCTTGTCATCACATTGCTTCAAAACCCCTGTAATCACAATGCTCCATGCACCTTTTCATCACAAAGCTCCATGCCCACTCTCATCACAATAATCCATGAAACTTTTCAGACCAATGCTCCATGCCCTTGTCATCACAATGTTCCATTCCCCCTGTCATAACAATGCTCCATAACACCTGCCATCACAAGGATCCACAGCCTTGTCATCACAAGACTCCATGACCCTTTTCATCACAATGCTCCAAGACCCTGTAATCACAATGCTCCATGCAATTGTCATCAGAAAACTCCATGACGCATGTCATAAGAATGCTCCGTGGACTTCTCATTAACTAGGCTCCATGCCCTTGTCATCACAATGCTCCAAGACCCATGTAATCACAATCCTCCATGTCCCTTTTAATCTCAATGCTCCAAGAACCCTGTCATCCCATGCACCATGCCCATCATCATAATGATTCATGCTATTGTCATCACAATGAAATCAATATGCTCCATGACTTCTGTCATCACAATGCTCCAAACACTTGTGATCACAATGTTCCATAACACTTGTCATTACAATGCCCCATGATGCTCCTCATCACAGTTAACCATTGTCTTCTCATCACAATGCTCCATGAACTTTGTCATCACAATGCTCAATACAATTGTCATCACAATGCTCCCTGACATTTGTTGAGAGTATGCTCCTTGAACCCTGCCCTGACAAGGCTCCATGCCTTTTTAATCCCAATGATCCATGCCCTTTTCTTCACAATGCTCAAAGACCCCTGTAATCACAATGCTCCATTCCCCTTTTCATCACAAACATCCATGACACATGTCATCAGAATGCTCCATGGCCTTCTCATCACAATGCTACATGCCCTTGTTATCACAGTGCTCCAAGACCCCTGTCATCACAATACTCCATGAATATTTTCAGCCCAATGCTCCATGATCTTCTCATCACAATGCTCCATGATCCATGTCATCACAACGCTCCAAACACTTGTGATCTCATTGTTCCACAACACTTGTCATCACAATGCTCCATGATGCCTGTCATCACAATCCTCCAAGCCCGTGTCATCACAATCCTCCATGACCTTTGTCATCACAATGCTCAATACACTTGTCATCACAATGCTCCCTGACACTTGTGGTCAGAATGCTCCTTGAACACTGTCATGAAAAGCCTCCATGCCTTTTACATCACAATGCTCCATGCCCTTTTCATCACAATGCTCCATGCCATTGTCATCACATTACTCCACAAGCTTGTCATGAGAATGCTCCACGACCCTTGACATCACAATGCTCCATGCCCCTTGTCATTATAGTGCTGCATGACGCTCGACATCACAATTATCCATGGTCTTCTCATCATAGTGCTCCACGGTCTTGCCATCACAATGCTCCATGACACTTCTCATCACAATGTTACATGATCTTGTCATCACAATTCTCCATGCACTTGTCATCGCAATGCTCAATGAACCCTGTCATAGCAAGCTCCAAGTGCTTTTCATCACAGTGCTTCACGACATTGTCATCAAAATTCTCAATGGCCGTTGTCATCACAGTGCTCCATGCCCTTGTCATCACAGTGCTCCATGACCATTGTCATCAAAAAGCTCCAAGCCCTTGTCATCACAATGCTCCATTACCTTTGTCATCACAATCCTCCATGACACTAGGCTTCACAACGCTCCATGCCATTGTCATCACAAAGCACCAAGACATATATCATCACAATGCTCCTTGACACCTGTCTGCACAGTACTCCATGACCTTCTCATAACAATGCTGCATGCCCTTGTCATCACAATACGCCATGCCCACTGTCATCTCAATAATCCATGAAACTTGTCAGACCAATGCTCCATGCCCCCGTCATCACAATGCTCCATGCCCTTGTCATCAAAATGCTCCGTGATTCCAGTCATCACAATGCTTCATGACCTTTGGCTTCAAAATGGTCCATGCCCTCATCATCACAGGGCTCTGTGAAATTTGTCACCATAATGCTCCATGAACTTTTCATTCACAATGCTCTGTGACCCTTGCCATCACAATGCTCCATGCCTTTGTCAGCAGAGTGCTCCATGACCCTTGTTATCACAATGCTCCATGCACTTGTTATCAAAATTTTCCACAAACTTGTCATCAGAATGCTCCATAAAACTTGTCATCACAATGCTCCATGTGCTTCTCATTAAAATGCTCTCTCATCACTGATATCAAAATGATCCATCACTATTCATCACAATACTCGCTCACCACTGTCATGACACTGTTCCACGGCCTTGTCATCACAAGGCTTCATGACCCTTGTCATCACAATGCTCCAAGACCCCTGTAATCACAATGCTCCATGCTATTGTCATCACAAAGCTCCATGACGCATGTCATCAATCTGCTCCATGGCCTTCTCATCACAATGCTCCATGCCCTTGTCATCACAATGCTCCAAGACAACTGTAATCAAAATGCTCCATGCCACTTTTCATCTCAATGCTCCATGAAATCTGTAATCACAATGAACCATGACCATCATCATGGAAACTTATCAATACAAAGGTTTTAAGATTCTTACTAGTCAGATATATTCCTCTGCGAGAAATATGGGGTTTTGAGTCCATTTCACTGAGGAAAGTGTAGGTCTTGTGTATTCCGTATTTGGTTTCTGGAACGGTACCTGTACTAATATCAAACTCTGGTTTTATGCATCACCCCACCTCTCCTTCGCCCTTAAGCAGGCACAAGAGTGTTTTCTAAATGTGAGACTCTGTTCTCTTTCCTAACTCAGTTCATGTGTAGCCATGTTTACAGGACCTTCATAAGTGATATCTTATGATAAGTTTCTTTTTCTCTGTGACTTATTTCACTTAGATTCATCGTACCTGAATCCACTCATTTTGCTGCTACAGGCCTTATGACATTGATTTCGTTGCTGAGGGATATTCCATGTTACATAAGTACCACAATTTCTTGAACCATTTTTGTCTTTCCTATGATATTTACGGTGTATCCAAGTTGAGGTTCTTGTAAGCTGTGCAGCCCTAAATTTTGGGGTGTTTCTGTCTTATTGATTTTCAGTTTTCCCAAGGTATATTCCCTAGACTCGAAGTGCCCTTGGCTCAAGCTCTGTTGTTTACTAGTTTTAGGGAACACAATGCACTCCTCCAGAGAGGAAGTTGGCAATTTATATCCGACCGATCAGCATAACTAGGCTCCCTGTTCTCCAGGGCCTGTCTTGCCTTTCTGGTTTTTACACATTTTGCGGATGTCCCTTTTGACCGGTGGGAAGTGATACTCCTTTGTAGTGCAGATTTGCATTGCCTGGTTGCTTGCTTGGCCGAAAAGGGCGTATGTGTTTTCTCCTGAATATATTCAGGAGAAAACGCATACGCCCTTTTTGGCCAAGTGCATCATTGTCGAAGTTGTGCCCCTCTTCCTGTGCTTTAAAGGCGATTCCAATGTACCTCTTGAAATTTGTTTCCTGCTATTCTGGCTCACTTTCAATTCCGCCTCATTGCCTTCCCTCTACAGATTTTTGGACGATAGTTTTCCTTGATTACTCTGCCAGTTTGTGAATTATTGTGCCCCTGAGTTCCGTTTTTCAACTCTTTTTTTGTGAGCTGACCACAAGTCTAAAATTTTGGTTCAGGACCTATACTGATTCCCGGCGGGTGGCTGAGACTTTGGTTAATTCTTCTTCCTGACGGAAAATTAGAGTGACATGTGCCCGTCCGAATGCCTAACAGCTACTCTCTCATTGGTTCTCCCTCTTCCCTTTCATCCTCTGCCAAATTGGCAAACTGTGCGAACCAGGAGGTTAAAGGGGATATCTCTCCAATTTGGGAGATTGATAGTAAAGCAGTTAGAAAGTCAAACTGGAACACCAGGAGAGGGATTATTAGTTGAGATTTAGAAACATTTCGTATTCACAGTGTGTCCATTCTCTAGGTTTCCCATACATGTTATAGCTGTAGTAATATTCCCTTCAACCTGGAGAGTTTGGACCCTTGGAATGTGTCCCACACATTATTGCTTTAAATGGTCTGCATTTGCTCACCGAATCTCACCAATCCTCTCAGTCCCAAGTGTCCAGCCTTATGCCACATCCAGCTGTCGTTGTAGATAGGGTCATTACAGGTTTCATCAGAGCGCCTTAAAGAATTGTAAAGAATTTCCCTGTTTTTTTGTTTTGTTTTTGTAATTCCTTTTTATAGTGGGTTTGAGCTGATTCTCACTGCCAAGTTTATGCCAGTCTAGACACACTTGATTCCCTTACAGAGACATAACAATACATAGGTTTTAAGATTCTTACTAATCAGATATATTCCTCTGCGGGAAATATGGGTTTTGGAGTCCCTTTCACTGAGGAAGGTGTAGGTCTTGTCTATTCCGTAGAAGGTATTTGGAACAGTACATGTACTAATATCAAACTCTGGTTTTATGCATCACCCCACCTCTCTTTCCACCCTGAGCAGGCATAAGTGTGTTTCCTAAATGTGAGACTCTGTTCTCTTTCCTAACTCTGTTCATGTGTAGCCATGTTTACAGGACCTTCATAAATGATATCTTATGATAAGTTCCTTTTTCTCTGTGACTTATTTCACTTAGATTCATCGTACCTCAATCGACTCATTTTGCTTCTACTGGCCTTATGACATTGATTTCATGGCTGAGGGATATTCCATCGTACGCAAGTACCACAATTTCTTGAACCATTTTTGTTTTCCTAGGATATTTAAGGTGTGTCCAAGTTGAGGTTCTTGTAAGCAATGCAGCCCTAAATTTTGGGGTGGCTCTGTCTTGTTGATTTTCAGTTTTCCCAAGGTATATTCCTTAGACTGGAAGTGCCCTTGGCTCTGTAGCTCTGCTGTTTACTTGTTTTAGGGAACACACTGCACTCCTCCAGAGAGGCAGTTGGCAATTTACGTTCTGCCCATCAACATAACTAGGCTGCCTGTTCTCCAGGGCCTGTCTTGTCTTTCTGGTATTTACACATTTTGTGGATGTCCCTTTTGACCGCTGGGAAGTGATACTTCTTTGTAGTTCAGATTTTCATTGCCCGCTTGCTTGCTTGGAAAAAAGGGCGTATGCGTTTTCTCCTGAATATATTCAGGAGAAAACGCATACGCCATTTTTGGCCAAGTGCATCATTGTCGAAGTTGTGCCCCTCTTCCTGTGCTTTAAAGGCGATTCCAATGTACCTCTTTAAATCTGATTCCTGGTATTCTGTCTCGCTTTCAAGTCTGCCACATTGCCTTCCCTCAACAGATTTTTGGACAATAGTTGTCCTTTATTACTATGCCAGTTTGTGAATTGCTATGCCCCTGAGCTCCATTTTTCAACACGTTTTTTATGAGCTGACGGCAAGTCCACAATTTTGGTTCAGGACCTATACTGGTTCCCGGCGGGTTGCTGAGACTTTGGTTAATTCTTCTTCCTGCCAGGAAGTTAGAGTGACATGTGCCCGTCCAAATGCCTAACAGCTACTCTCTCATTGGTTCTACCTCTTCCCTTGCAGCCTCTGCCATATTGGCAACCTGTGCGCACCAGGAGGTTAAAGCGTTTGTCTCTCCAAGTTGGGAGATTGATAGTAAAGCAGTTGGAAAGTCAAACCAGAGAACCAGGTGAGGGATTATTAGTTGAGTTTTAGAAACCTTTCATATTCACAGTGTGTCCATTCTCTAGGTTTCCCGAACATGTTATAGCTGTAGTAATATTCCCTTCAACCTGGAGAGTTGGGACCCTTTGAATGTGTGCCATGCATTATTGCTTTAAATGGTCTGCATTTGCTCACCGAATCTCACCAATCCTCTCATTCCCATGTGTCCAGCCTTATGCCACATCCAGCTGTTGTTGTAGATAGGGTCATTCCAGGTTTCATCAGAGCCCCTGAAGGAATTTTAAAGAATTTCCCTGTTTTTTTTTGTTTTGTTATTGAAATACCTCCTTAGTGGGTTTGAGCTTATTCTCACTGCCATGTTTATGCCAGTCTAGACACACTTGATTCACTTATGGAGACATATCAATACGTAGGTGTTAAGATTCTTACTAGTCAGATATATTCCTCTGCAGGAAATATGGGGTTTTGAGTCCCGTTCACTGAGGAAAGTTTAGGTCTTGTCTCTTCTGTATTTGGATTTTGGAACGGTACCTGTGCTAATATCAAACTCTGGTTTTGTTCATCTCCCCACCTCTCCTTTCCCCTTAAGCAGGCATAAGTAAGTTTTCTAAATGTGAGACTCTGTTCTCTTTCCTAATTCTGTTCATGTGTAGCCATGTTTACATTTCCTTCATAAGTGATATCTTATGTCAGAATGCTCCACGGCTCTTGTCATCATAATGCTCCATGATGCTCGTCATCACAATTATCCATGGCCTTCTCATCACAATGCTCCACCGTCTTGACATCACATTGCTCCATGCCCTGGTCATCACAATCTCCATGTCTCTTGTCATCAAAATTCTCCACCTCTTTGTCATCACAATGCTCGATGACATTTCTCATCACAATGTTAAATGATTTGTCATCACAATTCTCCATGCACTTGTCATCGCAATGCTCCCTGACCCATGTCATAGCAAGCTCCATATGCTTGTCATCACAATGCTTCATGACATTGTTATAAAAATTCTCAATGTCCCTTGTCATCACAATTCTGCATGCCAATGTCATCACAATGCTCCATGACACTTGTCATCACAATGCTCCAAGCCCTTGTCATCACAATACTTCATGCCCTTGTCATCACAATGCTCCATGACCTCTGTCATCACAATGTTCCCTGACACCTGTCATCACAATGCTCTATGCCCCTTGTCAGTACAGTGCTCCATGATGCTCGTCATCACAGTTACCCAAGGTCTTCTCATCACAATGCTTCATGGTTTTACCATCACAATTCTCCATGCCCTGGTCATCTCAATGCTCCATGTCCCTTGTCATCACAATTCTCCACGTCCTTATCATCACAATGCTCCTTGACACTTCTCCTCACAATGTTATATGCTCTTGTCATCACAATTCTGCATGCACTTGTCATCACAATGCTCCAGGACCCCTGTCATAGCAAGCTCCATGTGCTTGTCATCACAATGTTTCAAGACCTGGTCATTAAAATTCTCAATGGCCCTTGTCATCACAATGATCCATGCCCTTGTCATCACAAAGCTCCTTTACCTTTGTCATCACAATCCTCCATGACACTTGGCATCACAATGGAACATGACATATGTCATCACAATGCTCCCTGACACCTATCTTAACAATAATCCATGACGTTGTCAACACAATGCTCCATGCCATTGTCATCACAATGCTCCATGACACTTGTCATCACAATGTTCCAAGCCCTTGTCATCACAATACTCCATGCCCTTGTCATCACAATGCTGCATGACCCCTGTCATCACAATGTTCCCTGACACCTGTCATCACAATGCTCCATGCCCCTTGTCAGTACAGTGCTCCATGATGCTCGTCATCACAATTACCCAAGGTCTTCTCATCACAATGCTTCAGGGATTTACCATCAAAATGCTCCATGCCCTTGTCATCACAATGCTCCATGCCCTTCACATCCCAATGCTCCATGGCCGCTGTCATCACAATGCTCCGTGACTCCATTCATCACAATGCTTCATGATCTTTGTGATCACAATGGTCAGTGCCCTCGTCATCACAAGGCTCTGTGACCTGTCAACACAATGCTCCATGAACTTTTCATCACAATGCTCCATGACCATTGTCATCACAATGCTCCATGCCTTTCTCAGCACAATACGCAAAGACGGTTGTCATCACAATGCTCCATGCGCTTGTCAACACAATGCTCCACCAGCTTGTCATCACAATGCTCCCTGCACTTCTCATCAAAATGCTCTGTCACCACTGATATCACACTGTTCCATAACTAGTCATTACAATACTCCCTCACCCTTCTCATCACAATGTTCCATGACCCCTGTCATCACAATACTACATGCACTTATCATCACAGTGCTCCATGACCCCTGACCTCAAAATGCTCCATAACACATGTCATCAAAATGCTCCATAACATTTGTCATCACAAAGTTCAATGACCATTGGCATCACAGTGCTCCATGTCATTGTCATCACAATGCTCCAGGAACCTTCTCATCACATTGCTCCATGCCCTTGTCATCACAAATGTCCATGACGCTTGTCATCACAATGTTCGATGCCCTTCTCATAACAATGCTCCATGCCCTTGTCATTACAGTCCTCCATGAACCCTGTACCACAGTGTTCCAGGCCCTTGTCATCACAGTGCTCCAGTCCCACTATCATCACAATAATCCATGAAACTTTTCAGACCAATGCCCCATGGCCTTGTCATCACAATGCTCCATTACCACTGTTATAACAATGCTCCATGATCCCAGTCATCACAATGTTCCACAGCCTTGTCATCACAAGGCTCCATACACATGAAATCACAATGCTCCATGTCCTTGTCATCACAAAGCTCCATGATGCATGTCTTCAGAATGCTCCATGGCCTTCTCATCACAATGCACCATTCCCTTGTCATCAGAATGCTCCACGACCCCTGTAATCACAATGCTCCATGCCCATTTTCATTAGAATGCTCCATAAGAATGTCATTACAAGGCTCCATGGTTTTCTCATCACAATGCTCCAGGACCTTGTCATCACAATGCTCCTTTCTCTTGTCATCACAATGCTCCATGACTCCTGTCATCACAATACTCCATGAACATTTTCAGCACAGTGTTCCATGACATTCTCATCACTGTGCTCCTTGACACCTGTCATCACAATGCTCCATGACAAATGTCATCGCAACCTTACATGACCTCTGACAACACAATGATCCGGGACTATTATCATCAAAATGCTCCATGACACTTGTCATCACAATGTTCCATGCCCTTGTCATCACAATGCGCTATGACACATCTCATCACAATGTTACGTGCACTTTTCATCACAATTATCCATGCACTTTTCATCGCAATGCTCCATGACCGCTGTCATAGCAAGCTCCATGCGCTTGTCATCACGATGCTTCATGACCTTGTCATCAAAATTCTCAATGGCCCTTGTCACCACAATGCTCCAATCCCTTGTCATCACAATGCAACATTACCTTTGTCATCACAATCCTCCATGACACTTGGCATCACAATGCTCCATGCCATTGTCATAACAATGGACCATGACATATGTCATCACAATGCTCCCTGACCCGTCTTCACAATTCTACATGACCTTGGAATCACAATGCTCCATGCCCTTGACATCACAGTGCGCCAAGCGCACTGTCATCACAATAATCCATGAAACTTGTCAGACCAATGCCCCATGCCCCTGTCATCACAATGCTCCACGCACTTGTCATCACAATGCACCATGACCCCTGTCATCACAATGCTCCGTGACTCCAGTCATCACAATGATTCATGATCTTTGTCATCACAATGCTCCGTGACTCCAGTCATCACAATGATTCATGACCTTTGTCATCACAATGGTCCATAGCGTCGTCATCACAAGGCTCTGTGACATTTGTCACCACAAAGCTCCATAACCATTGGCATCACAATGCTCCATGCCATTGTCATCACAATGCTCCATGAACCCTCTCATCAAATTGCTCCATGCACTTGTCATCACAAAGCTCCATGACGCTTGTGATACCAATTCTCGATGCACTTCTCATCACAATGTTCCATGCCCTTGTCATTACAATCCTCCATGACCCATGTAACACAGTGTTCCGTGACCTTGTCATCACAATGCTCCATGCCCACTCTCATCACAATAATCCATGAAACTTTTCATACCAATTCTGATGCCCTTGTCTACAGTGCTCCACTACCCTGTCATAACAATGCTCCATGACACCTGACATCACAAGGTTTCACGGCCTTGTCACTATAAGTCTCCATGACCGTTGTCATCACCGTGCACCAAGACCCTGTAATCACAGTGCTCAATGCACTTGTCATCACAAAACTCCATGGCGCATGTCATCAGAATGCTCCATGGCCTTCTCATTCACAATGCTCCATGCCCCTGTAATCACAATGCTCCATGCCCCTTTTCATCTCAATGCTCCATGAACACTGTCATCACAATGCACCATGCCCATCATCATAATGCTTCAAGCTATTGTCATCACAATGAAATCAAAATGCTCCATGACCTCAGTCATCACAATGCTCCAAACCCTTGTGATCACAATGTTCCATAACAGTTGTCATCACAATGCCCCATGACGCTCCTCATCACAGTTATCCATGGTCTTCTCAGCACAATGCTCCATGAACTTTGTTATCACAATGCTCAATACACTTGTCATCACAATGCTCCCTGACACTTGTCATCAATATGCTCCTTGAACCCTGTCATGACAAGGCTCCATGCCCTTTTCATCACAATGCTCGAAGACCCCTGTAATCACAATACTCCATGAATATTTTCAGCCCAATGCTCTATGATCTTCTCATCACTATGCTCCATGACCACTGTCGTCACAATGCTCCATGCTACTTGATATCCAAATGATCCATGACCTCTGTCATCACAATCCTCCAAACCCTTGTGATCACATTGTTCCACAACACTTGTCATCACAACGCTCCATGATGCCTGTCATCACAATACTCCATGCCCGTGTCATCACAATGCTCCATGCACTTTGTCATCACAATGCTCAATACACTTGTCATCACAATGCTCCCTGACACTTGTCGTCAGAATGCTCCTTGAACCCTGTCATTAAAAGGCTCCATGCCTTTTTCATCACAATGCTCCATGCCCTTTTCATCACAAGGTTCCATGCCATTGTCATCACAATACCCCACAAGCTTGTCATCAGAATGTTCCATGACACTTGTCATCACAATGCTCCATGACACCTGTCATCACAATGCTCCATGACACCTGTCATCACAATGCTCCATGCCCCTTGTCATTACAGTGCTCCATGACGCTCTTCATCACAATTATCCATGATCTTCTCATCACAGTGCTCCACGGTCTTGCCATCACAATGCTCCATGACACTTCTCATCACAATATTACATGCTCCTGTCATCACAATTCTCCATGCAATTGTCATCGCAATGCTCCATGACCCCTGTCATAGCAAGCTCCATATGCTTGTCATCACAATGCATCACGACCTTGTCATCAAAATTCTCAATGGCCCTTGTCATCACAATGCTCCATGCCCTTGTCATCACAATGCACCATGTCCATTGTCAACACAATTCTCCACGCCCTTGTCATTACAATGCTCCATTACCTTTGTCATCAAAATCCTCCATGACACTTGGCTTCACAATGCCCCTTGCCGTTGTCATCATAATGCACCATGACATATGTCATCACAATACTCCCTGATACCTGTCTTCACAATAATCCATGACCTGGTCATAACAATCCTCCATGCCCTAGTCATCACAATGTGCCATTCCCACTATCATCACAATAATCCATGAAACTTGTCAGACCAATGCTCCATGTCCCTGTCATCACAATGCTCCATGCCCTTGTCATGACAATGCTCCGTGACTCCAGTCATCACAATGCTTCATGACCTTTGTCATCACAGTGGTCCATGCCCTCGTCATCACACGGCTCTGTGAACTTTGTCTCCATAATTCTCCCTGAACTTTTCATCACAATGCTCCCTGACCCTTGTCATCACAATGCTCCATGCCTTTGTCAGCAGAGTGCTCCATGACCCTTGTCATCACAATGCTCCATGCAATTGTCCGAACAATGCTCCATGACCCATGTCTTCACAATGTGCCATGCGTTTGTCATCACAATGTTCCACAACTTTGTCATCACAATGCTCCATAAAACTTGTCATTCACAAAGCTCCATGCACTTCTCATCAAAATGCTCTTTCACCACTGATATCAAAATATTTCATCACTAGTCATTACGATACTCCCTCACCCCTGTCATGACAGTGTTCCACGGCCTTATCATCACAAGGCTCCATGACCCTTGTCATCACAATGCTCCAAGACCCCTGTAATAACAATGCTCCATGCTCTTGTCATCACAAAGCTCCATGACGAATGTCATCAGACAGCTCCATGGCCTTCTCATCACAATGCTCCATGCCCTTGTCATCACAATGCTCCAAGACACCTGTAATCACAATGCTCCATGCCCCTTTTCATCTCAATGCCCCATGAACTCTGTCATCACAATGAACCATGCCCATCATCATAATGCTTCATGCTATTGTCATCACAATGAAATCAAAATGCTCAATGACCTCTGTCATCACGATGCTCCAAACACTTGTGTTCACAATGTTCCGTAACACTTGTCATCACAACTCCCCATGACGCTCATCATCACAATTATCCATGGTCTTCTCATCACAATGCTCCATGAAGTTTGTCATCACAATGCTCAATACACTTGTCATCACAATGCTCCCTGACACTTGTCGTCAGTATGCTCCTTGAAACCTCTCATGACAAGGCTCCATGCTTTTTCATCACAATCATACATGCTCTATTCATCTCAATGCTCCAAGACCCATGTAATCACAGTGCTCCAAGCCCCTTTTCATCAGAATGCACCATGATACTTGTCATCACAAGGCTCCATTGTCTTCTCCTCACAATGCTCCAGGACCTTGTCATCACAATGCTCCATTCCATTGTCTTCACAATGCTCCATTAACCCTGCCATCACAATGCTCAATGATTATTGTCAGCCCAATGCTCCATGAACTTCTGATCACAATGCTCCATGACCCCTGTCATCACAATGCTCCATGACCCCAGTCATCACAATGCTCCATGACCACTGTCATCACAACGCTCCATGACACCAGACAACACAATGATCCGGGACTATTGTCATCAAAATGCTCCATGACACTTGTCATCACAAGGATTCATGCCCTTGCCATCCCAATGCTCTAAGACCCCTGTAATCACAATGCTCCATGACGCTTGTCATCACAGTGCTCCATGACCCTTGTCATCAAAATGTAACATGCATTTGTCATCACAATGCTCAATACACTTGTCATCACAATGCTCCCTGACACTTGTCGTCAGAATGCCTCTTGAACACTCTCATGAAAAGGCTCCATGCCTTTTTCATCACAATGCTCCATGCCCTTTTCATCACAATGTTCCATGCCATTGTCATCACATTACTCCGCAAGCTTGTCATCAGAATGCTCCATGACCCCTGTTATCACAATGCTCCACGCCATTGTCATCACAATGGACCATGACACATGTCATCACAATGCTCCCGGACCCCTGTCTTCACAATTCTGCATGACCTTGTCATCACAGTGCTCCATACCCTTGTCATCACAGTGCGCCATGTGCACTGTCATCACAATAATCCATGAAACTTGTCAGACCAATGCTCCATGCCCCTGTCATCACATTGCTCCACGCACTTGTCATGACAAGGCTCCATGACCCCAGTCATCACAATGCTCTGTGACTCCCGTCATCACAATGCTTCATGACTCTTGTCATCACAATGGTCCTTGCCCCTGTCATCACAAGGCTCTGTGACATTTGTCACCACAATGCTCCATGAACTTTTCATCATAGTGGTCTGTGACACTTGTCATCACAATGCTCCATGCCTTTCTCAGCAGAATGCACCATGACAATTGTCATCACAGTGCTCCATGCCCGTCTCAGCACAGTGCTCCATGACCCTTGTCATCACAATGCTCCAAACCCTTGTCATCACAATGCTCCATTACCTTTGTCATCACAATGCTCCATGACACCTGTCATCACAATGCTCCATGCCGCTTGTCATTACAGTGCTCCATGACGCTCGTCATCACAATTATCCATGGTCTTCTCATCACAATGCTCCACGGTCTTGCCATCACAATGCTCCATGACACTTCTCATCACAATGTTACATGCTCTAGTAATCACAATTCTCCATTCACTTGTCATCGCAATGCTCCATGACACCTGTCATACCAAGCTCCATGTGCTTTTCATCACAGTGCTTCACGACCTTGTCATCTAAATTCTCAATTGCCCTTGTCATCGCAATGCTCCATGCCCTTGTCATCACAATGCTCCATGACCATTGTCATCACAATGCTCCAAGCCCATGTCATCACAATGCTCCAAGACACCTGTAATCACAATGCTCCATGCCCTTGTCATCACAATGCTCCAAGCCACCTGTAATCACAATGCTCCATGCTCCTTTTCATCTCAATGCTCCGTGAACCCTGTCATCACAATGCACCATGCCCATCATCATACTGCTTCATGCTATTGTCATCACAAGGAAATCAAAATGCTCCATGACCTCTGTCATCCAATGCTCCAAACCGTTGTGATCACAATGTTCATAACACTTGTCATCACAACGCCCCATGACTCTCATCATCACAATTATCCATGGTCTTCTCATCACAATGCTCCATGACCTTTGTCATCACAATGCTCAATACACTTGTCATCACAATGCTCCCTGACACTTGTCATCAGTATGCTCCTTGAACCCTGTCATGACAAGGCTCCATGCCTTTTACATCACAATGATCCATGCCCTTTTCATCACAATGCTCCATGCCAATGTCATCACAATACTCCACAAGCTTATCATCAGAATGCTCCATGAAACTTGTCATCTCAATGCTCTATGACCCCTGTCAACACAATGTTCCATGACCCCTGTCAACACAATGCTCCATGACACCTGTCTTCAGAATTCTCCATGACCCTTGTCATTACAGTGCTCCATGATGCTCATCATCACAGTTTGTCATGGTCTTCTCATCACAGTGCTCCACGGTCTTGCCATCACAATGCTCCATTCCCTGGTAATACCAATGCTCCATGTCCCTTGTCATCACAATTCTCCACGTCCTTGTCATCACAATGCACCATGACACTTCTCATCACAATGTTACATGATCTTGTCATCACAGTGCTCCATGCCCTTGTCATCACAATGTTCCATGACTCTTGTTATCACAATGCTCCAAGCCATTGTCATCACAATGCTCCATTACATTTGTCATCACAATCCTCCATTACACATGGCATCACAATGCTCCATGCCTTTGTCATCTCAATGGACCATGACATATGTCACCACAATGCTCCCTGTCACCTCTCTTCACAGTATTCCATGACCTTGTCATCACAGTGCTCCATGCCCTTGTCATCACAATGCACCATGGCCACTGTCATCACAATAATCCATGAAACTTGTAAGTCCAATGTTCCATGCCACTGTCATCACAATGCTCTATGCCCTTGTCATCACAAGTTGCATGACACATGTCATCAGAATGCTCCATTGCATTCTCATCACAATGGTCCATGCCCTTGTCATCACAATGCTCCTAGACCACTTTAATCACAATGCTCCATGCCCCTTTTCATCTCAATGCTCCATGAACCCTGTCATCACAATGCTCCAAACCCTTGTGGTCACAGTGTTCCATAACACTTGTCATCACAACGCACCATGACGCTCGTCATCACAATTATCCATGGTTTTCATATCACGATGCTCCATGAAATTTATCATCACAATGCTCCCTGACACTTGTCGTCAGTATGCTCCTTGAACCCTGTCATGACAAGGCTCCATGCATTTTCCGTCACAATGATCCATGCCATTTTCATCACCATGCTCCAAGACCCCTGAAATCACAATGCTGCATGCCCTTGTCATCACAATGCTCCAAGACACCTGTAATCACAAGGCTCCATGCCCTTTTCATCTCAATGCTCCATGAACACTGTCATCACAATGCACCCTGCCCATCATCATAATGCTTCATGCTATTGACAACACAATGAAATCATAATGTTCCATGTTCTCTGTCATCACAATGCTGCAAACCCTTGTTATCACAATGTTCCATAACACTTGTCATCACAAATCTCCATGATGCTCGTCTTCACAATTATCCATTGTCTTCTCATCAAAATGCTCCATGAACTTTGTCATCACAATGCTCAATACCCTTGTCATCACTATGCTCCCTGACAGTTGTTGTCAATATGCTCCTTGAACCCTGTCATGACAATGCTCCATGCCTTTTTCATCACAATGATCCATGCCCTTTTCTTCACAGTGCTCCTAGACCCCTGTAATCACAATGCTCCATGCCCTTGTCATCACAAAGCTCCATGATGCATGTCATCAGAATGCTCCATGTTTTTCTCAGCAGAATGTTCCATGCCCATGTCATCACAATGCTCCATGACCCCTGTCATCACAATACTCCATGAATATTTTCAGCCCAAATCTCCATGAATTTCTCATCTCACTTCTCCAAATCCCTTGTCATCACAATGCTCCATGACCACTGTCATCACAACGCTCCATGACCACTGACAACACAATGATCCGGGACTCTTGTCATTAAAATTCTCCATAAACCTTGTCATCACAATGATCCATGCCCTTGTCATCCCAATGATCCATGAACCCTGTAATCACAATGCTCCGTGACACTTGTCATCACAGTGCTCCATGACCCTTTTCATCACAATGCTCCATGCATTTTTAAGCAAAATGCTACATGACCTTGTCATCACAATCCTCCATGACCCTTGGGATCACATTGCTTCATGCCCTTGTCATCTCTGTCTTTGTTTTCTGGTTTTTACAGATTTTCGGAAGTCCCTTTTGACCAGTGGGAATTGACAATTCTTTGTAGTGCGGATTTGCATTGTGCACTTACTTGATTGGCCAAAAAGAGCGTATGTGTTTTCTACTGAATATATTCAGCAGAAAATCCATACGCTCTTTTTGGCCAAGTGAATCATTGTCGAAGTTGTTACGCTTTTCCGGTGCTTCAAAGGCAATTGCAATTTACCTCGTGAAATATGTTTTGTGCAATTCTGCCTCATTTTCAAGTCCCCTTCGTTGCCTTCCCTCAACTGATTTTTGGAAGTGAGTTGTCCTTTATAACTCTGCAGGTTTGTGAATTGATCTGCCCCGAACTCCAATTTTCAACTCGCGTTTTTGAGAGCTAACCGCAAATCCACAATTTTGCTTCAGGACATATACTGGTTCCGGGGGTGCAGGCTGACGCTTTGGTTAATTCTTCTTCCAGACGGGAAATTAGAGTGACATATGTCCGTCCAAATGCCTACAGCTACTCTCTGATTGGTTCTCCCTCTTCCCTTTCATCCTCTGCACAATTTGCAAACTGTGCAAAGCAGCAGGTTATAGGGGCTGACTCTCCAAGGTGGGAGATTGATAGTAAAGCAGTTGGATTGCCAAACTGGAGCACAAGGAGAGGAAAAATTAGGAGCATTTTACAAATCTTATGCCATCACAGGGTGTCTATTCTCTAGGTTTCCCATACACGTTATAACTGTAGTGATATTCCCTTCTACCTGGAGAGTTGGGACACATGGAATGGGTGGCATGCAATACTGCTTCAAAGGGTCTGCATTTTCTCACCCAATCTCACCAGTCCTCTCATTCCCAAGTGTCCAGCCTTATGTCTCATCTAGCTGTCTTTGCAGATAGCGTCATTTCAGGTTTCATCAGAACCCCTGAATGCATTGTGTAAGAATTTCGCTGTTTTTTTTTTTTTTTTTCGGTTTTGTTTTGTTTTTGAAATTCATTTTTATAATGGGTTTGAGCTGATTTTCACCGACGTGTTTATGCCGGTCTAGACACACTTGATTCCCTTATGGAGACATATCAATATATAGGTTTTAAGATTCTTACTAGTCAGATATATTCCTCTGCAGGGAATAGGTGTGTTGAGTCCCGTTCACTGAGGAAGGTGTAGGTTTTGTCTATTCTGTATTTGGTTTATGGAATGGTACCTGTGCTAATATCAAACTCTGGCTTTATGCATCAGCCCACCTCTCCTTCCCGCTTAAGCAAGCATAAGAGTGTTTTCTCAATGTGAGACTCTGTTCTCTTTCCTAACTCAGTTTATGTGTAGCCATGTTTACAGGACCTTCCTAAGTGATATCTTATGATAAGTTTCTTTTTCTGTGTGACTTATTTCACTTAGAATCATCGTACCTAAATACAGTCATTATGCTGCTACTGGCCTTATGACATTGATTTTATGTCTGAGTGATATTCTTTTGAACAAAATTACCACAAGTTCTTTACGCAATTTTCTCTTTCCTGGAATATTTAAGGTGTACTGAAGTGGAGGTTCTTGTTTGCAGAGCAGCCTTAAACATTGGGCTGCCTGTGTCTTGTTGATATTTAGTCTTCCCAAGTTATAGGCCAATGAGTGGAAGTGCCCTATGCTCGGTAGCTTTGTATTTAAATGTTTTAGGAAACAGCATACACTTCTTCAGAGTGGCTCTTGGATATTTATACCCCAACCATCAGCGTGACTAGCTCCCTCTTCTCCATGGCCTCTCCTGCATTTCTGGTTTGTACACATTTTTTGGATGGCCTATCTGAGCAGTGGAAATTGAGACTTCTTTGTTGTGCGGATTTGCATTTCCTGCTTGCTTGCTTGGCCAAAAACTCTGTATGTGTTTTTTTCCTGAAGATATTCACGAAGAAACGCATACAGCATTTTGCCCAACTGCATCATTTTAGAAATTCTCCTGCTTTTCATATGCTTTAAATGTGAGTCCAATCTACCTTTTGAAATCTGTTTCCTGCAATTCTGCCTCTCATTCAGATCCTCTTCGTTGCCGTACCTGAATATATTTTTGGACGTTGGTTATCATTTTTATCTTTGCAGGTCTTTGAATTATCTGCTCCTGAGCTCCATTTTACAACTCACATTTTTTGTGAGCTGGCCGCCAAACCATTGTATTGCTTCCGGCCCTATTCTGGTTCTGGGGAGGCAGGCTGAGCCTTTGTTTAATTCTTCTTCCTAATGGGAAATTAGAGTGACATGTGCCTGTCAAAACTCCTACAGCTAGTCTCTCATTGGTTCCCCCTCTTCCCGTTTATCCTCTGCACAAATTGCAAACTTTGTGAAACAGGAGGTTAAAGGTGCTGATTCTCCAAGTGGGGAGATTGTTAGTAATTTGGCTGGAATTGTGAACCCCAGCACCAGGAGATCAAAAATGAGGTGCATTTTCGACACCTTTCCTGATCACACAGTGTACATTCGTCTCGGATTCCCTGGCATGTTTTCGCTTTCGGAAGATTCCCTTGAACCTGCAGATTTGGGACCCATGGAATGGGTACCAGGCAGTATTACTTTAAAAGGTCTGCATTTCCTCACCCAGCCTCTCTAACATGTCTTAGCGTGCATAGCTTCCAGCCTTATATATCATACTGCTGTGGGTCTACATGTGTTCAATACATGTTTCATCATAGTCCTTCAACAAAAGTTGTAAGAAATTTTGTCTGTCTCACTGTTTTTATACATATTTTTAAATTTATTTTTATATTGGTTACAGCTGATTTTCAAAGCTCTGTTTTTTGCTGCTGTGCATCCACTTGATTCATGTACTGTGAGACATCAATAAATTCTTTTTCAGATGCTTACCAGTCATATGTATTATTTTCCATTGACTTGAGTGGGCTGAGTGCAGTTCTTTGAGGTACCGTGTAGGCCTTGTCAGTTATTCAATTTGGTACTTGGAATGGTATCTTTGCTAATTTCAACCTCCTGGATAATACCTCACCCTTCCCCACCTTTCCCATTTAGCAGCCTTATGTCTATTTTCTACATATTTGACTATGTTTCTGTTTTGTAATTTATTTCATGTGTAGCCATTTTTGATTCCACCTTTAAGTGACATCTTATGATATGTGTCTTTTTCTTTCTCACATACGTCACTTAGAATGATCGTATGTATCTCCTCCAGAATTGTTACAACTGGCCTAATTTCATTGATTTCTGGATGAGTAATATTCCACTCTACATAAGTACCCCATCTCTTTTATCCATTTTATCCTTCCAGGGACATTTATTTTATATCCAAGTTGAGGCCCTTTTAACAGAGAGGTGGTAAACGTTGGGGTGCCTGTTTTATGTCGATTTTTGTTTTTCCCAAGGTATACTCCCATGAGTGAAAGTGCCCTATGCTCTGTAGCTCATTTTTTATATGTTTTAGCAAACACAATACACTTCTCCAGAGTGGCCGTTGGCAAATTACATTTCCACTATCAGCCTCACAGGGCTCCCTTTTCTCCTCACCCTGTCCTGCATTTCGGGTGTTTACACTTTATGTGGATGGCCCTTCTGACTGATGTGAAGTGATACATTTTGTAGTATTGATTTCCAGTGCCCACCTGTTTGGTTGGATAAAAAGTGTGTATGGCCTTTACTTGAATATATTCAGAAAAAATGCATACGCCCTTTTTGGCCAACTGCATCATTGGTGATGTTCAGCCCCTTTTCTTTTGCTTTAATGGGGAGTCCTTTCCACCTCTTCAAATCTGTTTCCTGCCACTCTCCCTTGCTTACAAGTCCTTTTCTTTGACTTACCTCAAGACATTTTTTGACGATAGATATTTTCAACTCTGCAGTTTCATGAATTTTAGTGCCCCTGAGTTCCATTTTTCAACTTGTGTTTTTGGAAACTGGACACAAAACAGCGGGATTTCCTCTAGCACTATTCTGTTTCTGTGGGCAATTCTAGCCTTTGATGAATTTGTCTTCCGGATTGGAAATTAGAGTGGCATGTGCCTGTCTGAACACCTAAGACTTGTCTCTAAATTTTTCTCATCCTTCCGCTTCATCCTCTGGACAAATTCCAAACTGTGTGCAACAGGATGTTGACGGTGCTGATATTCCCAAGTGAGGAGATTGTTAGGAAAGATGCTGGAGGGGTGAACCCGAGCACCAGGCGATGAGGAGATGAGGTGCCTTTTCCAAACTGTTTCCGATCAAACGGTGTACCATCCTCTAGGTGTGACAGGCATGTTTTAGCCGTAGATAGGGTCCCGTGCATATAAGGGGAACACCAGGGTTTTTTTTTCCAAATTAGTGCCTCCCCGAACCCCAAACTGGGGAATGTTTAAGCTATGGCTACATGTATGTCCATTAAGGGCCTTGTGTAATAGGCAGAGTCCAAACTTTAGATGATTGAAATTTTCGGGATCAGAAGTGATCAACATCGGCCTTGCTTAGGTTACATTTTATCTGTCATTGATAGATGATGTCAATAAAAATATCTATTCTTTTTCAGATTATTTCCCCTTATAGGTTACTGCAAACTATTCAGTGTAGTTCCCTGTGCTATACAGTAGTTCCTTGTTGATGAACTGTTTTATACATAGCAATGTGTATGTGTTAATCCCAAACTGTTAATTTATCCCTTCTCCTAACTTTCCCCTTTGGTAATAATAAATTATAAGATTTTATACTTCTCAGAAATGGGGAAGCTGAAAGAGAGGTATCATTTTCAATGGAAAAGCATTCAAAACAAGATTGAAGCTTCAGCCAAGAGTATTCGATGTACATCCTTGGGAATAAATCACTTCATTTCTCTAATGTTGACCTGACAAATAAGACAGACGTCTTCACTGAACTTGCTTATAATAAAGTGATGGAAATATCAAATGTAAGTCTTAGAAACATCTTATTTTACCCGAGCCTTATACACTGCTCTATGTTAACTACAGTTTGGCTCACACATCTGTTCATTGAAGTTACAATGTTCTCAATTTCTGTTACTGATCCTCCAGAGTGGACTCCAACAGGAGTCCCCGTGCCCAGTGTCAGTGGAGCCAACAGATCAAGACTCAGTTTGGTTCAGAAGCAAAGGAAACTTTATATTTTGAAAACAGAATGGAGATGTGAGAGCGTGCACTACCCCGCGGGCTGTGGGCTGGGCTGCTGTGTAGGGGTCCCGGCAGCATCATCGGGAGGGAGGGGCTGGAGCTCTCGAGTGCTGGGTTGGCTGCAGCTCAGGCTCTATGTTGTGGAGTCTGCATGGGACCCAGCTAGCTGAGGTGTCGACCCAGCCATTCTGCACTAGGAAATCGGGTCTGAAGTGCCGGGTGTGGGACCTCTGCATGTGGAAACCTAGGAGCACGTGAAATTAGACAAAGCACAAAGGAAAAACAGGTTAGACTTTATTTTATTGCCCAGATTCTCTTTTTATCTCCCCAAAATTTTTAATGAACGTTGCCAGAGATGAACACCTCCTCTGCTTTTTGTCCCGTTCCTCATTCTTGGGGTGCTGAGGGTGCAGACCCCTCTTTTGCAACTGCTTCATGCTGAGCTGGGAGCCCTCATACACAGGGGAGGGGCAAAATATCTCCCCAGCAGCCTCCAGGTGAGGTTGATTGTCCCAATGCCTCCTGCCTCACTGCTCGTCCACCTGAGCACCAGCATTGGAAGTGTTATAGATTCGATTGACCTTTAAGGGTCCAGGAAAGAGATTGCCAGAGATGCTGCGGTGGCAGGTTTCACCCCACCCCACATTTGTTCGGCGACCTTAGGCTGACGGTTTTTGCCAGCCTAGATGCTCTGACCAGTAGTCTGTGCTTTCTTTAATTAGGTCCCTGAATTAATGTACAAACAGCACCATTTGTCAGAGCCCTGCCCGCTCAAATCCCAGACAGTCCAGGGTCGGTGGTGATCCAGGACCATGACGTCCACTGAGTCAACGGCCTTTTGAAGTAGCCAGCAGTCCAGCCGGTCATATTGGCCACCATCACCACGGTGTCTGTAGGGTTTTCTATGGTGAAATTGTGAATATACGATTCCCCCGCCAAGCTTATTAGCTCCCCTCTGGTTGCAGTAAGTCCTCCAAGCAGTAGTCTGCTCTTTCGGGGTACAGACTTGTTTTCTGAGAGAAACTCCAGGTCAAGTGATGGTCACACGTGTCTTCTTTGGGGCCCATTGCCCCCGTTTGTCTCTCTGGAGTTTGGAGTTGGAGGGCCTCCTCACTCGAGGTCAGTGTGTCCACAGAGCGACCCCTGCAAATTCAGGGCATGATGGGTGGTTAGGATCACCACGTGGGGTCCTTTTCCCTTAGGAGCGAGCTGGCCTTGCGGGCTGCTGATTTCCAGCTTTTTAGATTCTCCAGTATCCTGGCCTGATGGGGCGGTGAGCAAAGCCCTTTGTGACCATAGTTTGTCATACCTGAAGGGCATTCTTGTGTTGCTCCATTTCAAGTGGTCCCAGTTTTTGCACTAAGGCTCCAAGGGTGATTAACCTTTGACCGGGTATGTAAAGTTCAAAGGGTTTAGATAAATAAGGGAGTTCCTGGGCAAGGGCCTGAATTGACTGCTCTTTCCATTCTTGAAAGGCTGTTTCTGGATTCTATCCTAAAGGATCAACATCTTTTCGTGTCAGTGTTTCATGTAGAGGCCCAGCTATTAGACTGTAGTTATGGATCCAGATGCAGAAAACCTTGGCCTCCCCAGGAACCCCTAAGCTGTCTTCTAGTTTTAGAAGAGGTAAGGCTTCAAATGGCTTCTTCCCTATCCTGGGATGCATTTCTCCTAACATCTCTGAGAATGAAGCCCAGGCATGTCACCTTAGCCTGGGATATTTGAGCCTTTTTCTTGGACACCTTCTATCCTTTCTTGGCTAGGTATTGCAGACACGTCTTTAGTAGACCTGACAATCAGAATGTCATCTGCATATTGAAGGAGGGTTCCCTTTTACAGAGGTAGAACTTTTAGGTCTTTAGAGGACATTTCCCCAATGATGGTGTGGGGATTTTTGAACAATTGGTGCAGGACGGCCCAGCATTATTGCTTTTGTTGCATGTTGTGTCCTGCCACTCACAAGCCAAAAATTCTTGTGACTCTGAGATGATTGGAATACAGAAGAAGGCATCATTGAAGTCTAATACAGAATGCCATGGCCTGGTGGATGGTAGAATGACCAGCAGGGTGTAGGAAATAGGAGCTACAGGATGTATATCCTCGGTGGCTTCACTGACTGTCCTGATATCCTTAACCAGGTCTCCATCAGCCCATGGGGCTCTTGTGGTCAGGCCAATCCCAGGATATGGAGCTCACCTGGGCTGCTGCCCACACCCCACAGCCCACGGGGCTCTTGTGGTCAACTCTCTCTCAGAGTATGGAGCTCATCTGTGCAGCTACACAGCAGCAAATGGGGCTCTCATAGTCAGGCCCTTCCCAGAATACGGAGCTCCCCTGGGCAGGTACCCGTGCAGGGCTGGACCCACAGGAACCGTGCACATAGCCCAACTTGCAGAGAAGCCCCAGCTCACCTGTCGCTCACAGCTGACACAGAACACCTCAGAGCAGGGCTTGAACTAACAAACAACTGCTCTGACAGTTCTGTGTCCCTGGGTATCACTCTGAGTGGCCTCTCTCTGCCTGGTCTTCCAGACACTTCCACTGCAGCCAGGGCACCAGGCCTCTGTCTCCACCCACCATCAGTCCTCTCGCTGACTCCTGGGTTCCTCTCATTAGGAGAGGGTCTTCTTGAAGTTGTTTTCCACTCATGGACCAGATAAAATGATAAGAAAACAACCCGCAGCTGCAGCCCCTTGTCTATCCTGACTCTCAAGAGACCACACCTGTTCCTTCGGCCAGGCCCTTTTAGCAAGGTTCATTTTCTGCAACTGTGAGCCCCTGAGGGGTGAGGATTGGCTGATTTGGGCAGCCTGACACTGCCTGCCAGCCCTCACCAGGTGTGCCTGTGTTGAGGTCAATATAAAGACCTCTCCAGTCAGCAAGAGCTCCTGTAGCTGTGCCTGACGCCATATTCTCTGCCCCGTCAGCAGTGTCGGGGCTGGGGTGGTGGGAGGGTGTGAGGGGCTGTGGCTTTGTGGGTGGCCCAGTGTGAGTGGGGCTCTGCTGGACTTTCTGCAGGAGTTGCCAGGCTGCCACCTGCTAAAGAAGAGGATGTGTCACCATACCTGCCACTGGAATTTCTCCCCAGGCAGAGGTGAGGAAGTAAAAAAGCAGTGGGGGCCATGGCAGGAGGGGTATCTCAGGCAGGGAAATGGAAAGCTTCCAGAAGAGCATCTGGGGCCAGGACCATCCTGGCTGGCCTTCAAGCACCAAGTCGACCTGCGTGCAGTAGCTGGTGTGGCTCCACAGCCCTTCCTCTAGGCTTGCAAGTTCTTGTACATATTCAGGTGTTTTTCCTGGAAAGGGTGGGAAGAGTTCAGCTGCAGCAGGACTGGGGCTCAGCTCACATTTACTTACAGACGCCTCGACACAGTCCCCCAGTTTTGCAATGAGGATGCTCCTTGTGGGGGGGATCTCTGCTGACTGCATGGGAGATTATTTCCCACCTCTGACCAACTTAAGAATTTTTTACCACTGGAGCAAGTGCCCTTATACGATTTTCCTCTGTATAACTGGTGGTTTCTGTTTTTTTTTTTTTTTTTTTTCCTTTTTTCTTTTTGGTTCAAGGTAGATTTTATTTATTCCTCTTTTTTTAATTTAGAGATATAAACATAGAAATAATGCATTAATATAAAGACGTCTATATGAAGGGAAAAACTTTTTTTCCATTTTATTTTATTAAATGTTATTTATTTATTTTTAATTTTTAAAAATTTATTTATTTCTTTTATACAGCAGGTTCTTATTGGATATCTATTTTATACATATAAGTGTGCACATGTGAATCCCAGTCTCCCAATTCATCCCACCACCACCCTCACATGACGTTCCCCCCTTGGTGTCCATATGTTTGTTCTCTACATCTGTGTCTCTATCTCTGCCCTGCAAACCGGTTCATCTGTACCATTTTTCTAGGTTCCACATATATGCATTAATATACAATATTTGTTTTTCTCTTTCTGACTTACTTCACTCTGTATGACAATCTCTAGATCCATCAAGGTCTCTACAAATGACCTAATTTCATTCCTATGTATGGCTGAGTAATATTCCATTGTATGTATGTACCACATCTTTATCCATTTGTCTGTCTGTGGGCACTTAGGTTGCTTTCATTACCTGGCTATTGTAAATAGTGCTGCAATGAACATTATGGTGAATGTGTCTTTTTGATTTATGGTTTTCTCTGGGTATATGTCCAGTAGTGGGATTGATGGATTATATGGTAATTCTATTTTTAGTTTTTTTAAGGAACCTCCATACTGTTCTCCATAGAGACTGTATCGATTTACCTTCCCAACAATAGTGGAAGAAGGTTCCTTTTCTCCACAGCCTCTTCAGCATTTGTTGTTTGTAGATTTTCTGATGATGCCCATTCTAACAGGTGTGACATGATACCTCATTGTAGTTTCGATTTCCATTTCTCTAATAATTAGTGATGTGGAGCAGGTTTTCATGTGCGTCTTGGCCATCTGTATTTCTTCTTGGAAGAAATGTCTATTTAGATATTTTTCCATTTTTATATTGGGTTGTTTGTTTTATTAATATTGAGCTGCATGAGCTGTTTATATATATTGGAGATTAAGCATTTGTCCATTGATTCGTTTGCAAATATTTTCTGCCATTCTGAGGGTTGTCTTTTCGTCTTGTTTGTAGTTTCCTTTGCTTTGCAAAAGCTTTTACGTTTTACTAGGTCCCATCTGTTTTGATTCTTTTTTTTATTTCATTAGTATAGGAGGTGGATCAAAAAAGATCTTGCTGTGATTTACGTCAGAGTATTCTTCGTAAGTTTTCCTCTCAGAATTTTATACTGTCCAGTCTTACATTAAGGTCTCTAATCCATTTTGAATATATTTTTATGTATGGTGTTGGGGAGTGTTCTAATTTCATTCTTTTACATGTAGCTGTCCATATTTCCCAGCACCACTGATTGAAGAGACTCTCATTTCTCCATTGTAAAGTCTTGCGTCCTTTGTAATAGATTAGTGGAGCATAGGTGTGTAGGTTTATCCCTGGGCTTTCTTTTTTTTTTTCCTTTTACACGTTTATTGGAGTATAATTGCTTTACAATGGAGTGTTAGTTTCTGCTGTCTAACAAAGTGAATCAGCTATACATATACAAATATCACCAGATCCCATCCCTCTTGCATCTCCCTCCCACACTCCATATCCCACCCCTTTAGGTGGTCACAAAGCACCGAGCTCATCTCCCTGTTCTATGTGGCTGCTTCCCAGTAGCTATCGGTATTACATTTGGTAATGTATTTATGTCCATGCCACTCTCTCACTTCTTCCCATCTTACCCATCCCCCTTCTGTTGTCCTCAAATCCTTTCTCTATGTCTGTGTCCTTAATCCTGTCCTGCCACTAGGTTCTTCAAAACTTTTTTTTCTTCGTTAGATTCCATATACCTCTGTTAACATACAGTATTTGTTTTTCCCTTTCTGACTTACTTCACTGTGTAGGACAGATTCTAAGTCGATCCACCTCAGTACAAATAACTCAGTTTTGCTTCTTTTTATGGCTGAGTAATATTCCATTGTATATATATGCCAGATCTTCTTTATCCATTCATCTGTCGATGGACACTTAGGTTGCTTCCATGTCCTGGCTATTGTAAATAGAGCTGAAATGAACATTTTTGTACATAAATCTTTTTGAATTATGGTTTTCGCAAGGCAAATGCCCAGTAGTTGGATTGTTGTGCTGTATGGTGCTTCTATTGTTAGTTATTTAAAGGAACCTCCTTACTGTTCTCCCTAGTGGCCATATCAATTTACATTCCCACCCACAGTGCAAGTGTGTTCCCTTTTCTCCAATAAAGGCCTCTCCAGCATTTATTGTTTTGTAGATTTTTTTGATGATTGCCACTCTGACTGCTGTGAGGTGATACCTCACAGTAGTTTTGATTTGCATTTCTCTAATGATTAGTGATGTTCAGCATCCTTTCATGTGTTTCTTGTCAATCTGTATATCTTCTTTGGAGAAATGTCTATTTAGGTCTTCTGCACGTTTTTGAATTGGGTTGTTTGTTTTTGTGATATTGAGCTACATGAGGTGCTTGTAAAGTTTGGAGATTAAACCTTTGTCAATTGCTTCATTTGAAAATATTTTCTCCCATTCTGAGTGTTGTTTTTGCATCTTGTTTATGTTTTCCTGTACTGTCTAAAAGCTTTTAAGTTTCATTAGGTCCCATTTGTTGATTTCTGTTTTTATTTCCATTTCTCTAGGAGGTGGGTCAAAAAGGATCTTGCTGTGATTTATGTCATAGAGTGTTCTGCCTATGGTTTGCTCTAAGTGTTTTATAGTGTCTGGTCTTATATTTAGATCTCTAATCAATTTAGACTTTATTTTTGTGTATGGTGTTATGGAGTGTCCTAATTTCATTCTTTTATGTGTAGGGGTCCAGTTTTCCCATCACCAATTACGGAAGAGTCTGTCTTTTCTCCATTGTATATCCTTAGCTCCTTTGTCATAGATGAGATAGCCATAGGTATGTAGGTTTATCTCTGGGCTTTCTGTCCTGTTCCATTGATCTGTGTTTATGCCAATCTACATACACTTGATTCCATTATGGAGACATATAAATACATAGGTTTCAAGATTATTACCTGTCAGATATATTCTTCTTCAGTGAATAGGGTGTTTTGTGTCCAGTTCAGGGAGAAAGGAGTAGGTCTTGTGTATTACATATTTGGTATATGGTATGGTATCTGTGCTAATTTCAAACTCTGCTTTTACACATGACCCCACGTCAACTTTCCCCTTAAGGAGGCATAAGTGTGTTTTCTAAATGTGTAACTCTGTTCTCTTTTGAAATTCAGTTCATGTGTAGCCATGTTTACATTCCCTCTATAAGTGATATATTACAATAAGTTTATTTTTCTTTGTGGCTCATTTCACTTAGCATCATCGTACCTAAAGCCACTCATTATGCTGCTATTGGCCTTATGACATTGATTTTATGTCTGAGTGACATTCCATTGTATACAAGTACCACAACATCTTTATCCATTTTTTTTTCCTTTCCTGGGATATTTAAAGTGTACCGAAGTCGAGGTTCTTGTAAACAGAGCAGCCCTAAATTTTGGGCTGGCTGTGTGTTGTGGATTTTTAGTTTTCCCTAAATACACGCCCATGCGTGGAAGTGTGCTATGCTCTGTAGCTCTGTTTTAGAAAACAACATACAGTTTTCCAGAGAGGCTGTTGGCAATTTACATCCTGTCCATCGGCATAACCAGGCTCCCTTTTCTCCATGGCCTGTCCTGCATTTGTGGTTTTTACACTATTTGCAGATGGCCCTTTTGACCGGTGGAAAGTGACACTTCTATGTAGTATGGTTTTGCAATGCCTGATGGCTTGCTTGGACAAAAAGGGCATATGCATTTTTTTCCCGAATATATTCAAGAAAATACACATACTCCCTTTTCAGCCAAGGGCAACATTGTCGCAGTTCTGTCGCTTTTCATGTGCTTTAAATACGACTCCAATCTACCTCTTGAAATCTGTTTCCTTCAATTCTGCCTTGCTTTCAAATCCTCTTCACTTCCTTACCTCAATATATTTCTGGATGATAGTTGTCCTTTATAACTCTGCAAGTTTGTGAATTGCTGTGCCCCTGATTTCCATTTTTCAACTCATTTATTTGTGAGCTGACTGCAATACCGCAGGATGGCTTTAGGCCCTAGTCTGGTTCCGGGGTTGCAGGCTGAGCCTTTGTTTAATTCTTCTTCCTGATGGGAAACTAGAGTGACATGTGCCCATCCAAACACCTACAGCTAATCTCTCATTTGTTTCCCCTCTTCCTGTTCATCCTCTGCACAATTTGCAAACTGTGCATAACAGGAGGGTAAAGGCACTGACACTCCAAGTGGGGAGATTTTCAGTATTACAGATGGAATCACTAAACCGAGCACGAGGAAAGGAAAAATGAGGTACATTTTAGAAAACTTTCCCGATTACAGAGTGTACCATTCAACGGGTTTCCCATGCATGTTTTAACTGTAGGAAGATTCCCTTAAACCTGGAGAGTTGGGGCCACTAGAATGGGTAGCACACAGTATTGCTCTAAGTGGTGTTCTTTTGCTCACACAACCTCAGCAATCTTGTCAGCCCCAGGTGTCCAGTCTTATGTCTCCTCCAGCTGTGGGTGTAAAGGTGGTCAATCCATGTTTCATCACAGGCCCTGAAAGTAATTTTTAAGACTTTCTCTCTGTTTTGCTGTTTTTGCATTTTGCTTTTGAAATTTATTTTTATAAGGGTGTTTAGCTGAATTTCAGTGCTGTGCATTCCGTTATACACACGCATGATTCCTTTATGGAGACATAAGAATACATATGTTTTAGAATTATTACAAGTCAGATATATTCTTCTGCAATGAATAGGGGTTGTTGAGTCCAGTTCATTGTGCCGGGAGTAGGTGCTGTCTATTACATACTTGGTTTATGGAACGGTGTCTGTGCTAATTTAGGACTCTGGATTTATGTATCACCCCACCTCTCCTTCCCCCTTAAGCAGGCATAAGAGTGTTTTCTAAATGTGAGACTCTGTTCTCTTTCCTAACTCAGTTCATGTGTAGCCATGTTTACAGGACCTTCATAAGTGATATCTTATGATAAGTCTAATGTTCTCTGTGACTAATTTCACTTAGAATCATCATACCTGAATCCACTCATTTTGCTGCTACTGGCCTTATGACATTGATTTCATTGCTGAAGGATATTACATCGTAAGTAAATACCACAATTTCTTGAACCATTTTTGTCTTTCCTGGGATATTTCAGGTGTACCCTAGTTGAGGTTCTTCTAAGCAGTGCAGCCCTAAATTTTGGCGTGGCTCTGTCTTATTGATTTTCAGTTTTGCCAAGGTATATTCCCTAGACTGGAAGTGCCGTTGGCTCTGTAGCTCTGTTGATTATTTGTTTTAGGGAACACAATGCACTCCTCCAGAGAGGAGGTTGGCAATTTACATCCCGCCCATCAGCATAACTAGGCTCCCTCTTCTCCAGGGCCTGTCTTGCCTTTCTGGTTTTTACACATTTTGCAGAAGTCCCTTTTGAACGGTGGGAAGAGATACTTCTTTGTAGTGCAGATTTTCATTGCCCGCTTGCTTGATTGGCCAAAAAGGGCGTATGCGTTTTCTCCTGAATATATTCAGGAGAAAACAAAAACGCCGTTTTTGGCCACGTGCATCTCTCTCGAAATTGTGCCCCTCTTCCAGTGCTTTAAAGGCGATTCCAATGTACTTCTTGAAATCTGTTTCCTGCTATACTGGCTTGCTTTCAAGTCCGCCTAGTTGCCTTCCCTCAAGAAATTTTTGGACGATAGTTGTCCTTTATTACTCTGCCGGTTTGTGAATTCCTGTGCCCCTGAGCTCCATTTTTCAACTCGTTTTCGTGAGCTGTACTCAAGTCCAAAATTTTGGTTCAGGACCTATACTGGTCCCCGGCGGGTGGCTGAAACTTTGATTAATTCTTCTTCCTGCCGGGAAATTAGAGTGACATGTAACCGTCCAAATGCCTAACAGCTACTCTCTCATTGGTTCTCCCTCCTCCCTTTCATCTTCTGCCAAATTGGCAACCTGTGCGACCCAGGAGGTTAAAGGGGCTGTCTCTCCAAGTTGGGAGATTGATAGTAAAGCAGTTGGATAGTCAAACCGAGGCACCAGGAGAGGGACTATTAGTTGACTTTTAGAAACCTTTCATATTCACAGTGTTTCCATTCTCTAGGTTTCCCGTACATGTTATCGCTGTAGTAATATTCCCTTCAACCTGGAAAGTTGGGACCCTTGGATTGTGTGCCACGCATTATTGCTTTAAATGGTCTGCATTTGCTCACCGAATCTCAACAATACTCTCAGTCCCAAGTGTCCAGAATTATGCCACATCCAGCTATCATTGTAGATAGGGTCATTCCAGGTTTCATCAGAGCCCCTGAAGGAATTGTAGAGAACTTCCTCTTTTTTTTTTGTTTTTGAGGTTCCTTTTTATATTTGCTTTGAGCTGCTTCTCACTGCCATGTTTATGCCAGTCTAGACACACTTGATTCCCTTACGGAGACATATTAATACATAGATTTTATGATTCTTACTAGTCAGATATATTCCTCTGCGGGAAATATGGGGTTTTGAGTCCCTTTCACTGAGGAAAGTGTAGGTCTTTTCTATTCCGTATTTGTTTTTCGGAACGGTACCTGTACTAATATCAAACTCTGGTTTTATGCATCACCCCACCTCTCCTTCCCACTTAAGCAGGCATAAGAGTGTTTTCTAAGTGTGAGACTCTGTTCTCTTTCCTAACTCAGTTCATGTGTAGCCATGTTTACAGGACCTTCATAAGTGATATTTTATGATAAGTTTATTTTTCTCTGTGACTTATTTCACTTAGAAACATCGTACCTGAAGCCACTCATTTTGCTGCTACTGGCCATATTACATTGATTTCATGACTGTGGGATATTCCTTCGTACGTATATAACACAATTTCTTGAACTATTTTTGTCTTTCCTGGGATATTTAAGGTGTACCCAAGTTGAGGTTCTTGTAAGCAGTTCAGCAATAAATTTTGTGGTGGCACTGTCTTACTGATTTTCAGTTTTCCCAAGGTGTATTCCCTATACTGGAAGTGCCCTTGGATCTGTAGCTCTGTTGTTTACTTGTTTTAGGGAACACAATGAACTCCTCCAGAGAGGCAGTTGGCAATTTACATCCTGCCCTTCAGCATTACTAGGCTCCCTGTTCTCCAGTGCCTGTCTTGCCTTTCTGGGTTTTACACATTTGCGGATGTCCCTTTTGACCGGCGGGCAGTGGTACTTCTTTTTAGTGCAGATTTGCATTGCCCGCTTTCTTGCTTGGCCAAAATGGGCGTATGCGTTTTCTGCTGAATATATTCAGGAGAAAACACATACGCCCTTTTTAACAAAGTGCATCATTGTCGAACTTGTGCCACTCTTCCTGTGCTTTAAAGATGATTCCAATGTACCTCTTGAAATCTGTTTACTGCTCTTCTGGCCCAAATTCAAGTCCTCCTGGTTGCCTTCCCTCAACAGATTTTTGGACGATAGTTGTCCTTTATTACTCTGCCAGTTTGTGAATTGCTGTGCCCCTGAGCTCCATTTTTCAACTAGTTGTTTGTGAGATGACCACAAGTACAAAATTTTGGTTCAGGACCTATACTGGTTCCCGGCGAATTCCTCAGACTTTAAATAATTCTTTTTCCTGCCGGGAAATTAGAGTGGCATGTGCCCGTCCAAATGTCTAACAGCTAATCTCTCATTGGTTCTCCATCTTTCCTTTCATCCTCTGCCAATTGGCAACATGTGAGTACCAGGAGGTTAAAGGAGCTGTCTCTCCAAGTTGGGAGATTGATAGGAAAGCAGTTGGAAAGTCAAACCGGAGCACCAGGAGAGGGATTATTAGTTGAGTTTTAGAAACCTTTCGTATTCACAGTGTGTCCTTTCTCTATGTTTTCCGTACATGTTATAGCTGTAGTAATATTCCCTTCAACCTGGAGAGTTGGGACCCGTGGAATGTGTCCCACGCATTATTGCTATAAATGGTCTGCATTTGCTCACCTAATCTCACCAATCCTCTCAGTCCCAAGTGTCCAGACTTATGCCACGTCCAGCTGTCGTAGTAGATAAGGTCCTTCCGGGTTTCATCAGAGACCCTGAAGGAATTGTAAAGGATTTCCCTGATTTATTGTTTTGTTTGTGAAATTCATTTTTAGAATGGGTTTGAGCTGATTCTCACTTCCATGTTTATGCGAGTCTAGACACACTTGATTCCCTTACGGAGACATCAATACATAGGTTTTAAGATTTTTACTAGTCAGATATTTTCTTCTGCGGGAAATATGGGATTTTGAGTCCCTTTCACTTAGGAACTTGTAGGTCTTTGCTACTCCGTAGTTGGTTTTTGGAACGGTACATGTACTAATATCAAACTCTGGTTTTATGCATCACCCCACCTCTCCTTCCCCCTTAATCCGGCATAAGAGTTTTTTCTCAATGTAAGTGTCTGTTGTCTTTCCTAACTCACTTCATGTGTAGCCATGTTTACAGGACCTTCATAAGTGATATCTTATGATAAGTTTCTTTTTCTCTGTGACTTATTTCACTTAGAATCATCGTACCTGAATCCACTCATTCTGCTGCTACTGGCCTTATGACATTGATTCCATGGCTGAGGGATATTCGATCATACATAAATACCACAATTTCTTAAACCATTTTTGTCTTTCCTGGGATATTTCAGGTGTACCAAGTTGAGGTTCTTGTAAGAAGTGCAGCCCTAAATTTTGGGGTGGCTCTGTCTTATTGACTTTCAGTTTTCCCAAGGTATATTCCATACACTGGAAGTTCCCTTGGCTCTGTAGCTCTGTTGTTTACTTGTTTTACGAACACAATGCACTCCTCCAGAGAGGCAGTTGGCAATTTACATCCCGCCCATCAGCATAACTAGGCTCCCTTTTCTCCAGGGCCTGTGTTGCCTTTCTAGATTTTACACATTTTGCGGGTGCCTCTTTTGTCCGGTGGGAAGTGATACTGCTTTGTAGTGCAGATTTGCATTGCCAGCTTGCTTGCTTGGCCAAAAATGGGGTATGCGTTTTCTCCTGAATATATTCAGGAGAAAACGCATACCCCCTTATTGGCCCATTGCATCATTGTCAAAGTTGTGCCCCTCTTCCTGTGCTTTAAAGGCAATTCCAATGTACCTCTTGAAATCTGTTTCCTGCTATTCTGGCTCGCTTTCAAGTCCACCTCGTTGCCTTCCCTCAACAGATTTTTGGACGATAGTTTTCCTTTATTACTCTGCCCGTTTGTGAATTGCTGTGCCCCTGAGCTCCATTTTTAAATTCGTTTTTTGTGAGCTGACCGCAAGTCCAAAATTTTGGTTCAGGACCCATACTGGTTCCCGGCGGGTGTCTGAGACTTTGATTAATTCTTCTCCCTGTCGGGAAATTAGAGTGACATGTGCCCGTCCAAATGCCTAACAGCTACTCTCTCATTGGTTCTCCATCTTACGTTTCATCCTCTGCCAATTGGCAACATGTGAGAACCAGGAGGTTAAAGGGGCTGTCTCTCCAAGTTTGGAGATTGATAGTAAAGAAGTTGGAAATTCAAAGTGGAGCACCAGGAGAGGGATAATAGGTTGAGATTTAAAAACCTTTTGTATTTACAGTGTGTCCATTCTCTAGGTTTCCCGTACATGTTATAGCTGTAGTAGTATTCCCTTCAATCTTGAGTGTTGGGACATTTGGAATGTGTGCCTCGCATTATTGCTTTAAATGGTCTGCATTTGCTCACCGAATCTCACCAATCCTCTCAGTCCCAAGTGTCCAGACTTATGCCATATCCAGCTGTCATTGTAGATAGGGTCATTATAGATTTCATCAGAGCCCCTGAAGGAATTGTAAAGAATATCCATGTTTTTTTGTTTTGTTTTTGAAATTCCTTTTTATAGTGTGTTTGAGCTGATTCTCACTGCCATGTTTCTGCCAGTCTAGACACACTTGATTCCCTGATGGAGACATATCAATACATAGGTTTTAAGATTCTTACTAGTCAAATATATTCCTCTGCGAGAAATATGGGGTTTGCGTCCTTTTCACTGAGGAAGGTGTAGGGATTGACTCTTCCGTAGTTGGTTTTTTGAACGGTACCTGTACTACTATCAAACTCTTTTTTTATGCATCACGCCACCTCTCCTTCCCCCTTAAGCAGGCATAAGAGTGTTTTCTAAATGTGAGACTCTGTTGTCTTTCCTAACTCAGTTCATGTGTAGCCATGTTTACAGGACCTTCATAAGTGATATCTTATGATAAGTTTCTTTTTCTCTGTGACTTATTTCACTTAGAATCATCGTACCTGAATCCACTCATTCTGCTGCTACTGGCCTTATGACATTGATTTCATAGCTGAGGGATATTCCATCATACGTAAATACCACAATTTCTTAAACCATTTTTGTCTTTCCTGGGATATTTCAGGTGTACCCAAGTTGAGGTTCTTGTAAGCAGTGCAGCCCTAAATGTTGGGGTGGCTCTGTCTTATTGACTTTCAGTTTTCCCAAGGTATATTCCGTACACTGGAAGTGCCCTTGGCTCTGTAGCTCTGTTGTTTACTTGTTTTACGAACACAATGCACTCCACCAGAGAGGCAGTTGGCAATTTACATCCCGCCCATCAGCATAACTCGGCTCCCTTTTCTCAAGGGCCTGTGTTGCCTTTCTTGTTTTTACACATTTTGCGGATGTCTCTTTTGTCCGGTGGGAAGTGATACTGCTTTGTAGTGCAGATTTGCATTGCCAGCTTGCTTGCTCGGCCAAAAATGGGGTATGCGTTTTCTCCTGAGTATATTCAGGAGAAAACGCATACCCCCTTATTGGCCCATTGCATCATTGTCGAAGTTGTGCCCCTCTTCCTGTTCTTTAAAGGCAATTGCAATGTACCTCTTGAAATCTGTTTCCTGCTATTCTGGCTCGCTTTCAAGTCCACCTCGTTGCCTTCCCTCAACAGATTTTTGGATGATAGTTTTCATTTATTACTCTGCCCGTTTGTGAATTGCTGTGCCCCTGAGCTCCATTTTTAAATTCGTTTTTTGTGAGCTGACCGCAAGTCCAAAATTTTGGTTCAGGACCTATACTGGTTCCCGGTGGGTGGCTGAGACTTTGATTAATTCTTCTTCCTGCCAGGGAATTAGAGTGACATGTGTCCGTCCAAATGCCTAACATATACTCTCTCATTAGTTCTCCATCTTACCTTTCCTCCTCTGCCAATTGGCAACATGTGAGAACCAGGAGGTTAAAGGGGCTGTCTCTCCAAGTTTGGAGATTGATAGTAAAGAAGTTGGAAATTCAAAGCGGAGCAACAGGAGAGGGATAATAGGTTGAGTTTTAAAAACCTTTTGTATTTACAGTGTGTCCATTCTCTAGGTTTCCCGTACATGTTATAGTGGTAATAGTATTCCCTTCAATCTTGAGAGTTGGGACCTTTGGAATGTGTGCCTCACATTATTGCTTTAAATGGACTGCATTTGCTAACCGAATCTCACCAATCCTCTCAGTCCCAAGTGTCCAGCCTTATGCCACATCCAGCTGTCGTTGTAGATAATGTCATTCCGGGTTTCTTCAGAGACCCTGAGGAGTTGTAAAGGATTTCTCTGATTTTTTGTTTTGTTTGTGAAATTCCTTTTTAGAATGGGTTTGAGCTGATTCTCACTGCCATGTTTATGCGAGTCTAGACACACTTGATTCCCTTACAGAGACATATCAATACATAGGTTTTAAGATTTTTACTAGTCAGATATTTTCCTCTGCTGGAAGTATGGGGTTTTGAGTCCCTTTCACTTAGGAAGCTGTAGGTCCTTTCTACTCCATAGTTGGTTTTTGGAACGGTACATGTACTAATATCAAACCCTGGTTTTATGCATCACCCCACCTCTCCTTCCCCCTTAAGCAGGCATAAGAGTTTTTTCTCAATGTGAGAGTCTGCTCTCTTTCCTAACTCACTTCATGTGTAGCCATGTTTACAGGACGTTCATAAGTGATATCTTATGATAAGTTTCTTTTTCTCTGTGACTTATTTCACTTAGAATCATCCTACCTGAATCCACTCATTTTGCTGCTACTGGCCTTATGACATTGATTTCATGGATGAGGGATATTCCATCATACATATATACCACAATTTCTTGAACCATTTTAGTCTTTCCTGGGATATTTCAGGTGTACCCACGTTGAGGTTCTTGTAAGCAGTGCAGCCCTAAATTTTGGGTGGCTCTGTCTTATTGACTTTCAGTTTTCCCATGGTGTATTTCCTAGACTGGAAGTGCCCTTGGCTCTGTAGCTCTGTTGTTTACTTGGTTTAGGGATCACAATGCACTCCTCCAGAGAGGCAGTTGGCAATTTACATCCCGCCCATCAGCATAACTAGGCTCCCATTTCTCCAGGGCCTGTTTTGCCTTTCTAGTTTTTACACATTTTGCGGATGTCTCTTTTGTCCGATGGGAAGTGATACTGCTTTGTAGTGCAGATTTGCATTGCCTGCTTGCTTGCTCGGCCAAAATGGGCGTATGCGTTTTCTCCTGAATATATTCAGGAGAAAACGCATACGCCCTTTTTGGCCCATTGCATCATTGTCGAAGTTGTGCACCTCTTCCTGTGCTTTAAAGGCAATTCCAATGTACCTCTTGAAATCTGTTTCCTGCTATTCTGGCTCCCTTTCAAGTCCACCTCGTTGCCTTCCCTCAACAGAATTTTGGACGATAGTTTTCCTTTATTACTCTGCCCGTTTGTGAATTGCTGTGCCCCTGAGCTCCATTTTTAAATTCGTTTTTTGTGAGCTGACCACAAGTCCAAAATTTTGGTTCAGGACCTATAGTGGTTCCCGACGGGAGGCTGAGACTTTGATTAATTCTTCTTCCTTCCGGGAAATTAGAGTGACATGTGACTGTCCAAATGTCTAACAGCTACTCTCTCATTGGTTCTCCATCTTTCCTTTCAACCTCTGCCAATTGGCAACATGTGAGAACGAGGAGGTTAAAGGGGCTGTCTCTCCAAGTTGGGAGATTGATAGTAAAGAAGTTGGAAATTCAAACCGGAGCACCAGAAGAGTAACAATTAGTTGAGTTTTAAAAACCTTTTGTATTCACAGTGTGTCCATTCCCTAGGTTTCCCGTTCATGTTATATCTGTAGTAGTATGCCCTTCAGTCTGGAGAGTGGGGACCTTTGGAATGTGTGCCACGCATTATTGCTTTAAATGGTCTGCATTTGCTCACCGAATCTCACCAATCCTCTCAGTCCCAAGTGTCCAGAATTATGCCATATCCAGCTGTCATTGTAGATAGGGTCATTATAGATTTCATCAGAGCCCCTGTAGGAATTGTAAAGAATTTCCCTGTGTTTTTGTTTTGTTTTTGAAATTCCTTTTTATAGTGGGTTTGAGCTGATTATCACTGCCATATTTCTGCCAGTGTAGACACACTTGAATCCCTGATGGAGACATATCAATATATAGGTTTTAAGATTCTTACTAGTCAGATATATTCCTCTGCGGGAAATATGGGGTTTTGCATCCCTTTCACTGAGGAAGGTGTAGGGATTGACCCTTCTGTAGTTGGTTTTTGGAACGGTACCTGTACTAATATCAAACTCTGGTTTTATGCATCACACCACCTCTCCTTTCCCCTTAAGCAGGCATAAGTGTGTTTTCTCAATGTGAGACTCTGTTGTCTTTCCTAACTCAGTTCATGTGTAGCCATGTTTACAGGACCTTCATAAGTGATATCTTATGATAAGTTTCTTTTTCTCTGTGACTTATTTCACTTAGAAACATCGTACCTGAATCCACTCATTTTGCTGCTACTGGCCTTATGACATTGATTTCATGGCTGAGGGATATTCCATCGTACGTAAGTACCACAATTTCTTGAACCATTTTTGTCTTTCCTGGGATATTTCAGGTTTACCCAAGTTGAGGTTCTTGTAAGCAGCGCAGCCTTAAATTTTGAGGTGGCTCTGTCTTATTGATTTTCAGTTTTCCCAAGGTATATTCCTTAGACTGGAAGTGCCCGTGCCTCTGTAGCTCTGTTGTTTACTTGTTTTAGGGAACACAGTGCACTCCTCCAGAGAGGGAGCTGGCAATTTACATTCCCCTCATCAGCATAACTAGGCTCCCTCTTCTCCAGGGCCTGTCTTGCCTTTCTGGTTTTGTACATATTTTGCAGATATCCCTTTTGTCTGGTGGGAAGTGATACTGCTTTGTAGTGCAGATTTGCTTTGCCCGCTTGCTTGCTTGGCCAAAAAGGGCGTATGCGTTTTCTCCTGAATATATGCCAAGTGCATCATTGTCGAAGTTGTGCCCCTCTTCCTGTGCTTTAAAGGCGATTCCAATGTACCTCTTGAAGTCTGTTTCCTGCTATTCTGGCTCACTGTCAAGTCTGCCTCGTTGCCTTCCCTCAACAGATTTTTGGGCGATAGTTTTCCTTTATTACTCTGCCCGTTTGTGAATTGCTGTGCCCCTGAGCTCCATTTTTCAACTCGTTTTTTGTGAGCTGACCGCAAGTCCAAAATTTTGGTTCAGGACCTCTACTGGTTCCCAGCAGGTGGCTGAGACTTTGATTAATTCTTCTTCCTGCCGGGAAATTAGAGTGACATGTGCCCGTCCAAATGTCTCTCAGCTACTGTCTCATTGGTTCTCCATCTTACCTTTCATCCTCTGCCAATTGGCAACATGTGAGAACCAGGAGGTTAAAGGGGCTGTCTCTCCAAGTTGGGAGATTGATAGTAAAGCAGTTGGAAATTCAAACCAGAGCACCAGGAGAGGGACTGTTAGTTGAGTTTTAAAAACCTTTTGTATTCACAGTGTGTCCATTCTCTAGGTTTCCCGTACATGTTATAGCTGTAGTAATATTCCCTTCAACCTGGAGAGTTGGGACCCTTGGAATGTGTCCCACGCATTATTGCTTTAAATGGTCTGCATTTGCTCACCGAATCTCACCAATCCTCTCAGTCCCAAGTGTCCGGCTTTATGCCACATCCAGCTGTCATTGTAGATAGGGTCATTCCAGCTTTCATCAGAGCCCGTTAATGAATTGTATAGAATTTCCTTTTTTTTTTGTTTTCTTTTTGAAATTCCATTTTATAGTGGGTTTGAGCTGATTCTCACTGCCATGATTCTGCTAGTGTAGACACAGTTGATTCCCTGATGGAGACATATCAATACATAGGTTTTAAGATTCTTACTAGTCAGATATATTCCTCTGTGGGAAATATGGGGTTTTGAGACCCTTTCACTGAGGAAGGTGTAGGGCTAGTCTCTTCCGTAGTTGATTTTTGTAACGGTACCTGTACTAATATCAAACTCTGGTTTTATGCATCACCCCACCTCTCCTTCCCCCTTAAGCAGGCATAAGAGTGTTTTCTAAATGTGAGACTCTGTTCTCTTTCCTAACTCAGTTCATGTGTAGCCATGTTTACAGGACCTTCATAAGTGATATCTTATGATAAGTTTCTATTTCTCTGTGACTTCTTTCACTTAGAGTCATCGTACATGAATCCACTCCTTTTTCTACTACTGGCCTTATGATATTGATTTCATGGATGAGGGATATTCCATCGTACGTAATAAAACAATTTCTTGAACCATTTTTGTCTTTCCTGGGATATTTAAGTTGTACCCAATTTGAGGTTCTTGAAAGCAGTGCAGCCCTAAATTTGGGGTGGCTCTGTCTTATTGATTTTCAGTTTTCCCAAGGTATATTCCCTAGACTGGATGTGCACTTGGCTCTCTAGCTCTGTTGGTTAATTGTTTTAGGGAACACAATGCACTCCTCCAGAGATGCAGTTGGCAATTTACATCGGGCCCATCAGCATAACTAGGCTCCCAGTTCTAAACGGCCTGTTTTGCCTTTCTAGGTTTTACACATTTTGTGGATGTCTCTTTTTTCTGGTGGGAAATGGTACTGCTTTGTAGTGCAGATTTGCATTGCCCGCTTGCATGCTATGCCAAAAAGGGGGTATGCGTTTTCTCCTGAGTATATTCAGGAGAAAACGCATACGCCCTTTTTGGCCCATTGCATCATTGTCGAAGTTGTGCCCCTCTTCCTGTGCTTTAAAGGCAATTCCAATGTACCTCTTGAAATCTGATTCATGCTATTCTGGCTCGCTTTCAAGTCCACCCCGTTGCCTTCCCTCAACCGATTTTTGGATGATTGTTGTCCGTTGTTACTCTGCCAGTTTGTGAATTGCGGTGCCCCTGAGCTCCATTTTTCAACTCGTTTTTGTGAGCTGACCGCAAGTCCAAAATTTTGGTTCGGGTCCTATACTGATTCCCGGCGGGTGACTGAGACTTGGGTTAATTCTTCTTCCTGCCAGGAAATTAGAGTGACATGTGCCCGTCCAAATGCCTAACATCTACTCTCTCATTGATTCTCCCTCTTCCCTTTCATCCTCTGCCAAATTGGCAACCTGTGCGAACCAGGAGGTTAAAGGGGCTGTCTCTCCATGTTGGGAGATTGATAGTAAAGCAGTTGGAAAGTGAAACCGGAGCACCAAGAGAGGGATTATTCGTTGAGATTTAGAAATATTTCGTATTCACAGTGTGTCCATTCTCTAGGTTTCCTGTACATGTTATAACTGTAGGAGTATTCCCTTCAACATGGAGAGTTGGGACCCGTGGAATGTGTGCCACGCATTATTGCTTTAAATGGTCTGCATTTGCTCACCGAATCTCACCAATCCTCTCAGTCCCAAGTGTCCAGCCTTATGCCATATCCAGCTGTCTTTGTACATAGGGTCATTCCGGGGTTCATCACAGATCCTGAAGGAATTGTAAAGGATTTCCCTGATTTTTTGTTTTGTTTGTGAAATTCCTTTTTAGAATGGGTTTGAGCTGATTCTCACTGCCATGTTCATGTGAGTCTAGACACACTTGATTCCCTTACAGAGACATATCAATACATAGGTTTTAAGATTTTTACTAGTCAGATATTTTCCTCTGCGGGAAATATGGGGTTTCGAGTTACTTTCACTTAGGAAGTTTTAGGTCTTTTCTACTCCGTAGTTGGTTTTTGGAACGGTACATGTACTAATATCAAACTCTGGTTTTATGCATCACCCCACCTCTCCTTCCCCCTTAAGCAGGCATAAGAGTTTTTTCTCAATGTGAGAGTCTGTTCTCTTTCCTAACTCACTTCATGTGAGCCATGTTTACAGGATCTTCATAAGTGATATCTTAGGATAAGTTTCTTTTTCTCTCTGACTTATTTCACTTAGAATCATCGTACCTGAATCCACTCATTTTGCTGCTACAGGCCTTATGATATTGATTTCATGGCTGAGGGATATTCCATCATACGTAAATACCACAATTTCTTGAACCATTTTTGTCTTTCCTGGGATATTTCAGGTGTACCCAAGTTGAGGTTCTTGTAAGCAGTGTAGCTCTAAATGGTGGGGTGACTCTGTATTATTCATTTTCAGTTTTCCAAGGTATATTCCTTAGACTGGAATTGCCCTTGGCTCTTTAGCTCTGTTGTTTACTTGTTGTAGGGAACACAATGCACTCCTCCAGAGAGGCAGTTGGCAATTTACATCCTGCCCATCAGCATAACTAGGCTCCCAGTTCTCCAGTGCCTGTCTTGCCTTTCTGGTGTTTACACATTTTGCGGATGTCCTTTTTGACCGGTGGGAAGTGATACTTCTTTGTAGTGCAGATTTGCATTTCCCGCTTCCTTGCTTGGCCCAAAAGGTCGTATGCGTTTTCTCCTGAATATATTCAGGAAAAAATGCATACATCCTTTTTGGCCAAGTGCATCATTGTCGAAGTTGTGCCCCTCTTCCTGTGCTTTAAATCAATTCCAATGTACCTCTTGAAATCTGATTCCTGCTATTCTGGCTATCTTTCAAGTCTGCCACTTTGCCTTCTCTCAACAGATTTTTGGACGATTGTTGTCCTTTATTACTCTGCCATTTTGTGAATTGCTGTGCCCTGAGCTCCATTATTCAACTCGCTTTTGTGAGCTGACGTCAAGTCCAAAATTTAGGTTCAGGACCTATATTGGTTCCCGTTGGGTGGCTGAGACTTTGGTTAATTCTTCTTCCTGCCGGGAAATTAGAGTGACATGTGCCCGTCCAAATGCCTAACAGCTACTCTCTCATTGGTTCTCCCTCTTCCCTTTCACCTTCTGCCAATTTGGCAACCTCTGCGAACCAGGAGTTTAAAGCGGCTGTCTCTCCAAGTTGGGAGATTGATAGTAAAGCAGTTGGAAACTCAATCCGGAGCACCAGGATAGGGACTATTAGTTGAGTTTTAGAATCTTTTCATATTCACAGTGTGTGCATTCTCTACGTTTCCCATACATGTTATAACTGTAGTGATATTCCCTTTTACTTGGCGAGTTGGGACCCATGGAATTGGTGGCATTCATTATTGCTTTAAACGGTCTGCATTTTCTCGTTCAATCTCACCAATCCTCTCAGTCAAAAGTGTCCAGCCTTATGTCTCATCCAGCTGTCGTTTTAGATAGGGTCATTCCAGGTTTCTTCAGAACACCTGAAGGAATTGTATTAGGATTTCCCAGTTTTTTTCTTTTGTTTTTGAAAATCATTTATATAATGAGGTTGAGCTGATTTTCACTGATGTGTTTATGCTGGTCTAGACACACTTGATTCCCTTACGGATACATATCAATACATAGGTATTAAGATTCTTACTAGTCATATATATTCCTCTTCGGGAATAGGGCTGTTGAGTCCCGTTCACTGAGGAAGGAGTAGCTCTTGTCTATTCTGTATTTGGATTATGCAACGGTACCTGTGCTTATATCAAACTCTGGTTTTGTGCATCTCCCCACCTCTCCTTTCCCCTTAAGCAGGCATAAGTATGATTTCTAAATGTGAGACTCTGTTCTCTTTCCTAATTCAGTTCATGTGTAGCCATGTTTACATTTCCTTCATAAGTGATATCTTATGTCAGAATGCTCCACGGCTCTTGTCATCATAATGCTCCATGATGCTCATCATCACAATTATCCATGGCCTTCTCATCACAATGCTCCACCGTCTTGCCATCACATTGCTCCATGTCCTGGTCATCACAATGCTCCATGTCCCTTGTCATCACAATTCTCCACCTCTTTGTCGTCACAATGCTCCCTGACACTCCTCATCACAAAGTTACATGCACTTGTCATCACAATTCTCCATGCACTTGTCATCGCAATGCTCCCTGACCCATATCATAGCATGCTCCATATGCTTGTCATCACAATGCTTCATGACATTGTTATAAAAATTCTCAATGTCCCTTGTCACGACAGTGCTCCATGCCAATATCATCACAATGCTCCATGACACTTGTCATCACAATGCTCCAGACACTTGTCATCACAATGCTCCAGTCCCTTGTTATCACAATGCTCCATGACCTCTGTCATCACAATGTTCCCTGAAAACTGTCATCACAGTGCTCCATGCCCCTTGTCAGTACAGTGCTCCATGATGCTCGTCATCACAATTACCCAAGGTCTTCTCATCACAATGCTTCAGGGTTTTACCATCACAATGCTCCATGCCCTGGTCATCTCAATGCTCCATGACCATTGTCATCACAATTCTCCACATCCTAGTCATCACAGTGCTCCTTGACACTTCTCCTCACAATGTGATATGCTCTTGTCATCACAATTCTGCATGCACTTGTCATCACAATGCTTCAGGACCCCTGTCATCGCAAGCTCCATGCACTTGTCATCACAATGTTTCAAGACCTGGTCATTAAAATTCTCTATGGCCCTTGTCATCACAATGATCCATGATCTTGTCATCACAATGCTCCTTTACCTTTGTTATCACAATCCTCCATGACACTTGGCATTACAATGCTCCATGTCATTGGCATCACAATGGAACATGAAATATGTCATCACAATGCTCCAAGTCCTTGTCATCACAATGCTCCAAGTCCTTTTCAAAAGAATGCTCCATGCCCTTGTCATCACAATGATCCATGACCTCTGTCATCACAATGTTCCCTTTCACCTGTCATCACAGTGCTCCATGCCACTTGTCAGTACAGTGCTCCATGATGCTCGTCATCACAATTACCCAAGGTCCTCTCATCACAATGCTTCAGGGATTTACCATCAAAATGCTCCATGCCCCTGTCATCACAATGCTCCATGCCCTTGACATCCCAATGCTCCATGACCGCTGTTATCACAATGCTCCGTGACTCCATTCATCACAATGCTTCATGATCTTTGTCATCACAGTGGTCAATGCCCACATCATCACAAGGCTCTGTGACCTCTGTCACCACAATGCTCCATGAACTTTGCATCACAATGCTCCATGACCCTTGTCATCACAATGCTCCATGCCTTTCTCAGCACAATACGCAAAGACACTTGTCATCACAATGCTCCATGCGCTTGTCAACACAATGCTCCACCAGCTTGTCATCACAATAATCCATGCACTTCTCATCAAAATGCTCTGTCACCACTGATATCACAGTGTTCCATAACTACTCATCACAATAGTCCCTCACCCTTCTCATCACAATGTTCCATGACCCCTGTCATCACAATACTACATTCCCTTATCATCACAATGCTCCATAACACATGTCATCAAAATGCTCCATAACTTTTGTCATCACAAAGCTCAATGACCCTTGGCATCACAATGCTCCATGTCATTGTCATCACAATGCTCCAGGAACCTTCTCATCACATTTCTTCATGCCCTTGTCATCACAGATGTCCATGACGCTTGTCATCACAATGCTCGATGCCCTTCTCATAACAATGCTCCATGCCCTTGTCATTACAGTCCCCCATGAACCCTGTACCACAGTGTTCCAGGCCCTTGTCATCACAATGCTCCAGGCCCACTCTCATCACAATAATCCATGAAACATTTCAGACCAATGCCCCATGGCCTTGTCATCACAATGCTCCATTACCCCTGTCATAACAATGCTCTATGATCCCAGTCATCACAATATTCAACAGCCTTGTCATCACAAGGCTCCATGACCCTTGTCATCACAAGGCTCCATACACATGAAATCACAATGCTCCATGCCCTTGTCATCACAAAGCTCCATGATGCATGTCTTCAGAATGCTCCATGGCCTTCTCATCACAATGCACCATTCCCTTGTCATCAGAATGCTCCACGACCCCTGTAATCACAATGCTCCATGCCCATTTTCATTAGAATGCTCCATGAGAATGTCATCACAACGCTCCATGGTTTTCTCATCACAATGCTCCAGGACCTTGTTATCACAATGCTCCTTTCTCTTGTCATCACAATGCTCCATGACTCCTGTCATCACAATACTCCATGAACATTTTCAGCCCAATGTTCCATGACATTCTCATCACAATACTCCATGACACCTGTCATCACAATGCTCCATGACCAATGTCATCACAACCCTCCATGACCCCCGACAACACAATGATCCGGGACTCTTGTCATCAAAATGCTCCATGACACTTGTCATCACAATGATCCATGCCCTTGTCATCCCAACGCTCCATGACCCCGTAATCACAATGCTCCGTGACGCTTGTCATCACAGTGCTCCATGACACTTGTCATCACAATGCTCCATGCCTTTGTCATCAAAATGCTCCATGGCGTTTTCATCACAATGCTCCATGCCCTTCTCATCACAATGCACCACAACCTTGTCATCAAAATGCTCCATGACCTTTGTCATCACAAAGCTCCATGACCCCTGTCATCACAATGCTCCAAACCTTTGTGATCACAATGTTCCATAACACTTGTCATCAAAACGCTCCATGATGCCTGTCATCACAAAACGCCATGCCCTTGTCATCACAATGCTCCATGACCTTTGTCATCAGAATTCTCAATACACTTGTCATCACAATGCTCCCTAACCCTTTTCTTAAGAATGCTCCTTGAAACCTGTCATGAAAAAGCTCCATGTGTTTTTCATCAGAATGCTCCATGCCCTTTTCATCACAATGCTCCATGCCATTGTCATTATAATACTCCACAAGCTTGTCATCAGAATGCTCCATGACACTTGTCATCACAATGCTCCATGACCTCTGTCATCACAATTCTCCATAACACCTGTCATCACAATGTTCCATGCCCCTTGTCGTTACAGTGCTCCATGACACTCATCTTCACAATTATCCATGGTCTTCTCATCACAATGCTCCACGGTCTTGCCATCACAATGCTGCATGCCCTGGTCATCACAGTGCTCCATGTCTTTGGTGATCACAATTCTCCACGTCCTTGGCATCACTACGCTCCATGACACTTCTACTCACAGTGTTATATGCTTTGTCATCACAATTCTCTATGCACTTTTAATCGCAATGCTCCATGACCCCTGTCATAGCAAGCTCCATGTGGTTGTCATCACAATGCTTCATGAATTATCATCAAAATTATCAATGGCCCTTGTCATCACAATGGTCCATGCCCTCCTCATCACAATGCTCCAAGCCTATGTCATCACAATGCTCTATTACCTTTGTCATCACAATCCTCCATGACACTTGGCATCACAATGCTCCATGCCATTGGCATCACAATGGACCATGACATATGTCATCACAATGTTCCCTGACACCAGTCTTCACAATGCTCCATGCCCTTGTCATCACTATGCTCCATGCCCTTGTCATCACAATGCACCATGCCCACTGTCATCACAATAATCCATGAAACTTGTCAGACCAATGCTCCATGCCCCTGTCATCACAATGCTCCATGCCCTTTTCATCACAATGCTCCAAGAACCCTGTAATCACAATGCTCTATGCCCCTTTTCATCAGAATGCTCCTTGAGACTTTTCAGCACAAGGGTCCATGGTCTTCTCATCACAATCCTCCAGAACCTTGTCATCACAATTCTCCATTACCTTGACATCATAATATTCTATGACACCTGTCATCTCAATACTCCATGAATATTTTCAGCCCAATTCTCCATGACATTCTCATCACAATGTTTCATGACCCATGTCATCACAATGCTCCATGAACACTGGCATCAAAATGCTCCATGATCATTGTCATCACAATGATCCATGCCCTTGTCATCCCAGTGTTCCATGGCCCCTGTAATCACAATGATCTGTGACGCTTGTCATCACATTGCTCCGTGACCCTTGTCATCACAATGCTCCATGCCTTTGTCAGCAAAATGCTACATTACCTTGTCATCACAATGCTCCATGCGCTCGTCATCATAATTCTCCATTACCATTGTCATCAAAATCCTCCATGAACGTTGGGATCACATTGCTTCATGCCCTTGTCATCAAAATGCTCCATGCTCCTTGAAATCAAAATGATCCATGACCTCTGTCATCACAATGCTCCAAACACTTGTGATCACAATGTTCTATAACACTTGTCATCACAACACACTTTGATGCCTGTCATCACAATTATCCATGGACTTCTCATGACAATGCTCCATGACATTTGTCATCACAATGCTCAATACACTTGTCATCACAATGCTCCCTGTCACTTCTCATCAGAATGCTCCTTGAACCGTGTCATGAAAAGGCTCCATGCCCCTTTCATCACAATGCCCGATGCCATTGTCACCACAATACTTCACAAGCTTCTCATCAGTATCCTCCATGACCCTAGTCATCACAATGATCCATGACCCCTGTCATCACAATGCTCCATGCCCCTTGTCATTACAGTGCTCCATGATGCTCGTCATCACAATTATCCATGGTCTTCTCATCACAATGCTCCACGGTCTTGCCATCACAATGCTCCATGTGCCTTGTCATTACAATACTCCACGTCCTTGTCATCACAATGATCCTTAACACTTCTTATAACAATGTTACATGATCTTGTCTTCACAATTCTCCATGCACTTGTCATCACAATGCTCTATGACCACAGTCATAGCAAGCTCTATGTGCTTTTCATCACAATGCTTCACGACGTTTTCATCAAAATTCTCAATGGCCCTTGTCATCACAATGCTCCATTCCCTTGCCATCACAATGCTCCATGACCATTGTCATCACAATGTTCCAAGCCCTTGTCATCAAAATGCTCCATTACCTTTGTCATCACAACCCTCCATGACACTTGCTATCACAATGCTCCATGCCATTGTCATCACAATGGACAATGACATATGTCATCACAATGCTCCCTGACACCTGTCATCACAGTGCTCCGTGACTCCAGTTATCTCAATGCTTCATGACCTCTGTCATCACAATGCTCCAAACCCTTGTGATCACCATGTTCCATAACACTTGTCATCATAACGCTCCATGATGCCTGTCATCACAATACTCCATGCCCTTGCCATCACAATGCTCCATGAACTTTGTCATCACAATGCTCAATACACCTGTCATCACAATGCTCCCTGACACTTTTCCTCAGAATGCTCCTCGAAACCTGTCATGAAAAGGCTCCATGCCTTTTTCATCACAATGCTCCATGCCCTTTTTCTCACAATGCTCCAAACCCCTGTCATCACAATGCTCCATTAACTTTGTCATCACATTCCTCCATGACACTTGGCATCACAATGCTCCATGATCCCTGTCATCACAATGCTCCATGACACCTGTCATCACAATGCTCCATGCCCCTTGTCATTACAGTGCTCCGTGACGCTCGTCATCACAAATATCCATGATCTTCTCATCACAATGCTCCACGGTCTTTCCATCACAATGCTCCATGACACTTCTCATCACAATGTTACATGCTCTTGTCATCACAATTCTCCATGCATTTGTCATCGCAATGCTCAATGAGCCCTGTCATTGCAAGCTCCATGTGCTTTTCATCACAATGCTTCACGAAATTGTCATCAAAATTCTCAATGGCCCTTGGCATCACAATCCTCCATGCCCTTGTCATCAAAATGCTCCATGACCCTTGTCCTCACAATGCTCCAAAGCCCTGTCATCACAATGATCCATTAACTTTGTCATCACATTCCTCCATGAACCTTGGCAACACAGTGCTCCATGCCATTGTCATCAAAATGCTCCATGAACACTCTCATCACATTGTTCCATGCAGTTGTCATCACAGTCTCCATGATGATTTTCATCACAATCCTCAATGCTCTTCTTAACACAATGCTCCATGCCCTTTTCATTACAATCCGCCATGACCCATGTATCACAGTGTTCCATGCCCTTGTCATCACAATGCTCCATGCCCCCTCTCATCACAATAATCCATGAAACATTTCAGACCAATGCTCCATGCCCTTGTCATCAAAATGCTCCATTAACCCTGTTATAACAATGCTCCATGACACCTGCCATTACAATGTTCCACGGCCTTGTCATCACAAGGCTCCATAACCCTTGTCATCACAATGCTCCATGTCCTTGTCATCACAAAGCTCCATGACGCATGTCATCAGAATACTCCATGGCCTTCTCATTCACGATGCTCCATGCCCTTGTCATCACAATTCTTCTAGACCCCTGTAATCACAATGCTCCATGCCACTTTTCATCTCAATGCTCCATGAACCGTGTCATCACAATGCACCATGCCCATCAACATAATGCTTCATGCTATTGTCATCAAAATGAAATCAAAATGCTCCATGACCTCTGTCATCACAATGCTCCAAACCCTTGTGATCACATTGTTCCACAACACTTGACATTGCAACGCTCCATATTACCTGTCATCACAATACTCCATGCCCGTGTCATCACAATGCTCCATGAACTTTGTCATCACAATGCACAATACACTTGTCATCACAATGCTCCCTGACACTTGTCGTCAGAATCCTCCTTGAAAACTTTCATGAAGAGCTCCATGCCTTTTCCATCACAATGCTCCATGCCCTTTTCATCACAATGCTCCATGACCCCTCTCATCACAATTCTCCATGCACTTTTCATCGCAATGCACCATGTGCCCTGTCATAGCAAGCTCCGTGCACTTGTCAACACAATGCTTCCCGACGTTGGCATCAAAATTCTCACTGGCCCTTGTCATCACAATGCTCCATGACGCTTGTCATCACAATTATCCATGGTCTTCTCATCACAGTGCTCCACGGTCTTGCCATCACAATGCTCCATGACACTTCTCATCACAATGTTACATGCTCTTTTCATCACAATTCTCCATGCACTTGTCATTGCAATGCTCCATGACCCCTGGCATAGCAAGCTCCATGTGCTTTTCATCACAGTGCTTCACGAACTTGTCATCACAATTCTCAATGGCCCTTGTCATCACAATGCTCCATTACCGTTGTCATCACAATCCCCCATGACACGTGGCTTCACAATGCTCCATGTCATTGTCATCACAATGCACCATGACATATGTCATCACAATGCTCCCTGACACCTGTCTTCACTATATTCCATGACCTGGTCATAACAATGCTCCATGCCCTTGTCATCACAATCTGCCATGCCCACTATCATCACAATAATCTATGAAACTTGTCAGACAAATGCTCCATGGCCCTGTCATCACAATGCTCCATGCCATTGTCATCACAGTCCTCCGTGACTCCAGTCATCACATTGCTTCATGACCTTTGTCATCACAATGGTGCATGCCCTCCTCATCACAGTGCTCTTTGAAATTTGTCACCATAATTCTCCATGAACTTTTCATCACAATGCTCTCTGACCCTTGTCATCACAATGCTCCATGCGCTTGTCAGAACAATGCTCCATGACCCATGTCATCACAATGTGCCATGCGATGGTCATCACAATGTTCCACAACCTTATCTTCACAATGCTCCGTAAACATTGTCATCACAAAGCTCCATGCACTTCTCAACAAAATTCTCTTTCACCACTGATATCAAAATGTTCCATCACTAGTCATTACAATACTCCCTCACCCCTGTCATGACAATGTTCCACAGCCTTGTCATCACAAGGCTCCATGACCCTTGTCATCACAATTCTCCATGATCCCTGTCATCACAAGACTCCATGGTCTTCTCAACACAATGCTCCAGGACCTACTCATCACAATGCTCGATTCCCTTTTCATCACAATGCTCCATGGCCCCTGTCATCACAATACTCCATGAACATTTTCAGCCCAATGATCCATGACCTTCTCATCACAATGCACCATGACCACTGTCATCACAATGATCCATGACCACTGTCATCCCCACGCTCCATGAAGCTTCACAACACAATGATCCGGGAATCTTGTCATCAAAAATCTCCATGACACTTGTCATCACAATGATCCATGCCCTTGTCATCCCAATGCTCCATGACAACTTTAATCAGAATGTTCCGTGAGGCTTGTCATCACAATGCTCCATGACCCTTGTCATCACAGTGCTGCATGGCCACTGTCATCACAATGCTCCATGCACTTGTCATCACAATGCTCCATGACACATGTCATCACAATGATCCGTGACTCCAGTCATCACAATGCTTCAAGACTTTGTCATCACAGTGGTCCATGCCCTCATCATCACAAGTCTCTGTAACCTTTGTCACCACAATGCTCAAGGAACTTTTCATTACAATGCTCTGTGACCCTTGTCATCACAATGCTCCAACACCCCTGTAGTCACAATGCTCCATGCCCATTTTCATCTCAATGCTCCATGAACCCTGTCATCACAATGCACCGTGCCCATCACCATAATATTTCATGCTATTGTCATCACAATGAAATAAAAATGCTCAATGACCTCTGTCATCACAATGCACAAAACCCTTCTGATCACAATGTTCCATAACACTTGTCATCACAATGCCCCATGATGCTGGTCATCACAGTTATCCATAGTCTTCTCATCACAATGCTCCATGATCTTTGTCATCACAATGCTCAATACACTTATCATCACAATGCTCCCTGACAGTTGTCATCAGTATGCTCCTTGAACCCTGTCATGACAAGGCTCCATGCATTTTTGATCACAATGATCCATTCCCTTTTCATCACAATGGTCCAAGACCCCTGTAATCACAATGCTCCATGTCCTTGTCATCACAAAGGTCCATGACGCATATCATCAGAATGCTCCATTGCCTTCTCATCACAATGCTCCATGCCCTTGTAATCACATTGCTTCAAAACCCCTGTAATCTCAATGCTCCATGCAACTTTTCATCAGAATGCTCCATGCCCTTGTCATCACAAAGCTCCATGACACTTGTAATCGCAATGTTCCAAGTCCTTGTCATCAAAATGCTCCATTACCTTTGTCATCACAATCCACCATGACACTTGGTATCACAATGCTCCATGCCATTGTAATCACAATGGACAATGACATATGTCATCACAATGCTCCCTGACACCTCTCTTCTCAATATTCCATGCCCTTGTCACCAAAATGCTCCATGCCCTTGTCATCTCAATGCTCCATGCCCACTTTCATCACAATAATACATGAAACTTGTCAGACCAATGTTCCATGCCCCTGTCATCACATTGCTCCATGCACTTGTCTTCACAATGCTCCATGACCCCTGTCTTCACAATGCTCCGTGACTCCGGCCATCACAATGATTCATCCCCTTTCTCATCACAATGGTCCATGCCCACTGTCATCACAATAATACATGAAACTTGTCAGACCAATGGTCCATGTCCTCTGTCATCACAATAATCCATGAAACTTGTCAGACCAATGTTCCATGCCCCTGTCATCAAATTGCTCCATGCCCTTGTCATCACAATGCTCCATGACCCCTGTCATCACAATGCTCCGTGACTCCAATCATTACAATGATTCCTGACCTTTCTCATCACAATGATCCATGCCCTCGTCACACAAGGCTCTGTGATCTTTGTCACCACAATGCTCCATGAAATTTTCATCACAATGCACTGTGTCCCTTGTCATCACAATGCTCCATGCCCTTGTCATCACAATGCTCCATGAAACCTGCCATCACAATGTTCCACGGCCTTGTCATCACAAGGCTCCATGACCCTTGTCATCACAATGCTCCAAGACCTCTGTAATCACAATTCTCCATGACACTTTTCATCTCAGTGCTCCATGAACACTGTCATCACAATGCACCATGCCCATCATCATAATGATTCATGCTATTGTCATCACAATGAAATCAAAATGCTCCATGTCCTCTGTCATCACAATGCTCCAAACCCTTCTGATCACAATGTTCCATATCACTTGTCATCACATGCCCCATGACGCTCGTCATCACAATTATGCAAGGTCTTCTCATCACAGTGCTCCATGACCTATGTCACCACAATGCTCAATACACTTGGCATCACAATGCTCGCTGACACTTGTCATCAGTATGCTCCTTGAACACTGTCACGACAAGGCTCCATGCCTTTTTCATCACAATGATCCATTCCCTTTTCATCACAATGCTCCAAGACCCCTGTTATCACAATGCTCCGTGACTCCAGTCATCACAATGCTTCATGACATTTGTCATCACAGTGGTCCATGACCTCAACACACAAAGCTCTGTGACATTTGTCACCACAATGCTCCATGAAATTTTTATAACAATGCTCTGTGACCCTTGTCATCACAAAGCTCCATGCCTTTGTCTGCACAATGCTCCATGACGCTTGTCATCACAATGCTCGATGTGCGTGTCAGCACAATGCTCCATAACCCATGTCATCACAATGCACCATGCACTTGTCATCACAATGCTCCACATCCTTGTCATCAAAATGCTCCATAAACCTTGTCATCACAATGCTCCATGCACTTCTCCTCAAAATGCTTTCTCACCACTGATATCACAATGTTCCCTCACTAGTCATCACAATACTCCCTCACCCCTGTCATCACAATATTCCATGACCCCTGTAATCACAATTCTCCATGCCCTTGTCATCACAAAGCTCCATGAAGCATGTCATCAGAATGCTCCTTGGCCTTCTCATCACATTGCTCCATGCCCTTGTCATCACAATGCTCCAACACCCCTGTAATCACAATGCTCCATGCCCCTTTTCATCCCAGTGCTCCATGAACCCTGTCATCCGAATGCACCCTGCCCATCACCATAATATTTCATGCTATTGACATCACAATGAAACCAAAATGCTCAATGACCTCTGTCATCACAATGCACCAAACCCTTCTGATCACAATGTTCCATAACACTTGTCATCACAATTCCCCATGATGCTGGTCATCACAATTATCCATTTTCTTCTCATCGCAATGCTCCATGATATTGGTCATCACAATGCTCAATTCACTTATCATCACAATGCTCCCTGACAGTTGTCATCAGTATGCTCCTTGAACCCTGTCATGACAAGGCTCCATGCATTTTTCATCACAATGATCCATTCACATTTCATCACAATGGTCCAAGACCCCTGTAATCACAATGCTCCATGTCCTTGTCATCACAAAGCTCCATGACGCATGTCATCAGAATGCTCCATTGCCTTCTCATCACAATGCTCCATGCCCTTGTAATCACATTGCTTCAAAACCCCTGTAATCTCAATGCTCCATGCACCTTTTCATCAGAATGCTCCATGCCCTTGTCATCACAATGCTAAATGACCCTTGTCATCGCAATGTTCCAAGCCCTTGTCATCAAAATGCTCCATTACCTTTGTCATCACAATCCTCCATGACACTTGGTATCACAATGCTCCATGCCATTGTCATCACAATGGACAATGACATATGTCATCACAATGCTCCCTGACACCTGTCTTCACAATATTCCATGACCTTGTCATCACAATGTTCCATGCCCTTGTCATCTCATGTGCCATGCCCACTGTCATCACAATAATCCATGAAACATGTCAGACCAATGTTCCATGCCCCTGTCATCACAGTGCTCCATGCCCTTGTCATCACAATGCTCCGTGACTCCAGTCATTACAATGATTCCTGACCTTTCTCATCACAGTGATCCATGCCCTCGTCACACAAGGCTCTGTGATCTTTGTCACCACAATGCTCCATGAAATTTTCATCACAATGCACTGTGTCCCTTGTCATCACAATGCTCCATGCCCTTGTCATCACAATGCTCCATGAACCCTGCCATCACAATGTTCCACAGCCTTGTCATCACAAGGCTCCAAGACCCTTGTCATCACAATGCTCCAAGACCTCTGTAATCACAATTCTCCATGCCACTTTTCATCTCAGTGCTCCATGAACACTGTCATCACAATGCACCATGCCCATCATCATAATGATTCATGCTATTGTCATCACAATGAAATCAAAATGCTCCATGTCCTCTGTCATCACAATGCTCCAAACCCTTCTGATCACAATGTTCCATATCACTTGTCATCACATGCCCCATGACGCTCGTCACCACAATTATGCAAGGTCTTCTCATCAGAATGCTCCATGACCTTTGTCACCACAATGCTCAATACACTTGGCATCACAATGCTCGCTGACACTTGTCATCAGTATGCTCCTTGAACAGTGTCACGACAAGGCTCCATGCCTTTTTCATCACAATGATCCATTCCCTTTTCATCACAATGCTCCAAGATCCCTGTTATCACAATGCTCCATGACTCCAGTCATCACAATGCTTCATGACATTTGTCATCACAATGGTCCATGACCTCAACACACAAAGCTCTGTGACATTTGTCACCACAATGCTCCATGAAATTTTTATAACAATGCTCTGTGACCCTTGTCATCACAAAGCTCCATGCCTTTGTCTGCACAATGCTCCATGACGCTTGTCATCACAATGCTCGATGCGCGTGTCAGCACAATGCTCCATAACCCATGTCATCACAATGCACCATGAACTTGTCATCACAATGCTCCATAAACCTTGTCATCACAATGCCCCATGCACTTCTCCTCAAAATGCTTTCTCACCATTGATATCACAATGTTCCATCACTAGTCATCACAATACTCCCTCACCCCTGTCATCACAATATTCCATGACCCCTGTAATCACAATTCTCCATGCTCTTGTCATCACAAAGCTCCATGACGCATGTCATCAGAATGCTCCTTGGCCTTCTCATCACATTGCTCCATGCCCTTGTCATCACAATGCTCCAACACCCCTGTAATCACAATGCTCCATGCCCCTTTTCATCTCAATGCTCCATGAACCCTGTCATCCCAATGCACCCTGCCCATCACCATAATATTTCATGCTATTGACATCACAATGAAATCAAAATGCTCAATGACCTCTGTCATCACAATGCACCAAACCCTTCTGATCACAATGTTCCATAACACTTGTCATCACAATTCCCCATGATGCTGGTCATCACAATTATCCATGGTCTTCTCATCGCAATGCTCCATGATATTGGTCATCACAATGCTCAATACACTTATCATCACAATGCTCCCTGACAGTTGTCATCAGTATGCTCCTTGAACCCTGTCATGACAAGGCTCCATGCATTTTTCATCACAATGATCCATTCACTTTTCATCACAATGGTCCAAGACCCCTGTAATCACAATGCTCCATGTCCTTGTCATCACAAAGCTCCATGACGCATGTCATCAGAATGCTCCATTGCCTTCTCATCACAATGCTCCATGCCCTTGTAATCACATTGCTTCAAAACCCCTGTAATCTCAATGCTCCATGCACCTTTTCATCAGAATGCTCCATGCCCTTGTCATCACAATGCTAAATGACCCTTGTCATCGCAATGTTCCAAGCCCTTGTCATCAAAATGCTCCATTACCTTTGTCATCACAATCCTCCATGACACTTGGTATCACAATGCTCCATGCCATTGTCATCACAATGGACAATGACATATGTCATCACAATGCTCCCTGACACCTGTCTTCACAATATTCCATGACCTTGTCATCACAATGTTCCATGCCCTTGTCATCTCATGCGCCATGCCCACTGTCATCACAATAATCCATGAAACATGTCAGACCAATGTTCCATGCCCCTGTCATCACAGTGCTCCATGCCCTTGTCATCACAATGCTCCATGACCCCTGTCATCACAATGCTCCATGACTCCAGTCATTACAATGATTCCTGACCTTTCTCATCACAATGATCAATGCCCTCGTCACACAAGGCTCTGTGATCTTTGTCACCACAATGCTCCATGAAATTTTCATCACAATGCACTGTGTCCCTTGTCATCACAATGCTCCATGCCCTTGTCATCACAATGCTCCATTACACCTGTCATAACAATGCTCCATGAACCCTGCCATCACAATGTTCCACGGCCTTGTCATCACAAGGCTCCATGACCCTTGTCATCTCAATGCTCCAAGACCTCTGTAATCACAATTCTCCATGCCACTTTTCATCTCAGTGCTCCATGAACACTGTCAACACAATGCACCATGCCCATCATCATAATGGTTCATGCTATTGTCATCACAATGAAATCAAAATGCTCCATGTCCTCTGTCATCACAATGCTCCAAACCCTTCTGATCACAATGTTCCATATCACTTGTCATCACATGCCCCATGACGCTCGTCATCACAATTATGCAAGGTCTTCTCATCACAATGCTCCATGCCATTGTCATCACAATGGACAATGACATATGTCATCACAATGCTCCCTGACACCTGTCTTCACAATATTCCATGACCTTGTCATCACAATGTTCCATGCCCTTGTCATCACATGTGCCCTGCCCACTGTCATCACAATAATCCATGAAACATGTCAGACCAATATTCCATGCCCCTGTCATCACAGTGCTCCATGCCCTTGTCACCACAATGCTCCATGCCCTTGTCATCTCAATGCTCCATGCCCACTGTCATCAAAATAATCCATGGAACTTGTCAGACCAATGTTCCATGCCCCTGTCATCACATAGCTCCATGCACTTGTCTTCACAATGCTCCATTACCCCTGTCTTCACAATGCTCCGTGACTCCAGCCATCACAATGATTCATCCCCTTTCTCATCACAATGGTCCATGCCCACTGTCATCACAATAATCCATGAAGCTTGTCAGACCAAAGGTCCATGTCCTCTGTCATCACAATAATCCATGAAACATGTCAGACCAATTTTCCATGCCCCTGTCATCACATTGCTCCATGCCCTTGTCATCACAATGCTCCTTGACCCCTGTCATCACAATGCTCCGCGACTCCAATCATTAAAATGATTCCTGACCTTTCTCATCACAATGATCCATGCCCTCGTCACACAAGGCTCTGTGATCTTTGTCACCACAATGCTCCATGAAATTTTCATCACAATGCACTGTGTCCCTTGTCATCACAATGCTCCATGCCCTTGTCATCACAATGCTCCATGAACCCTGCAATCACAATGTTCCACGGCCTTGTCCTCACAAGGCTCCATGACCCTTGTCATCACAATGCTCCAAGACCTCTGTAATCACAATTCTCCATGCCACTTTTCATCTCAGTGCTCCATGAACACTGTCATCACAATGCACCATGCCCATCATCATAATGATTCATGCTATTGTCATCACAATGAAATCAAAATGCTCCATGTCCTCTGTCATCACAATGCTCCAAACCCTTCTGATCACAATGTTCCATATCACTTGTCATCACATGCCCCATGACGCTCGTCATCACAATTATGCAAGGTCTTCTCATCAGAATGCTCCATGACCTTTGTCACCACAATGCTCAATACACTTGGCATCACAATGCTCGCTGACACTTGTCATCAGTATGCTCCTTGAACACTGTCACGACAAGGCTCCATGCTTTTTTCATCACAATGATCCATTCCCTTTTCATCACAATGCTCCAAGACCCCTGTTATCACAATGCTCCATGACTCCAGTCATCAAAATGCTTCATGACATTTGTCATCAAAATGGTCCATGACCTCAACACACAAAGCTCTGTGACATTTGTCACCACAATGTTCCATGAAATTTTTATAACAATGCTCTGTGACCCTTGTCATCACAAAGCTCCATGCCTTTGTCTGCACAATGCTCCATGACGCTTGTCATCACAATGCTCGATGCGCGTGTCAGCACAATGCTCCATAACCCATGTCATCACAATGCACCATGCACTGGTCATCACAATGCTCCACATCCTTGTCATCAAAATGCTCCATAAACCTTGTCATCACAATGCTCCATGCACTTCTCCTCAAAATGCTTTCTCACCACTGATATCACAATGTTCCATCACTAGTCATCACAATACTCCCTCACCCCTGTCATCACAATATTCCATGACCCCTGTAATCACAATTCTCCATGCTCTTGTCATCACAAAGCTCCATGAGCATGTCATCAGAATGCTCCTTGGCCTTCTCATCACATTGCTCCATGCCCTTGTCATCACAATGCTCCAACACCCCTGTAATCACAATGCTCCATTCCCCTTTTCATCTCAATGCTCCATGAACCCTGTCATCCCAATGCACCCTGCCCATCACCATAATATTTCATGCTATTGACATCACAATGAAATCAAAATGTTCAATGACCTCTGTCATCACAATGCACCAAACCCTTCTGATCACAATGTTCCATAACACTTGTCATCACAATTCCCCATGATGCTGGTCATCACAATTATCCATGGTCTTCTCATCGCAATGCTCCATGATATTGGTCATCACAATGCTCAATACACTTATCATCACAATGCTCCCTGACAGTTGTCATCAGTATGCTCCTTGAACCCTGTCATGACAAGGCTCCATGCATTTTTCATCACAATGATCCATTCACTTTTCATCACAATGGTCCAAGACCCCTGTAATCACAATGCTCCATGTCCTTGTCATCACAAAGCTCCATGACGCATGTCATCAGAATGCTCCATTGCCTTCTCATCACAATGCTCCATGCCCTTGTAATCACATTGCTTCAAAACCCCTGTAATCTCAATGCTCCATGCACCTTTTCATCAGAATGCTCCATGCCCTTGTCATCACAATGCTAAATGACCCTTGTCATCGCAATGTTCCAAGCCCTTGTCATCAAAATGCTCCATTACCTTTGTCATCACAATCCTCCATGACACTTGGTATCACAATGCTCCATGCCATTGTCATCACAATGGACAATGACATATGTCATCACAATGCTCCCTGACACCTGTCTTCACAATATTCCATGACCTTGTCATCACAATGTTCCATGCCCTTGTCATCTCATGCGCCATGCCCACTGTCATCACAATAATCCATGAAACATGTCAGACCAATGTTCCATGCCCCTGTCATCACAGTGCTCCTTGCCCTTGTCATCACAATGCTCCATGACCCCTGCCATCACAATGCTCCGTGACTCCAGTCATTACAATGATTCCTGACCTTTCTCATCACAGTGATCCATGCCTTCGTCACACAAGGCTCTGTGATCTTTGTCACCACAATGCTCCATGAAATTTTCATCACAATGCACTGTGTCCCTTGTCATCACAATGCTCCATGCACTTGTAATCACAATGCTCCATTACACCTGTCATAACAATGCTCCATGAACCCTGCCATCACAATGTTCCACGGCCTTGTCATCACAAGGCTCCATGACCCTTGTCATCACAATGCTCCAAGACCTCTGTAATCACAATTCTCCATGCCACTTTTCATCTCAGTGCTCCATGAACACTGTCATCACAATGCACCATGCCCATCATCATAATGATTCATGCTATTGTCATCACAATGAAATCAAAATGCTCCATGTCCTCTGTCATCACAATGCTCCAAACCCTTCTGATCACAATGTTCCATATCACTTGTCATCACATGCCCCATGACGCTCGTCATCACAATTATGCAAGGTCTTCTCATCACAATGCTCCATGACCTTTGTCACCACAATGCTCAATACACTTGGCATCACAATGCTCGCTGACACTTGTCATCAGTATGCTCCTTGAACACTGTCACGACAAGGCTCCATGCCTTTTTCATCACAATGATCCAATCCCTTTTCATCACAATGCTCCAAGACCCCTGTTATCACAATGCTCCATGACTCCAGTCATCACAATGCTTCATGACATTTGTCATCACAATGGTCCATGACCTCAACACACAAAGCTCTGTGACATTTGTCACTGCAATGCTCCATGAAATTTTTATAACAATGCTCTGTGACCCTTGTCATCACAAAGCTCCATGCCTTTGTCTGCACAATGCTCCATGACGCTTGTCATCCCAATGCTCGATGCGCGTGTCAGCACAATGCTCCATAACCCATGTCATCATAATGCACCATGCACTTGTCATCACAATGCTCCACATCCTTGTCATCAAAATGCTCCATAAACCTTGTCATCACAATGCTCCATGCACTTCTCCTCAAAATGCTTTCTCACCACTGATATCACAATGTTCCATCACTAGTCATCACAATACTCCCTCACCCCTGTCATCACAATATTCCATGACCCCTGTAATCACAATTCTCCATGCCCTTGTCATCACAAAGCTCCATGATGCATGTCATCAGAATGCTCCTTGGCCTTCTCATCACATTGCTCCATGCCCTTGTCATCACAATGCTCCAACACCCCTGTAATCACAATGCTCCATGCCCCTTTTCATCCCAGTGCTCCATGAACCCTGTCATCCCAATGCACCCTGCCCATCACCATAATATTTCATGCTATTGACATCACAATGAAATCAAAATGCTCAATGACCTCTGTCATCACAATGCACCAAACCCTTCTGATCACAATGTTCCATAACACTTGTCATCACAATTCCCCATGATACTGGTCATCACAATTATCCATGGTCTTCTCATCACAATGCTCCATGATATTGGTCATCACAATGCTCAATACACTTATCATCACAATGCTCCCTGACAGTTGTCATCAGTATGCTCCTTGAACCCTGTCATGACAAGGCTCCATGCATTTTTCATCACAATGATCCATTCACATTTCATCACAATGGTCCAAGACCCCTGTAATCACAATGCTCCATGTCCTTGTCATCACAAAGCTCCATGACGCATGTCATCAGAATGCTCCATTGCCTTCTCATCACAATGCTCCATGCCCTTGTAATCACATTGCTTCAAAACCCCTGTAATCTCAATGCTCCATGCACCTTTTCATCAGAATGCTCCATGGCCTTGTCATCACAATGCTAAATGACCCTTGTCATCGCAATGTTCCAAGCCCTTGTCATCAAAATGCTCCATTACCTTTGTCATCACAATCCTCCATGACACTTGGTATCACAATGCTCCATGCCATTGTCATCACAATGGACAATGACATATGTCATCACAATGCTCCCTGACACCTGTCTTCACAATATTCCATAACCTTGTCATCACAATGTTCCATGCCCTTGTCATCTCATGTGCCATGCCCACTGTCATCACAATAATACATGAAACATGTCAGACCAATGTTCCATGCCCCTGTCATCACAGTGTTCCATGCCCTTGTCATCACAATGCTCCATGACCCCTGTCATCACAATGCTCCGTGAGTCCAGTCATTACAATGATTCCTGACCTTTCTCATCACAATGATCCATGCCCTCGTCACACAAGGCTCTGTGATCTTTGTCACCACAATGCTCCATGAAATTTTCATCACAATGCACTGTGTCCCTTGTCATCACAATGCTCCATGAACCCTGCCATCACAATGTTCCACGGCCTTGTCCTCACAAGGCTCCATGACCCTTGTCATCACAATGCTCCAAGACCTCTGTAATCACAATTCTCCATGCCACTTTTCATCTCAGTGCTCCATGAACACTGTCATCACAATGCACCATGCCCATCATCATAATGATTCATGCTATTGTCATCACAATGAAATCAAAATGCTCCATGTCCTCTGTCATCACAATGCTCCAAACCCTTCTGATCACAATGTTCCATATCACTTGTCATCACATGCCCCATGACGCTCGTCATCACAATTATGCAAGGTCTTCTCATCACAATGCTCCATGACCTTTGTCACCACAATGCTCAATACAGTTGGCATCACAATGCTCGCTGACACTTGTCATCAGTATGCTCCTTGAACACTGTCACGACAAGGCTCCATGCCTTTTTCATCACAATGATCCATTCCCTTTTCATCACAATGCTCCAAGACCCCTGTTATCACAATGCTCTGTGACTCCAGTCATCACAATGCTTCATGACATTTGTCATCACAATGGTCCATGACCTCAACACACAAAGCTCTGTGACATTTTTCACCACAATGCTCCATGAAATTTTAATAACAATGCTCTCTGACCCTTGTCATCACAAAGCTCCATGCCTTTGACTGCACAATGCTCCATGACGCTTGTCATCCCAATGCTCTATGCGCGTGTCAGCACAATGCTCCATAACCCATGTCATCACAATGCACCATGCCCTTGTCATCACAATGCTCCATGCCCCTTGTCATCACAATGCTCCATGACCACAGTCATCACAACGATCCATCACCCCTGACAACACAATGATCCGGGTCTCTTGTCATCAAAATGCTCCATGACCCTTGTCATCACAATGATCCATGCCCTCGTTATCCCAATGCTCCATGACCCCTGTAATCACAATATTCAGTGACGCTTGTCATCAGAGTGCTCCATAAACCTTTTCATCAAAATGTTCCATGCATTTGTCAGCAAAATGCTTCATGAACTTGTCATCACAATGCTCCATTCCCATTGTCATCAAAATCCTCGATGAAACTTGGGTTCACATTGCTTGATGCCCTTGTCATCACAATGCGCCATGGTCCTTGAAATGAAAATGATCCATGACCTCTGTCATCACAATGCTCCATGCCGACTGTCATAGCAATAATCCATGAACCTTGTCAGACCAATGCTCAATGCCCCTGTCATCACAATGCTCCATGCCATTGTAATCACAATGCTCCATTGCCCCTCACATCATAATGTTCCTAGACTCCAGTCATCACAATGCTTTATGACCTTTGTCAACACAATGGTCCATCCCCTCGTCATCACAATGCTCTGTAACACTTGTCATCACAATGCTCCATGCCTTTGTCAGCACAATGCTCCATGACCCTTGTCATCACAATGCTCCATGTGCTTCTCAACTCAGTGCTCCCAGACACATGTCATCACAATGTGCCATGCACTTGTCATCACAATGCTCCACAACCTTGTCATCAAAATGCTCCATAAACATTTTTATCACAATGCTCCATGCACTTCTCATCTAAATGCTCTCTCGCCACTGATATCACAATGTTCTATCACTAGTCATCACAATACTCCCTCACCCCTGTCATCACAATGTTCCATGACCCCTGTCATCAAAATGATACATGCCCTTATCATCACAATGCTCCATGACCACTGACATCACAATGTTCCATGACCCCTGTCATCAAAATGTTCCCTGACCCTTTTCATCAAATTGCTCCATGACCCTGTCATCACAATGCTCCCTGCCCTTCTCATCACAATGCACCACGCACTTGTCATCAAAATGCTCCATGACCTTTGTCATCACAAAGCTCCATGACCCTTGGCATCACAGTACTCCATGCCATTGTCATCACAATGCTCCATTAACACTCTCATCACATTGCTCCTTGCCCTTGTCATCACAATGCTCAATGGCCTTTTCATCACAATGCTCCATGCAATTGTCATCATAATACTCCACAAGCTTGTCGTCCGAATGCTCCATGAACCTTGTCATCACAATGCTCCATGACCCCTGTCATCACAATGATCCATGACACCAGTTATCACAATGCTCCATGCCCCTTGTCACTACAGTGCTCCATGACGCCCGTCATCACAATTATCCATGGTCTACACATCAGAATGGTCCCCAGTCTTGCCAGCACAATGCTCCATGCCCTGCTCATCAGTATTCTCCACGTCGTTGTCATCACAATGCTCTTTGACACATCTCATCACAATTTTACATGCTCTTTTCATCAAAATTCTCCATGCCCTTGTCATTGCAATGCTCCATGAACCCTTTCATAGCAAGCTTCATGCACTTGTCATCACAATGCTTCACGAATTTGTCATCAAAATTTTCTATGGCCCTTGTTATCACAAAGCTCCAGACCCTTGTCATCACAATGCTCCATTACCTTTGTCATCACAATCCTCCATAACACTTGGCATCACAATGCTCCATGCCATTGTCATCACAATTGTCCATGACATAGGTCATCACAATGCTCCCTGACACCTGTCTTCACAATTCTGCATGACATTGTCATCACCATGCTCCATGCCCTTGTCATCACAAGGAGCCATGCCCATTGCCATCACAATAATCCATGAAACTTGTCAGACCAAAGCTCCATGCCCCTGTCATCACAATGCTCCATGCCATTGTCATCACAATGATCCGTGACTCCAGTCATCAAAATGCTTCATGACCTTTGTTATCACAGTGGTCCATGCCATCATCATCACAAGGCTCTATGATATTTGTCACCACAATGCTCCATGAACTTTTCATCAAAATGCTTTGTGACACTTGTCATCACAATGCTCCATGCTTTCTCAGCACAATGCTCCATGAAGCTTGTCATTACAATGCTCCATGCCCTTGTCAGCACAGTGCTCCATGACCTTTGTCATCACAATGCTCCAAGCCCTTGTCATCACAATGCTCCATTACCTTTGTCATCACAATCCTCCATGATACTTGGAATCACAATGCTCCATGCCATTGTCATCACAATGGGCCATGACTTAGGTCTTCACAATGCTCCCTGACACCTGTCTTCATAATACTTCATGACATTGTCTTCACAATGCGCCATTCCCAATGTCATCACAATAATCCATGAAACTTGTAAGACCAATGTTCCATGCCCCTGTCATCACAATGCTCCATGCCCTTGTCATCACAATGCTCCATGACCCCTGTCATCACAATTCTCTGTGACTCCAGTCATCACAATGCTTCATGACCTTTCTCATCAAAATGGTCCATGCCCTCGTCATCAGAAGTCTCTGTGACCTTTGTCACCACAATGTTCCCTGAACTTTTCATCACAATGCTCTGTGACCCTTGTCATCACAATTCTCTATGCCTTTCTCAGCAGTGTGCTCCATGACCCTTGTCATCACAATGCTCCATGCGCTTCTCAGCACAATACTCCATGACCCACATCTTCACAACGCGCCATGTGCCTGTCATGACAATTCTCCACATCCTTTTAATCACAATGCTGCTTAAACCTTGTCATTACAGCGCTCTGTGCACTTCTCATCAAAATGCTCTCTCACCACTGATATCACAATGTTCCATCACTATTCATTACAATACTCCATCACCCCTGTCATCACAATGTTGCATGACCCCTGTCATTAAAATGCTACATGCACTTATCATCACAATGTTCGATTACCCCTGACATCACAATATTCCATAACCCCTGTCATCAAAATGCTCCATGACACTTTTCATCACAAAGCTCCATGACCCCTGACATCACAATATTCCATAACCACTGTAATCAAAATGCTCCATGACACTATTCAGCAAATTACTCAATGACCCTGTCATAACAATGCTCCCTGCCGTTCTCATCACAATGGATGTCACCCTTGTCATCAGAATGCTCCATGACATTTGTCATCACAAAGCTCCATAACCCTGAGCATCACAATGCTCCATGCCATTGTCATCACAATGCTCCATGAACCCTCTCATCACATTGCTCCATGCCGTTGTCATCACAAAGCTCCATGACGCTTGTCATCACAATGCTCCATGCCCACTCTCATCACAATAATCCATGAAAATTTTCAGACCAATGCTCCAAGCCCTTGTCATCACAATGCTCCATTCCCCCTGTCATAACAATGCTCCATGACACCTGCCATCACAAGGATCCACAGCATTGTCATCACAAGACTCCATGCCTCTTTTCATCACAATGCTCCAAGACCCTGTAATCACAATGCTCCATGCAATTGTCATCAGAAAGCTCCATGACGCATGTCATCAGAATGCTCCGTGGACTTCTCATTCACTATGCTCCATGCCCTTGTCATCACAATGCTCCAAGACGCATGTAATTACAATGCTCCATGCCCCTTTTAATCTCAATGCTCCAAGAACCCTGTCATCCCATGCACCATGCCCATCATCATAATGATTCATGCTATTGTCATAACAATGAAATCAATATGCTCCATGACTTCTCTCATCACAATGCTCCAAACACTTGTGATCACAATGTTCCATAACACTTGTCATCACAATGCCCCATGACGCTCCTCATCACAGTTAACCATGGTCTTCTCATCAAAATGCTCCATGAACTTTGTCATCACAATGCTCAATACAATTGTCATCACAATGCTCCCTGACATTTGTCGAGAGTATGCTCCTTGAAACCTGCCCTGTCAAGGCTCCATGCCTTTTTCATCACAATGATCCATGCCTTTTCATCACAATGCTCAAAGACCCCTGTAATCACAATGCTCCATTCCCCTTTTAATCACAAACATCCATGACACATGTCATCAGAATGCTCCATGGCCTTCTCATCACAATGCTCCATGCCCTTGTTATCACAGTGCTCCAAGAACCCTGTCATCAAAATACTCCATGAATATTTTCAGCCCAATGCTCCATGATCTTCTCATCACAATTCTCCATGATCCCTGTGATCACAACGCTCCGTGCTCCATGAAATCAAAATGATCCATGACCTCTGTCATCACAATGCTCCAAACCCTTGTGATCACATTGTTCCACAACACTTGTCATCACAACGCTCCATGATGCCTGTCATCACAATACTCCATGCCCGTGTCATCACAATGCCCCATGACCATTGTCATCGCAATGCTCAATACACTTGTCATCACAATGCTCCCTGACACTTGTCGTCAGAATGCTCCTTGAACGCTGTCATGAAAAGCCTCCATGCCTTTTACATCACAATGCTCCATGCCCTTTTCATCACAATGCTCCATGCCATTGTCATCACATTACTCCACAAGCTTGTCATCAGAATGCTCCACGACCCTTGTCATCACAATGCTCCATGCCGCTTGTCATTAAAGTGCTGCATGACGCTGGACATCACAATTATCCATGGTCTTCTCATCATAGTGCTCCACGGTCTTGCCATCACAATGCTCCATGACACTTCTCATCACAATGTTACATGATCTTGTCATCACAAATCTCCATGCACTTGTCATCGCAATGCTCCATGAACCCTGTCATAGCAAGCTCCAAGTGCTTTTCATCACAGTGCTTCACGACATTGTCATCAAAATTCTCAATGGCCGTTGTCATCGCAGTACTCCATGCCCTTGTCATCACAGTGCTCCATGACCATTGTCATCAAAAAGCTCCAAGCCCTTGTCATCACAATGCACCATTACCTTTGTCATCACAATCCTCCATGACACTTGGCTTCACAATGCTCCATGCCATTGTCATCACAATGCACCAAGACATATGTCATCACAATGCTCCCTGACACCTGTCTGCACAGTACTCCATGACCTTCTCATAACAATGCTGCATGCCCTTGTCATCACAATGCACCATGCCCACTGTCATCTCAATAATCCATGAAACTTGTCAGACCAATGCTCCATGACCCTGTCATCACAATGCTCCATGCCCTTGTCATCACAATGCTCCGTGATTCCAGTCATCACAATGCTTCATGACCTTTGGCATCAAAATGTTCCACGCCCTCGTAATCACAGGGCTCTGTGAAATTTGTCACCATAATGCTCCATGAACTTTTCATTCACAATGCTCTGTGACCCTTGTCGTCACAATGCTCCATGCCTTTGTCAGCAGAGTGCTCCATGACCCTTGTTATCACAATGCTCCATGCGCTTGTTATCAAAATTTTCCACAAACTTGTCATCACAATGCTCCATAAAACTTGTCATCACAATGCTCCATGTACTTCTCATCAAAATGCTCTCTCACCACTGATATCAAAATGTTCCATCACTAGTCATCAGAATACTCCCTCACCCCTGTCATGACAATGTTCCACAGCCTTGTCATCACAAGGCTCCATGACCCTTGTCATCACAATGCTCCAAGACCCCTGTAATCACAATGCTCCGTGTTATTGTCATCACAAAGCTCCATGACGCATGTCATCAATCTGCTCCATGGCCTTCTCATCACAATGCTCCATGTCCTTGTCATCACAATGCTCCAAGACAACTGTAATCAAATTGCTCCATGCCACTTTTCATCTCAATGCTCCATGAACTCTGTAATCACAATGAACCATGCCCATCATCATAATGCTTGATGCTATTGTCATCACAATGAATTCAGAATGCTCCATAACCTCTGTCAACACTATGCTCCAAACCCTTGTGATCACAATGTTCCGTAACACTTGTCATCAAAACGCCCCATGATGCTCATCATCACAATTATCCATGGTCTTCTCATCACAATGCTCCATGACATTTGTCATCACAATGCTCAATACACTTGTCATTATAATGCTCCCTGACACTTGTCTTCAGTATGCTCCTTGAACCCTGTCATGACAAGGCTCCATGCCCTTTGCATCACAATCACCCATGCCATTTTCATCACAATGCTCCAAGACCCATGTAATCACAATGCTCCACACCCCTTTTCATCAGAATGCTCCATGACACTTGTCATCACAAGGCTCCATGGTCTTCTCCTCACAATGCTCCAGGACCTTGTCATCACAATGCTCCATTCCATTGTCATCGCAATGCTCCATGACCACTGTCATCACAATACTCAATGAATATTGTCATCCCAATGCCCCATGAACTTCTCATCACAGTGCTCCATGACCCCTGTCATCACAATGCTCCATGCCCCTTGTCATTACAGTGCTGCATAACGCTCGACATCACAATTATCCATGGTCTTCTCATCACAGTGCTCCACGGTCTTGCCATCACAATGCTCCATGACACTTCTCATCAAAATGTTACATGATCTTGTCATCACAATTCTCCATGCACTTGTCATCACAATGCTCCATGAACCCTGTCATAGCAAGCTCCAAGTGCTTTTCATCACAGTGCTTCACGACATTGTCATCAAAATTCTCAATGGCCGTTGTCATCACAGTGCTCCATACCCTTGTCATCACAGTGCTCCATGACCATTGTCATCAAAAAGCTCCAAGCCCTTGTCATCACAATGCTCCATTACCTTTGTCATCACAATCCTCCATGACACTTGGCTTCACAATGCTCCATGCCATTGTCATCACAATGCACCAAGACATATGTCATCACAATGCTCCCTGACACCTGTCTGCACAGTACTCCATGACCTTCTCATAACAATGCTGCATGCCCTTGTCATCACAATGCGCCATGCCCACTGTCATCTCAATAATCCATGAAACTTGTCAGACCAATGCTCCATGCCCCTGTCATCACAATGCTCCATGCCCTTGTCATCACAGTGCTCCGTGATTCCAGTCATCACAATGCTTCATGACCTTTGGCTTCAAAATGGTCCATGTCCTCGTCATCACAGGGCTCTGTGAAATTTGTCACCATAATGCTCCATGAACTTTTCATTCACAATGCTCTGTGACCCTTGCCATCACAATGCTCCATGCCTTTGTCAGCAGAGTTCTCCATGACCCTTGTTATCACAATGCTCCATGCGCTTGTTATCAAAATTTTCCACAAACTTGTCATCAGAATGCTCCATAAAACTTGTCATCACAATGCTCCATGTACTTCTCATCAAAATGCTCTCTCACCACTGATATCAAAATGTTCCATCACTAGTCATCAGAATACTCCCTCACCCCTGTCATGACAATGTTCCACGGCCTTGTCATCACAAGGCTTCATGACCCTTGTCATCACAATGCTCCAAGACCCCTGTAATCACAATGCTCCATGCTATTGTCATCACAATCTCCATGACGCATGTCATCAATCTGCTCCATGGCCTTCTAATCACAATGCTCCATGCCCTTGTCATCACAATGCTCCAAGACAACTGTAATCAAAATGCTCCATGCCACTTTTCATCTCAATGCTCCATGAACTCTGTAATCACAATGAACCATGCCCATCATCATGGAGACTTATCAATACATATGTTTTAAGATTCTTACTAGTCAGATATATTCCTCTGTGGGAAATATGGCGTTTTGAGTCCATTTCACTTAGGAAAGTGTAGGTATTTTCTATTCCGTAGTTGGTTTTTGGTACGGTACCTGTACTAATATCAAACTCTGGTTTTATGCATCACCCTACCTCTCCTTCCCCGTTAAGCAGGCATAAGCGTGTTTTCTAAATGTTAGACTCTGTTCTCTTTCCTAACTCAGTTCATGTGTAGCCATGTTTACAGGAGCTTCATAAGTGATATGTTATGATAACTTTCTTTTTCTCTGTAACTTATTTCACTTAGAATCATCGTAACTGAATCCACTCATTTTGAAACTACTCACCTTATGACATTGATTTCATGGCTGACTGATATTCCATCGTGCATAAGTAACACAATTTTTTGAACCATTTTTGTCTTTCCTGGGTTATTTAAGGTGTACCCAAGTTGAGGTTCTTGTTAGCAGTGCAGCCATAAATTTTGCAGTGGCTCTGTCTTATTGATTTTCAGTTTTCCCAAGGTATACTCCCTAGACTGGTAGTGCACTTGGCTCTGTAGCTCTGTTGTTTCCTTATTTTAGGGAACACAGTGCACTCCTCCTGAGAGGCAGTTGGCAATTTACATCCTGTCCATCAGCATAACTAGGCTCCCTGTTCTCCATGGCCTATCTTGCCTTTCTGGATTTTACACCTTTTGCGGATGTCCCATTTGACTGGTGGGAAGTGATACTTCATTGTAGTGCAGATTTGCATTGCCCGCTTGCTTGCTTGGCCAAAAAGAACGTATGTGTTTTCTCCTGAATATATTCAGGAGAAAACACCTACGGCATTTCTGGCCAAGTGCATCATTGTTGAAGTTGTTCCCCTCTTCCTGTGCTTTAAAGGCGATTCCAATATACCTCTTGAAATCTGTTTCCTGCTATTCTGGCTCGCTTTCAAGTCCGCCTCGTTGCCTTCCCTCAACAGATTTTTGGAGGATTGTTGTCCTTTATTACTCTGCCAGTGTGTGCATTGTTGTGCCCCTGAGCACCATTTTTCAACTCGTTTTTTGTGAGCTGACCGCAAGTCCAAAATTTTGGTTCAGGATCTATACTGGTTCCCGGCAGGTGGCTGAGACTTTTGTTAATACTTCTTCCTGCCGGGAAATTAGAGTGACATGTGCCCATCCAAATGCCTAACAGCTACTCTCTCATTGGTTCTCCCTCTTCCCTTTCATCCTCTGCCAAATTGGCAACCTGTGCGAATAAGGAGGTTAAAGGGGCTGTCTTACAAGTTGGGAGATTGACAGTAAAGCAGTTGGAAAGTCAAACCGGAGCAGCAGGAGAGGGACTATTAGTTGAGTTTTAGAAACCTTTCATATTCACAGTGTGTCCATTCTCTATGTTTCCCGTACATTTATAGCTGTAGTAATATTCCCTTCAACCTGGAGAGTTGGGACCCTTGGAATGTGTGCCACACATTATAGCTTGAAATGGTCTGCATTTTCTCACCGAATCTCATCAATCCTCTCAGTCCCAAGTGTCCAGACTTATGCCACATCCAGCTGTCATTGTAGATAGGGTCATTCCAGGTTTCATCAGAGCCCCTGAAAGAATTGTAAAGAATTTCTCTGTTTTATTGTTTTGTTTTTGAAATTCCTTTTTATAGTGGGTTTGAGCTGATTCTCACTGCCATGTTTATGGCAGTCAAGACACACTTCATTCCCTTACGGAGACATATCAATACATAGGTTTTAAGTTTCTTACTAGTTAGATATATACCTCTGCGGGAAATATGGGGTTTTGAGTCCCTTTCACTGAGGAAAGTGTAGGTCTTTTCTATTCCATAGTTGGTTTTTGGAACGGTACATGTACTGATATCAAACTCTGGTTTTATGCATCACCCCACCTCTCCTTCCCCCTTAAGCAGGCATAAGATTGTTTTCTAAATGTGAGACTCTGTTCTCTTTCCTAACTCAGTTCATGTGTAGCCATGTTTACAGGACCTTCATAAGTGATATCTTATGATAAGTTTCTTTTTCTCTGTGACTTATTTCACTTAGAATCATCGTACCTGAATCCACTCATTTTGAAACTACTGGCCTTATGTCATTGATTTCATGGCTGACTGATATTCCATCGTACGTAAGTAACACAATTTCTTGAACCATTTTTGTCTTTCCTGGGATATTTAAGGTGTACCCAAGTTGAGGTTCTTGTTAGCAGTGCAGCCATAAATTTTGGGGTGGCTCTGTCTTATTGATTTTCAGTTTTCCCAAGGTATACTCCCTAGACTGGTAGTGCACTTGGCTCTGTAGCTCTGTTGTTTCCTTGTTTTAGGGAACACAGTGCACTCCTCCAGAGAGGCAGTTGGCAATTTACATCTTGTCCATCAGCATAACGAGGCTCCCTGTTCTCCATGGCCTATCTTGACTTTCTGGATTTTACACCTTTTGCGGATGTCCCATTTGACTGGTGGGAAGTGATACTTCATTGTAGTTCAGATTTGCATTGCCCGCTTGCTTGCTTGGCCAAAAAGCGCATATGTGTTTTCTCCTGAATATATTCAGGAGAAAACGCATAAGCCCTTTTTGGCCAAGTGCATCATTGTCGATGTTGTGCCCCTATTCCTGTGCTTTAAAGGCCATTCCAATGTACCTCTTGAAATCTGTTTCCTGCTATTCTGGCTCGCTTTCATGTCCACCTCGTTGCCTTCCCTCAACAGATTTTCGGACGATTGTTGTCCTTTACTACTCTGCCAGTTTGTGCATTGCTGTGCCCCTGAGATCCATTTTTAACTCGTTTTTTGTGAGCTGACCGCATGTCCAAAATTTTGGTTCAGGACCTATACTGGTTCCCGGCGGGTGTCTGAGACTTTGGTTAATTCTTCTTCCTGCCAGGAAATTAGAATGACATGTGCCCGTCCAAATGCCTAACAGCTACTCTCTCACTGGTTCTCCCTCTTCCCTTTCATCCTCTACAAATTTGGCCACCTGTGAGAACCAGGAGGTTAAAGGGGCTGTCTCTCCAAGTTGTGAGATTGATAGTAAAGCAGTTGGAAAATCAAACCGGGGCACCAGCAGAGGGATTATTAGCTGAGTTTTAGAAACCTTTCGTATTCACAGTGTGTCCATTCTCTAGGTTTCCGGTACATGTTATAGCTGTAGTAATATTCCCTTCAACCTGGAGAGTTGGGACCCTTGGAATGTGTGCCACGCATTATTGCTTTAAATGGTCTGCATTTGCCCACCCAATCTCACCAATCCTTTCAGTCCCAAGTGTCCAGCCTTATTCCACATCCAGCTGACATTGTAGATAGGGTCATTCCAGGTTTCATCAGAGCCCCTGAAGGAATTGTAAAGAATTTCTCTGTTTTTTTGTTTTGTTTTTGAAATTCCTTTTTATAGTGGGTTGAAGCTGATTCTCACTGCCATGTTTATGGCAGTCAAGAAACACTTCATTCCCTTACGGAGACATATCAATACATAGGTTTTAAGTTTCTTACTAGTTAGATATATACCTCTGCGGGAAATATGGGGTTTTGAGTCCCTTTCAATGAGGAAAGTGTAGGTCTTTTCTATTCCGTGGTTGGTTTTTGGAACGGTACATGTACTAATATCAAACTCTGGTATTATGCATCACCCCACCTCTCATTCCCCCTTAAGCAGGCATAAGAGTGTTTGCTAAATGTGAGACTCTGTTCTGTTTCCTAACTCAGTTCATGTGTAGCCATGTTTACAGGACCTTCATAAGTGTTATCTTATGATAAGTTTCTTTTTCTCTGTGACTTATTTCGCTTAGAATCATCGTACCTGAATCCACTCATTTTGCTGCTACTGGGCTTATGACATTGATTTCATGGCTGACTGATATTCCATCGTATGTAAGTAACACAATTTCTTGAACCATTTTTGTCTTTCCTGGGATATTTAAGGTGTACCCAAGTTGAGGTTCTTGTTAGCAGTGCAGCCATAAATTTTGGGGTGGCTCTGTCTTATTGATTTTCAGTTTTCCCAAGGTATACTCCCTAGACTGGTAGTGCCCTTGGCTCTGTAGCTCTGTTGTTTCCTTTTTTTAGGGAACACAGTGCACTCCTCCAGAGAGGCAGTTGGCAATTTACATCCTGTCCATCAGCATAACTAGGCTCCGTGTTCTCCATGGCCTATCTTGCCTTTCTGGATTTTACACCTTTTGCGGATGTCCCATTTGACCGGTGGGAAGTGATCCTTCATTGTAGTGCAGATTTGCATTGCCCGCTTGCTTGCTTGGCCAAAAAGAACGTATGTGTTTTCTCCTGAATATATTCAGGAGAAAACACATACGGCATTTCTGGCCAAGTGCATCATTGTTGAAGTTGTTCCCCTCTTCCTGTGCTTTAAAGGCGATTCCAATATACCTCTTGAAATCTGTTTCCTGCTATTCTGCCTCGCTTTCAAGTCCGCCTCGTTGCCTTCCCTCAACAGATTTTTGGACGATTGTTGTCCTTTATTACTCTGCCAGTGTGTGCATTGCTGTGCCCCTGAGATCCATTTTTAACTCGTTTTTTGTGAGCTGACCGCATGTCCAAAATTTTGGTTCAGGACCTATACTGGTTCCCGGCGGGTGTCTGAGACTTTGGTTAATTCTTCTTCCTGCCAGGAAATTAGAATGACATGTGCCCATCCAAATGCCTAACAGCTACTCTCTCATTTGTTCTCCCTCTTCCATTTCATCCACTGCCAAATTGGCAACCTGTTCGAACCAGGAGGTTAAAGGGGTTGTCTCTCCAAGTTGGGAGATTGATAGTAAAGCAGTTGGAAATTCAAACCAGAGCACCAGGAGAGGGACTATTAGTTGAGTTTTAGAATCCTTTTATATTCACACTGTGTCCATTCTCTAGGTTTCCCGTACATGTTATAACTGTTGTAGTATTCCCTACAACCTGGAGAGTTGTGACCCTTGGAATGTGTGCCACGCATTATTGCTTTAAATGGTCTGCATTTGCTCACCAATCCTCTCAGTCCCAAGTGTCCAGCCTAACGCCACATCCAGCTGTCATTGTAGATAGTGTCATTCCAGGTTTCATCAGATCCCCTGAAGGAATTGTAAAGAATTTCTCTGTTTTTTTGTTTTGTTTTTGAAATTCCTTTTTATAGTGGGTTAGAGCTGATTCTAACTGCCATGTTTATGACATTCTAGACACACTTGATTCCCTTACGGAGACTTATCAATACATAGGTTTTAAGATTCTTACTAGTCAGATATATTCCTCTGCGAGAAATATGGAGTTTTGAGTCCATTTCACTGAGGAAAGTGTAGGTCTTGTCTTTTCCGTATTTGGTTTTTGGAACGGTACGTGTACTAATATCAAACTCTGGTTTTATGCATCACCCCACCTCTCCTTCCCCCTTAAGCAGAAATAAGAGTGTTTTCTAAATGTGAGACTCTGTTCTCTTTCCTAACTCAGTTCATGTGTAGCCATGTTTACAGGACCTTCATAAGTGATATCTTATGTTAAGTTTCTTTTTCTCTGTGACTTATTTCACTTAGAATCATCGTACCTGAATACACTCATTTTGCTGCTACTGGCCTTATAACATTGATTTCATGGCTGAGGGATATTCCATCGTACATAAGTAAAACAATTTCTTGAACCATTTTTGTCTTTCCTAGGATATTTAAGTTGTACCCAAGATGAGGTTCTTGTAAGCAGTGCAGCACTAAATTTTGAGGTGGCTCTGTCTTATTGATTTTCAGTATTCCCAAGGTATATTCCCTAGACTGGAAGTGCTCTTGGCTTTGTAGCTCTGTTGTTTCCTTGTTTTAGGGAACACAATGCACTCCTCCAGAGAGGCAGTTGGCAATTTACATCCTGCCCATCAGCATAACTAGGCTCCCTGTTCTCCGGGGCCTGCCTTGCCTTTCTGGTTTTTACACATTTTGCGAATGTCCCTTTTGACCGGTGGGAAGTGATACTTCATTGTAGTTCAGATTTGCATTGCCCCCTTTCTTGCTTGGCCAAAAAGGACGTATGCGTTTTTTCCTGAATTGATTCAGGAGTAAGCACACATACGGCATTGCTGGCCAAGTGCATCATTGTTGAAGTTTTGCCCCTGTTCCTGTGCTTTAAAGGTGATTCCAATGTACCTCTAGAAATCTGTTTCCTGCTATTCTGGCTCACTTTCAAGTCCGCCTCGTTGCCTTCCCTCAAAAGATTTTTGGACGATTGTTGTCCTTTATTTCTCTGACAGTTTGTGCATTGTTTTCCCCCTAAGATCCATTCTTCAACTCGTTTTTTGTCAGCTGACCGCAAGTCCAAAATTTTTGTTCAGGACCTATACTGGTTCCCGGCGGGTTGCTGAGACTTTGGTTAATTCTTCTTCCTTCCGGGATATTAGAGTGACATGTGCCCGTCCAAATGCCTAAGAGTTACTCTCTCAATGGTTCTCCCTCTTCCCTTTCATCCTCTGCCAAATTGGCAACCTGTGCGAACCAGGAGGTTAAAGGGTCTGTCTTTCCAATTTTGGAGATTGATAGTAAAGCAGTTGGAAAGTCAAACCGGAGCACCAGTAGAGGGACTATTAGTTGAGTTTTAGAAACCTTTCATATTCACAGTGTGTCCATTCTGTAGGTTTCCCTTACATGTTATAGCTGTAGTAATATTCCCTTCAACCTGGAGAGTTGGGACCCTTGGAATGTGTGCCACGCATTATTGCTTTAAATGGTCTGCATTTGCTCACCGAATCTAACCAATCCTCTCAGTCCCAAGTGTCCAGCCTTATGCCACATCCAGCTGTCGTTGTAGATAGGGTCATTCCAGGTTTCCTCAGAGACCCTGAAGGAATTGCAAAGAATATCCCTGTTTTTTTGTTTTGTTTTTGAAATTCCTTTTTATAGTGGTTTTGAGCTGATTCTCACTGCCATGTTTATGCCAGTCTACACACACTTGATTCCCTTTCAGAGACATATCGATACATAGGTTTTAAGATTCTTACTACTCTGATATATTCCTCTGCGGGGAATATGGGTGTTCAGTCCCGTTCACTGAGGAAAGAGTAGGTCTTGTCTATTCTGTATTTGGATTATGGAACGGTACCTGTGCTAATATCAAACTCTGGTTTTGTACATCTCCCCACCTCTCTTTCCCCTTAAGCAGGCATAAGTATGTTTTCTAAATGTGAGACACTGTTCTCTTTCCTAATTCAGTTCATATGTAGCCATGTATACATTTCCTTCATAAGTGATATCTTATGTCAAAATGCTCCATGGCTCTTGTCATCATAATGCTCTATGATGTTCTTCATAACAATTATCCATGGTCTTCTCATCACAATGCTCCACTGTCTTGCCATCATATTGCTCCATGCCCTGATCATCACAATGCTCCTTTACCTTTGTCATCACAATCGTCCATGACACGTGTCATCACAATGCTTCATGTTATTGGCATCACAATGGACCATGACATATGTCATCACAATGCTCCCTGACACCTGTCTTCACTATAGTCCATGACGTTGTCATCACAATGTTCCATGCTCTTTTCATCACAATGCACCATGCCCACTGTCATCACAATAATCCATGAAAATTGTGAGACCAATGCTCCATGCCCCTGTCATCACAATGCTCCGTGACTCCATTCATCACTATGCTTCATGATATTTGTCATCACAATGGTCAATGCCCTCGTCATCACAAGGATCTGTGACCTGTGTAACCACAATGCACCATGAACTTTTCATCACAATGCTCCATGCCTTTCTCAGCACAACACTCAATGACACTTGTCATCACAATGCTCCATGCGCTTGTCAGCAAAATGCTCCACCAGCTTGTCATCACAATGCTCCATGCACTTCTCATCAAAATGCTCTGTCACCACTGATATCACAATGTTCCATCACTAGTCATCACAATACGACCTCATCCTTGTCATCACAATGTTCCATGACTGCTGTCATCACAATACTACATGCCATTATCATCACAGTGCTCCATGACCCCTGACATCACAATTCTCCATAACCCATGTCATCAAAATGCTCCATGACATTTTTCGTCACAATGCTCCATGACCCCTTACCTCACCATGCTCCATAATTCATGTCATCAAAATGCTCCATGACCTTTGTCATCACAAATCTCCATGACCCTTGTCATCACAATGCTCGATGCCCTTCTCATAACAATGCTCCATGCCCTTGTCATTACAGTCCTCCATGAACACTGTACCACAGTGTTCTGGGCCCTTGTCATCACAATGCGCCAGGCCCACTCTCATCACAATAATCCATGAAACATTTCAGACCAATGCCCCATGGCCTTGTCATCACAATGCTCCATTACCCCTGTCATAACAATGCTCCATGACCCCTGTCATCACAATGCACCGTGCCCATCACCATAATATTTCATGCTATTGTCATCACAATGAAATCAAAATGCTCAATGACCTCTGTCATCAAAATGCTCCAAACCCTTCTGATCACAGTGTTCCATAACACTTGTCATCAATTTGCCACATGAGGCTGGTCATCACAATTATCCATGGTCTTCTCATCACAATGCTCCATGATCTTTGTCATCAAAATGCTCAATACACTTATCATCTCAATGCTCCCTGACAGTTGTCATCAGTATGCTCCTTGAACCCTGTCATGACAAGGCTCCATGCATTTTTCATCACAATGATCCATTCCCTTTTCATCACAATGCTCCAAGACCCCTGTAATCAAAATGCACCCTGTCCTTGTCATCACAAAGCTCCATGACGCATGTCATCAGAATGCTCCATTGCTTCTCATCACAATGATCCATGCCCTTGTCATCACAATTCTTCCAAACCCCTGTAATCACAATGCTCCCTGCACCTTTTCATCAGAATGCTCCATGACCCTTTTCATCAAAATGCTCCATTAACCCTGACATCACAATGTTCCATAACCCTTGTCATCAAAATGTTCCATGACACTTTTCATTAATTTGCTCCATGAGCCTGTCATCACAATGCTCCCTGCCCTTCACATCACAATGCACCACGACCTTGTCATCAAAATGCTCCATGACTTTTGTCATCACAAAGCTCCATGACCCTTGGCATCACAATGCTCCATGCCATTTCATCACAATGCTCCATGAAACCTCCCATCACATTGCTCCATGCCCTTGTCACCACAATGCACCATGACGCTTGTCATCGCAATGCTCGGTACTCCTCTCATCACAATGCTCCATGACCTTGTCATTACAATCCTCTATGACACATGTATCACAGTGTTCCGTGCCCTAGTCATCACAATGCTCCATTACCCCTGTCATAATAATGCTCCATGACCCCTGCCATCACAATGTTCCATGGCCTTGTCATCCAAATCTCCATGACCCCTGTCATCAAAATACTCCATGAACATTTTCAGCCCAATGCTCCATGACCTTCTCATCACAATGCTCATGGACCCTTGTCATCACAATGCTCCATGACCCCTCTCAACACAATGATCCATGACACCTGTCATCACAATGTTCCATGCCCTTTGTCATTACAGTGATCCATGACGCTTTTCATCATAATTATCCATGGTCTTTTCATCACAATGCTCCACGGTCTTGCCATCACAATTCTCCATGCCCTGTTCATCACAATGCTCCATGCCCATTTCATCACAATGCTCCATGCCATTGTCATCACATTACTCCTCAAGCTTGTCATCAGAATGGTCCATGACCTTTGTCATCACAATGATCCATGACACCTGTCATCACAATGCTCCATGCCCCTTGTCATTACAGTGCTCCATGATGCTCATCATCACAATTATCCATTGTCTTCTCATCACAATGCTCCACGGTCTTGCCATCACAATGCTCCATGCCCTGGTCATCACAATTCTACAGGTCCTTGTCATCACAGTGCTCCATGACACTTCTCATCAAAATGTTACATGCTCTTGTCAATACAATTTTCCAAGCACTTGTCATCGCAGTGCTCCATGACCCTTGTCATAACAATGCTCCATGACCCCTGCCATCACAATGTTCCCCGGCCTTTTCATCCAAGGCTCCATGACCCTTGTCATCACAATGTTCCATGCCTTTGTCATCACAAAGATCCATGACGCATGTCATCAGAATACTCCATGCCCTGGTCATCACAATGCTCCATGTCCCTTGTCATCACAATTCTCCACGTCCCTCTCATCACAATGTGTCATGACACTTCTCACCACAATGTTACATGCTCTTGTCATCACAATTATCCATGCACTTGTCATCAAAATGCTCCATGACCCCTGTCATAGCAATCTCCATGTGCTTGTCATCGCAATGCTTCACGACGTTGTCATCAAAATTCTCAATGGCCGTTGTCATCACAATGCCCCATGCCCTTGTCATCACAATGTTCCATGACACTTCTCATCACAATGCTCCAAGCCCTTGTCATCACAATGCTCCATTACATTTGTCATCACAATCCTCCATGACACTTGGCATCCCAATGCTCCATGCCATTGTCATCACAATGCACCTTGACATATGTCATCACAATGCTCCCTGACACCTGTCTTCACAATAATCCATGACCTTGTCATCACAATGCTCCATTACCTTGTCATCACAAGGCGCCATGCCCACTGTCATCACAATAATCCATGAAACTTGTCAAACCAATGTTCCATGCCCCTGTCATCACAATGCTCCATGAACCTTGACAACACAATGATCCGGGACTCTTGTCATAAAAATGCTCCATGACCATTGCCATCACAATACTCCATGCCCTTGCCATCCCAATGCTACAAGACACCTGTAATCACAATGCTCCATGCCCCTTTTCATCTCAATGCTCCTTGAACCCTCTCATCACAATGCACCATGCCCATCATCATAATGCTTCATGCTATTGTCATCACAATGAAATCAAAATGCTACATGACCGCTGTCATCACAATGCTCCAAACCCTTGTGATCACAATGTTCCATAACACTTGTCATCACAATGCCCCATAACGCTCGTCATCACAATTATCCATGGTCTTCTCATCACAATGCTCCATGACCTTCGTCATCACAATGCTCAATATACTTGTCATCACAATGCTCCCTGACTCTTTCCATCAATATGCTCCTTGAACCCTGTCATGACAAGGCTCCATGCCTTTTTCATCACAATGATCCAGAGCCTTTTCATCACAATGCTCCAAGACCCCTGTAATCACAATGCTCTTTGCCCTGGTCATCACAAAGCTCCATGACGCATGTCATCAGAATGCTCCTTGGCCTTCTCTCACAATTTTCCATGCCCTTGTAATCACAATGCTCCAAGACCCATGTAATCACAATGCTCCATGCCCCTTTTCATCAGAATGCTCCATGAGACTTGTCATCACAAGGCTCCATGGTCTTCTCATCACAATGCTCCATGAAGCCTCTCATCACATTGCTCCATGCCCTTGTCATAACAAAGGTCCATGATGCTTGTTACAATGCTCGATGCCCTTCTCATCACAATGCTCCATGCCCTTGTCATTACAATCCTCAATGACCCATGTATCACAGTGTTCCATGCCCTTGTCATCACAATGTTCCAGGCCCACTCTCATCACAATGCTCCATGACACTTCTCATCAAAATGTTACATTCTCTTGTCATCACAATTCTCCACACATCTGTCATCGCAATGCCCCATGACACCTGTCATAGCAAGCTCCATGCCTTTGTCATCAAAACGCTTCATACCATGTCATCAAAATTCCCAATGTCCGTTGTCATCACAATGCTCCATGTCCCTGTCATCACAATGCTCCATGACACTTCTCATCACAATGCTCCAAGCCCTTGTCATCACAATGCTCCATTACCTTTGTCATCACAATCCTCCATGACACTTGGCATCACAATGCTCCATGCCATTGTCATCTCAATGGACCGAGACAAATGTCATCACAACGCTCCCTGTCACCTGTCTTCACAATAATCCATGACCTTGTCATCACAATGCGCCATGCCCACTGTCATCACAATAATCCATGAAACGTGTTAGACCAATTTTCCATGCCACTGTCATCACAATGCTCCATGTCCTTGTCATCACAAAGCTCCATGACACATGTCATCAGAATGCTCCATTGCCTTCTCATCACAATGCTCCATGCCCTTGTCATCACAATGCTCCAAGACCACTTTAATCACAATGCTCCATGCCCCTTTTCATCTCAATGCTCCATGAACCCTGTCATCACAATGCACCATGCCCATCATCATAATGCCTCTTGCTATTGTCATCACAATGAAATCAAATACTCAATGACCTCTGTCATCACAATGCTCCAAACCGTTGTTATCACAATGTTCCATAACACTTGTCATCACAATGCCCCATGACGCTCGTCATCACAATTTTACAGGGGTTTCTCATCACCATGCTCCATGACCTTTGTCATCACAATGCTCAATACACTTGTCATCACAATGCTCCCTGACACTTGTCGTCAGTATGCTCCTTGAACCCTGTCATGACAAGGCTCCATGACTTTTCCATCACAATGATTAATGCCGTTTTCATCACAATGCTCCAAGACCCCTGTAATCACAATGCTCCATGCCCTTTTCATCACAACGCTCCATGATGCATGTCATCAGAACGCTCTATGGTCTTCTCATCCAAATGCACCATGCCCTGGTCATCCCAATTCTCCAAGACCCTTGTAATCACAATGCTTCTTGCCCCTTTTCATCAGAATGCTCCATGAGACTTGTCATCACAAGGCTCCATGGTCTTCTCATCACAGTGCTCCAGGACCTTGTCATCACAGTGCTCCATGACCCCTGTCTTCACAATACTCCATGAACATTTTCAGCCCAAAGATCCATGACATTCTCATCTCACTTCTCCATGACCCTTGTCATCACAATGCTCCATGACCTCTGTCATCACAACCCTCCATGACACCTGACAACACAGTGATCCAGGGCTCTTGTCATCAAAATGCTCCTTAACCCTTGTCATCACAATGATCCATGCCCTTTTCATCCCAATGCTCCATGATCCATGTAATCACAATGCTCCGTGACGATTGTCATCACAGTGCTCCGTGACCCTTGTCATCACAATGCTCCATGCCTTTGTCAGCACAATGCTACATGGCCTTGTCATCACAATCCTCCATGACCCCTGGGATCACATTGCAACATGCTCTTGTCATCTCTGTCTTTATTTTCTGGTTTTTACAGATTTTCGGATGTCCGTTTTGACCGGTGGGAAGTGACAATTCTTTGTAGTGTGGATTTGTATTGCGGGGTTGCTTGATTGGCCAGAAAGGGCGTATGCCTTTTCTCCTGAATATATTCAGAAGAAAATGCATACGCCCTTTTTGGCCAAGTGCATCATTGTCGAAGTTGTTACACTTTTCCTGTGCTTTAAAGGCGATTCCAGTTTAACTCTTGAAATATGTTTACTGCAATTCAGCCTCATTTTCAAGCCTGCTTCGTTGCCTTCCCTCAACAGATTTTTGGAAGAGAGTTGTCCTTTATAACTCTGCTGGTTTGTGAATTGCTGTGCCCTTGAGCTCCAATTTTCAACTTGTGTTTTTGTGATCTGACCGCAAATCTACAATTTTGCTACAGGACCTATACTGGATCCGGGGGTGCAGGCTGACACTTTGGTTAATTCTTCCTTCCGGACGGGAAATTAGAGTGACATGTGTCCGTCCAAATGCCTACAGCTACTCTCTGATTTGTTCTCCCTCTTTCCTTTCACCAACTGCACAATTTGCAAACTGTGCGAACCAGTACCTTATAGGAGCTGACTCTCCAAGTTGGGAGATTGATAGTAAAGAAGTTGGAATGCCAAACTGGAGCACAAGGAGAGGAAAAATTAGGAGCCTTTTAGAAATCTTTTGCCATCACAGGGTGTCCATTCTCTAGGATTCCCATACATGTTATAACTGTATTGATATTCCCTTCTACCTGGAGAGTTGGGACCCATGGAATGGGTGGCATGCATTACTGCTTTAAAGGATCTGCATTTTCTCACCCATTCTCACAAGTCCTCTCAGCCCCAAGTGTCCAGCCTTATATCTCATCTAGCTGTCTTTGCAGATAGGGTCGTTCCAGGTTTCATCAGAACCCCTGAAGGAATTGTGTAAGAATTTCGCTGTTTTTATTTGTTTTGTTTTTGAAATTCATTTTTATAATGGGGTTGAGCTGATTTTCACCGACGTGTTTATGCCTGTCTAGACACACTTGATTCCCTTATGGAGACATATAAATATATAGGTTTTAAGATTCTTACTAGTCAGATATATTCCTCTGTGTGGAATAGGGGTGTTGAGTCCCGTTCACAGAGGAAGGTGTAGGATATGTCTATTCTGTATTTGCTTCATGGAATGGTACCAGGGCTAATATCAAAGTCTGGTTTTATGCATCACCCCACCTCTCCTTTCCCCTTATCAGGCATAAGAGTGTTTTCTCAATATGAGACTCTGTTCTCTTTCCTAACTCAGTTAATATGTAGCCATGTTTACAGGACCTTCATAAGTGATATCTTATGATAAGTTTCTTTTTCTGTGTGACTTATTTCACTTAGAATCATCGTACCTAAATCCACTCATTATGCTGTTACTGGCTTTATGACATTGATTTCATGTCTGAGTGATATTCCATTGTACAAAATTACCACACGTTCTTTACGCAATTTTCTCTTTCCTGGAATACTTAAGTTGTACTGAAGTTGAGGTTCTTGTATGCAGAGCAGCTTTAAATTTTGGGGTGCCTGTGTCTTGTTGATATTTAGTCTTCCCAAGTTATATGCCCATGAGTGGAAGTGCCCTATGCTCGGTAGCCTTGTATTTTAGATGTTTTAGGAAACAGCATACACTTCTTCAGAGTGTGTCTGGGATATTTATACCACACCCATCAGCGTGACTAGCTCCCTGTTCTGCATGGCCTCTCCTGCATTTCTGGTTTGTACACATTTTTTGGATGGCCTTTCTGAGCAGTGGAAATTGAGACTTCTTTGTTGTGCAGATTTGCATTTCCCGCTTGCTTGGTTGGCCAAAAACTCTGTATGTGTTTTTTTCCTGAAGATATTCACGAAAAAGACACATACACCCTTTTGCCCAACTGCATCATGTTAGAAATTCTGCTGATTTTCATATGCTTTAAATGTAAGTCCAATCTACCTTTTGAAATCTGTTTCCTGCAATTCTGCCTCTCATTCAGATCCTCTTCGTTGCCTTACCTGAATATATTTTTGGACGTTGGTTATCATTTTTATCTTTGCAGGTCTTTGAATTGTTTGCTCCTGAGCCCCATTTTGCAACTCGCATTTTTTGTGAGCTGGTCGCCAAACCATTGTATTGCTTCCGGCACTATTCTGGTTCTGGGGAGGCAGGCTGAGCCTTTGGTTAATTCTTCTTCCTAATGGGAAATTAGAGTGGCATGTGCCTGTCAAAACTCCTACAGCTAGTCTCTCATTGGTTCCCCCTCTTCCGGTTTATCCTCTGCACAAATTGCAAACTGTGTGAAACAGGAGGTTAAAGGTGCTGATTCTCCAAGTGGGGAGATTGTTAGTAATTTGGCTGGAATGGCGAACCCCAGCACCAGGAGATCAAAAATGAGGTGGATTTTAGACACCTTTCCTGGTCACACGGTGTACATTCGTCTCGGTTTCCCAGGCATGTTTTTGCTGTCAGAAGATTCACTTGACCCTGCAGATTTGGGACCCAAGGAATGGGAATCAGGCAGTATTACTTTAAAAGGTCTGCCTTTACTCACCCAGCCTCTCTAACATCTCTTAGCGTGCATAGCTTCCTGCCTTATATATCATACTGCTGTGGGTCTACATGTGTTTAATCCATGTTACATCGTAGCCCTTCAACAAAAGTTGTAAGAAGTTTTGTCTGTCTCACTGTTTTTATAAATATTTTTAAATTTATTTTTATATTTGTTACAGCTGATTTTCAAAGCTCTGTTTTTTGCTGCTGTACATCCACTTGATTCATGTACTGTGAGACAACAATAAATTCTTTTTCAGATGCTTACCAGTCATTTATATTATTTTCCAGTGACTTGAGTGCGCTGAGTGCAGTTCTTTGAGGTACCGTGTAGGCCTTGTCAGTTATTCAATTTGGTACCTGGAATGGTGTCTTTGCTAATTTCAACCTCCTGGATAATACCTCATCCTTCTCCACCTTTTCCATTTAGCAGCCTTATGTTTATTTTCTACATATTTGACTATGTTTCTATTTTGTAATTTATTTCATGTGTAGCCATTTTTGATTCCACCTTTAAGTGACATCTTATGATATGTGTCTTTTTCTTTCGGTCATATGTCACTTAGAATGATCGTATGTAACTCCTCCAGAGTTGTTACAACTGGCCTTATTTCATTGATTTCTCGATGAGTAATATTCCACTCTACATAAGTACCCCAACTCTTTTATCCATTTTATCCTTCCAGGGACATTTAGGTTATATCCTAGTTGAGGCCCTTTTTAACAGAGAGGAGGTAAACGTTGGGGTGCCTGTTTTCTGTCAATTTTTGTTTTTCCCAAGGTATACGCCCATGAGTGCAAGTGCCCTATGCTCTGTAGCTCATTTTTTTGATGTTTTAGCAAACACAATACACTTCTCCAGAGTGGCCGTTGGCAAATTAACTTTGCACTATCAGCCTCACAGGGCTCCCTTTTCTCCTCACCCTGTCCTGCATTTCGGGTGTTTACACTTTATGTGGATGGCCCTTCTGACTGATGTGAAGTGATACATTTTGTAGTATAGATTTCCAATGCCCACCTGTTTGGTTGGATAAAATGTGTGTATGGCCTTTACTTGAATATATTCAGAAAAAAAATGCATACGCCCTTTTTGGCCAACTGCATCATTGGCGATGTTCAGCCCCTTTTCTTGTGCTTTAATGGGGAGTCCTTTCCACCTCTTCAAATCTGTTTCCTGACAATCTCCCTTGCTTACAAGTCCTTTTCTGTGACTTACCTCAAGACATTTTTTGACGATAGATATTTTCAACTCTGCAGTTTTATGAATTTTAGTGCCCCTGAGTTCCATTATTCAACTTGTGTTTTTGGAAACTGGATACAAAACAGCGGGATTTCCTCTAGCCCTATTCTGTTTCCGGTGGCAATTCTAGCCTTTGATGAATTTGTCTTCCGGATTGGAAATTAGAGTGGCATGTGCCTGTCTGAACACCTAGGACTTATCTCTAAATTTTTCTCATCCTTCCGCTTCACCCTCTGGACAAATTCCAAACTGTGTGCAACAGGATTTTGACGATGCTGATATCTCCAAGTGTGGAGATTGTTAGGAAAGATGCTGGAGGGGTGAACCCGAGCACCAGGCGATGAGGAGATGAGGTGCCTTTTCCAAACTGTTTCCGATCAAACGGTGTAGCATCCTCTAGGTGTGACAGGCATGTTTTAGCCGTAGGAATGGTCCCGTGCATGTAAGGAGAGCACCAGGAACTTTTCCAAATCAGTGTCTCCCCGAACCCCAAACTGGGGAATTTTTAAGCTACGGCTACACATATGTCCATTAAGGGCCTTGGGAAATATGTAGAGTCCAAACTTTAGATGATTGAAATCTTCGGGATCAGAAGTGCTCACCATCGGCCTTGCTTAGTTTACATTTTATAGGTCATTGATAGATGATGTCAATAAAAATATCTATTCTTTTTCAGATTATTTCGCCTTATAGGTTATTGCAAATTATTCAGTGTAGTTCCCTGTGCTATACAATAGTTCCTTGTTCATGATTTGTTTTATACATAGCAGTGTGTATGTGTTAATCCCAAACTGTTAATTTATCCCTTCTCCTACCTTTCCCCTTTAGTAATAATAAATTATAAGATTTTATACTTCTCAGAAATGGGGAAGCTGAAAGAGAGGTATCATTTTCAATGGAAAAGCATTCAAAACAAGATTGAAGCTTCAGCCAAGAGTATTCGATGTACATCCTTGGGAATAAATCACTTCATTTCTCTAATGTTGACCTGACAAATAAGACAGATGTCTTCACTGAACTTGCTTATAATAAAGTGATGGAAATATCAAATGTAAGTCTTAGAAACATCTTATTTTACCCGAGCCTTATACACTGCTCTATGTTAACTACAGTTTGGCTCACACATCTGTTCATTGAAGTTACAATGTTCTCAATTTCTGTTACTGATCCTCCAGAGTGGACCCCAACAGGAGTCCCTGTGCCCAGTGTCGTTGGAGCCAACAGATCAAGACTGAGTTTGGTTCTGAAGCAAAGGAAACTTTATATTTTGAAAACAGAATGGAGAGGTGAGAGCGTGCACTCCCCCGCGGGCTGTGGGCTGGGCTGCTGTGTAGGGATCCCAGCATCGTCAGCAGAAGGGAGGGGATGGAGGTCTCGAGGGCTGGGTTGGCTGCAGCTCAGGCTCTATGTCACGCAGTCTGCATGGGACCCCACTAGCTGAGGTGTCAGCCCAGCCATTCTGCACTAGGAAATCGGGTCTGAAGTGCCAGTTGTGGGACCTCTGCATGTGGAACCATAGGAGCACGTGAAATTAGAGAAAGCACAAAGGAAAAACAGGTTAGACCTTATTTTACTGCACAGATTCTCTTTTTATCTCCCAGGAATTTTTAATGAACGTTGCCTGTGATTAACACCTCCTCTGCTTTTTGTCCCGTTCCTCATTCTTGGGGTGCTGAGGGTGCAAACCCCTCTTTTGTAACTGCTTCATGCTGAGGTGGGAGCCCTCATACACGGGGGGTGGTGCAAAACTTCTCCCCAGCAGCCTCCAGGTGAGGTTGATTGTCCCAATGCCACCTGCCTCACTGCTCGTCCACCTGAGCACCAGCATTGGAAGTGTTATAGATTCTAATGACCTTTAAGGGTCCAGGAAAGAGATGCACAGAGATGCTGCTGTGGCAGGTTTCACCCCACCCCACATTTGTTCACCGACCTTAGGCTGACGGTTTTTGCCAGCCTAGATGCTCTGACCAGTAGTCTGTGCTTTCTTTAATTAGGTCCCTGAATTAATGTATAAACAGCACCATGTGTCAGAGCCCTGCCCGCTCAACTCCCAGACAGTCCAGGGTCAGTGGTGATCCAGGACCATGACGTCCACTGAGTCAACGGCCTTTTGAAGTAGCCAGCAGTCCAGCCGGTCATATTGGCCACCATCATCATGGTTTCTGTATGGTTTTCTATGGTGAAAGCGTGATATACGTTTCCCACGCCAAGCTTATTAGCTCCCGTCTGGGTGCAGTAAGTCCTGCAAGCAGTAGCCTGCTCTTTTGGGGCACAGACTTGTTTTCTGAGAGAAACTCCAGGTCAAGTGATGGTCACACGAGTCATCTTGGGGGCCCATTGCCCCCGTTTGTCTCTCCGGAGGTTGGAGTTGGAGGGCCTCCTCACTCGAGGTCAGTGTGTCCACAGAGCGACCCCTGCAACTTCAGGGCATGATGGGTGGTTGGGATCACCACGTGGGGTCCTTTTCCCTTAGTAGGGAGCTGGCCTTGCGGGCTGCTGATTTCCACCTTTTTAGATACCCCAGTATCCTGGCCTGATGGGGCGGTGGGCAAAGCCCTTGGTGACCATAGTTTATCATACCTGAAGGGCATTCCTGTGTTGCTCCATTTCAAGTGGTCCCAGTTTTTGCACTAAGGCTCCAAGGGCAATTAACCTTTGACCGGGTATGTAAAGGTCAAAGGGTTTAGCTAAATTAGGGAGTTCCTGGGCAAGGGCCTGAATTGACTGCTCTTTCCATTCTTGAAAGTCTGCTTCTGGATTCTATTAAAAAGGATCATCATCTTTTCGTGTCAGTGTTTCATGTAGAGGCCCAGCTATTAGACTGTAGTTAGGGATCCAGATGCAGAAAACCTTGGCCTCCCCAGGAACCCCTAAGCGGTCTTCTAGTTTTAGAAGAGGTAAGGCTGCAAATGGCTTCTTCCCTATCCTGGGATGCGTTTCTCCAAATATCTGTGAGAATGAAGCCCAGGCATGTCACCTTAGCCTGGGATATTTGAGCCTTTTTCTTGGACACCTTCTATCCTTTCTTGGCTAGGTAGTTCAGAGGCGTCTTTAGTAGGCCTGGCGATCAGAATGTCATCTGCATATTGAAGGAGGGTTCCCTTTTACAGAGGTAGAACTTTTAGGTCTTTAGGGGACATTTCCCCAATGATGGTGTGGGGATTTTTGAACCATTGGGGCAGGACGGCCCAGCATTATTGCTTTTGTTGCATGTTGTGTCCTGCCACTCACAAGCCAAAAATTCTTATGACTCTGAGATGAGTGGAATACAGAAGAAGGCATCATTGAAGTCTAATACAGAATGCCATGGCCTGGTGGATGGTAGACTGACCAGCAGGGTGTAGGAAATAGGAGCTACTTGATGTATATCCTCAGTGGCTTCACTGACTGTCTTGATATACTTTACCAGGTCTCCAGCAGCCCATGGGGCTCTCGTGGTCAGGCCAATCCCAGGATATGGAGCTCACCTGGGCTGCACCTCCACCACCAACAGCCCACGGGGCTCTCGTGGTCAAGTCCCTCCCAGGGTATGGAGCTCACCTGTTCAGCTACCCAGCAGCCCATGGGTCTCTCATAGTCAGGCCCTTCCCAGGATATGGAGCTCCCTTTGGGCAGGTACCCCAGAAGGGCTGGAAACACAGGAACCGTGCACATAGCCCACCTTGCAGAGAACCCCCAGCTCACCTGTCGCTCACAGCTGACACAGAACACCTCAGAGCAGGACTTGAACTAACAAACAGCAGCTCTGACAAGTCTGTGACCCCAGGTATCACTCTGTGCGGCCTCTCTCTGCCTGGTCTTCCAGACACTTCCACTGCAACCAGGGCACCAGGCCTCTATCTCCACCCACCATTACTCCTCTCCCTGACTCCTGGGTTCCTCTCATTAGGATAGAGTCATCTTGAAGTTGTTTTCCACTCATGGACCAGATAAAATGATAAGAAACCAAGCTGCAGCTGCAGCCCCTTGTCTATCCTGACTCTCAAGAGCCCACACCTGTTCCTTGGGCCTGGCCCGTTTAGCAAGGCTCATTTTCTGCAACTGTGAGCCTCTGAGGAGTGAGGATTGGCTGATTTGGGCAGCCTGACACTGCCTGCCAGCCCTCCCCAGGTGTGCCTGGGTTGAGATCAATATAAGCACCTCTCCAGTCAGCAAGAGCTCCTGTAGCTGTGCCTGACGCCATATTCTCTGCCCCGTCAGCAGTGTCGGGGCTGGGGTGGTGGGAGGGAGTGAGGGGCCGTGGCTTTGTGGGTGGCACAGTGTGAGTGGGGCTCTGCTGGACTTCCTGCAGGAGTTGCCAGGCTGCCACCTGCTAAAGAAGAGGGTGTGTCACCCATACCTGCCTCTAGAATTTCTCCCCAGGCAGAGGTGAGGAAGTAAAAATGCAGTGGGGGCCGTGGCAGGAGGGGTATCTCAGGCAGGGAAATGGAAAACTTCCAGAAGAGCATCTGGGGCCAGGACCATCCTGGCTGGACTGCAGGCACCATGTCGGCCTGCATGCTGTCGCTGGTGTGGCTCCACAGCCCTTCCTCTAGGCTTGCAAGTTCTTGTACATATTCAGGTGTTTTACCTGGAAAGGGTGGGAAGATTTCAGCTGCAGCAGGACTGGGGCTCAGCTCACATTTACTCACAGATGCCTCGACATAGTCCCCCAGCTTTGCAATGAGGATGTTCCTTGTGTGGGGGAGCGCTGCTGACTGCATGGGAGATGATTTCTCACTTCTGACCAACTTAAGAATTTGTTACCACTGGAACAAGTGCCCTGATACGATTTTCCTCTGTATAAATAGTGGGTTCTGTTTTTTTTTTTTTTTTTTTTCCTTTTTTCTTTTTGGTTCAAGGTAGGTTTTATTTATTCCTCTTTTTTTTTAAATTTAGAGATATAAACATGGGAATAATGCATTTATATAAAGACGTCTATATGAAGGGAAAAACTTTTTTTTATTTTATTAAATGTTATTTATTTATTTTTAATTTTTTAAAATTTATTTATTTCTTTTATACAGCAGGTTCTTATTGGATATCTATGTTATACATATAAGTGTGCACATGTGAATCCCAGTCTCCCAATTCATCCCACCACCACCCTCCCATGGTGTTCCCCCCTTGGTGTCCATATGTTTGTTCTCTACATCTGTGTCTCTATCTCTGCCCTGCAAACCGGTTCATCTGTACCATTTTTCTAGGTTCCACATATATGCATTAATATACAATATTTGTTTTTCTCTTTCTGACTTACTTCACTCTCTATGACACTCTCTAGATCCATCAAGGTCTCTACAAATGACCCAATTTCATTCCTATGTATGGCTGAGTAATATTCCATTGTATATATGTACCTCATCTTTATCCATTCGTCTGTCTGTGGGCACTTAGGTTGCTTTCATTACCTGGCTATTGTAAATAGTGCTGCAATGAACATTGTGGTGAATGTGTCTTTTTGATTTATGGTTTTCTCTGGGTATATGCCCAGTAGTGGGATTGCTGGATTATATGGTAATTCTATTTTTAGTTTTTTAAGGAACCTCCATTCTGTTCTCCATAGAGACTGTATCAATTTACATTCCCAACAATAGTGGAAGAAGGTTCCTTTTCTCCACACCCTCTCCAGCATTTGTTGTTTGTAGATTTTCTGATGATGCCCATTCTAACAGGTGTGACGTGATACCTCATTGTAGTTTCGATTTCCATTTCTCTAATAATTAGTGATGTTGAGCAGATTTTCATGTGCGTCTTGGCCATCTCTATGTCTTCTTGGAAGAAATGTCTATTTAGATCTGCTTCCATTTTTGTATTGGGTTTTTTGTCTTATTAATGTTGACCTGCATAGGCTGTTTATATATATTGGAGATTAATCATTTGTCCATTGATTCGTTTGCAAATATATTCTGCCATTCTGAGGGTTGTCTTTTCGTCTTGTTTGTAGTTTCCTTTGCTTTGCAAAAGCTTTTACGTTTCATTAGGTCCCATCTGTTTAGCTTCTTTTTTTTATTTCATTACTATAGGAGGTGGATCAAAAAAGATCTTGCTGTGATTTACGTCAGAGTATTCTTCGTAAGTTTTCCTCTCAGAGTTTTATACTCTCCGGTCTTACATTAAGGTCTCTAATTGATTTTGAATATATTTATATGTATGGTGTTGGGGAGTATTCTAATTTCATTTTTTACATGTAGCTTTCCATATTTCCCAGCACCACTGATTGAAGAGACTGTCTTATCTCCATTGTATAGTCTTGGCTCCTTTGTCATAGATTAGTTGAACATAGGTGTGTAGGTTTATCCCTGGGCTTTCTTTTTTTTTTTTTTCCTTTTACACGTTTATTGGAGTATAATTGCTTTACAATGGAGTGTTAGTTTCTGCTGTATAACAAAGTGAATCAGCTATACATATACAGATATCACCAGACCCCTCCCTCTTGCATCTCCCTCCCACACTCCATATCCCACCTCTTTATGTGGTCACAAAGCACCGAGCTGATCTCCCTGTTCTATGTGGCTGCTTCCCAGTAGCTATCAGTGTTACATGTGGTAATGTATTTATGTCCATGCCACTCTCTCACTTCGTCCCAGCTTACCCATACCCTTTCCGGTGTCCTCAAGTCCTTTCTCTACATCTGTGTCCTTAATCCTGTCCTGCCACTAGGATCTTCATAATCTTTTTTTTTTTTCTTCATTAGATTCCGTATATCTCTGTTAACATACAGTATTTGTTTTTCCCTTTCTGACTTACTTCACTGTCTAGGACAGATTCTAATCCATCCACCTCAGTACAAATAACTCAGTTTTGCTTCTTTTTATGGCCGAGTAATATTCCATTGTATATATGTGCCAGATCTTCTTTATCCATTCATCTGTCGATGGACACTTAGGTTGCTTCCATGTCCTGGCTATTGTAAATAGAGCTGCAATGAATATTTTTGTACATAACTCTTTTTGAATTATGGTTTTCGTAAGGCAAATTCCCAGTAGTTGGATTGTTGTGTCGTATGGTACTTCTATTGTTAGTTATTTAAAGGAACTTCCGTACTGTTCTCCCTAGTGCGCATATCAATTTACATTCCCACCCACAGTACAAGTGTGTTCCCTTTTCTCCAATAAAGGCCTCTCCATCATTTATTGTTTTGTAGATTTTTTTGATGATTGCCACTCTGACTGCTGTGAGGTGATACCTCATGGTAGTTTTGATTTGCATTTCTCTAATGATTAGTGATGTTCAGCATTCTTTCATGTCTTTCTTGGTAATCGGTATATCTTCTTTGGAGAAATGTCTATTTAGGTCTTCTGCACGTTTTTGGATTGGGTTGTTTGTTTTTGTGATATTGAGCTACATGAGGTGCTTGTAAAATTTGGAGATTAATCCTTTATCAATTGCTTCATTTGAAAATATTTTCTCCCATTCTAAGGGTTGTTTTTGCATCTTGTTTATGTTTTCTTGTACTGTGTAAAAGCTTTTAGTTTCATTAGGTCCCATTTGTTGATTTCTGTTTTTATTTCCATTTCTCTAGGAGGTGGGTCAAAAAGGATCTTGCTGTGATTTATGTCATAGAGTGTTCTGCCTATGGTTTCCTCTAAGTGTTTTATAGTGTCTGGTCTTATATTTAGATCTCTAATCAATTTAGAGTTTATTTTTGTGTATCGTGTTATGGAGTGTTCTAATTTCATTCTTTTATGTGTAGGGGTCCAGTTTTCCCAGCACCAATTACTGAAGAGACTGTCTTTTCTCCATTGTATATCCTTAGCTCCTTTGTCATAGATGAGATAGCCATAAGTATGTAGGTTTATCTCTGAGATTTCTTCCTGTTCCATGGATCTGTGTTTATGCCAATCTACATACACTTGATTCCATTATGGAGACATATAAATACATAGGTGTCAAGGTTATTACCAGTCAGATATATTCCTCTTCAGTGAATAGGGTGTTTTGTGTCCAGTTCATTGAGAAAGGAGTAGGTCTTGTCTATTACATATTTGGTATATGGAATGGTATCTGTGCTAATTTCAAACTCTGCTTTTACACATCACCCCACGTCACCTTTCCCCTTAAGGAGGCATAAGTGTGTTTTCTAAATGTGTAACTCTGTTCTCTTTTGAAATTCAGTTCATGTGTAGCCATGTTTACATTCCCTCTATAAGTGATATATTACAATAAGTTTCTTTTTCTTTGTGGCTCATTTCCCTTAGCATCATCGTACATAAAGCCACTCATTATGCTGCTATTGGCCTTATGACATTGATTTTATGTCTGAGTGACATTCCATTGTATATAAGTACCACAATATATTTATCCATTTTTTTCCCTTTCCTGGGATATTTAAAGTGTACCGAAGTTGAGGTTCTTGTAAACAGAGCAGCCCTAAACTTTGGACAGGCTGTGTGTTGTGGATTTTTAGTTTTCCCAAAATACACGCCCATGAGTGGAAGTGTGCTATGCTCTGTAGCTCTGTTTTAGAAAACAACATACAGTTCTCCAGAGAGGCTGTTGGCAATTTACATCCTGTCCATCGGCGTAACGAGGCTCCCTTTTCTCCATGGCCTGTCCTGTATTTGTGGTTTTTACACAATTTGCGGATGGCCATTTTGACCAGAGATAAGTGACACTTCTATGTAGGGTGGATTTGCAATGCCTGATGGTTTGCTTGGCCAAAAAGGTCATATGCATTTTTTTCCCGAATATATTCAAGAAAATACACATACTCCCTTTTCGGCCAAGGGCAACATTGTCGAAGTTCTGTCGCTTTTCATGTGCTTTAAAGACGACTCCAATCTACCTCTTGAAATCTGTTTCCTTCAATTCTGCCTTGCTTTCAAATCCTCTTCACTGCCTTACCTCAATATATTTCTGGATGATAGTTGTCCTTTATAACTCTGCAAGTTTGTAAATTGCTGTGCCCCTGATTTCCATTTTTCAACTTGCTTATTTGTGAGCTGTCTGCAATACCGCAGGATGCCTTAGGCCCTAGTCTGGTCCCGGGGTTGCAGGCTGAGCCTGAGTTTAATTCTTCTTCCTGATGGGAAACTAGAGTGACATGTGCCCATCCAAACACCTACAGCTAATCTTTCATTTGTTTCCCCTCTTCCTGTTCATCCTCTGCACAATTTGCAAACTGTGCATAACAGGAGGTTAAAGGCGCTGACACTCCAAGTGGGGAGATTTTTAGTAATGCAGATGGAATGGCGAAGCCGAGCACGAGGAAAGGAAAAATGAGGTACCTTTTAGAAAACTTTCCGGATTACACAGTGTATCATCCACTGGGTTCCCCAAGCATGTCTTAACTGTAGGAAGATTCCCTTAAACCTGGAGAGTTTCGGCCACTAGAATGGGTAGCACACAGTATTGCTCTAAGTGGTGTTCTTTTGCTCACACAACCTCAGCAATCTTGTCAGAACCAACTGTCCAGTCTTATGTCTCATCCAGCTGTGGATGTAAAGGTGGTCAATCCAGGTTGCATCACAGGCCCTGAACTTAATTTTAAAGACTTTCTCCCTGTTTCGCTGTTTTTCCATTTTCCTTTTGAAATTTATTTTTATAAGGGGGTTTAGCTGAATTTCAGTGCTGTGTTCATGTCATTATACACACACATGATTCATTTATGGAGACATGAGAATACATATGTTTTAAAATTGTTACTAGTCAGATATATTCCTCTGCAATGAATAGGGGTGGTTGAGTCCAGTTCATTTTGCCGGGAGTAGGTGCTGTCTATTACATACTTGGTTTATGGAACCATATCTGTGCTAATTAAGGACTGTGGATTTATGCATCACCCCAACTCGCCTTTCCCCTTAATCAGGAAGAAGTTTGTTTTCTAAATGTGTGACTCTGTTGTGTTTGTAATTCAGTTCATGTGTAGCCATGTGTACATTCCCGCTATGAGCGATATCTTATGATAAGTTTCATTGTTTTGTTGTCTTTCCTAACTCAGATCATGTGTAGCCATATTTACAGGACCTTCATAAGTGATATCTTCTGATAAGTTTCTTTTTCTCTGTGACTTATTTCACTTAGAATCATCGTACCTGAATCCACTCATTTTGCTGCTACTGGCCTTATGACATTGATTTCATGGCTGAAGGATATTCCATCGTACGTAAGTACCACAATTTCTTGAAGCATTTTTGTCTTTCCTGGGATATTTAAGGTGTACCCAAGTTGAGGTTCTTGTAAGCAGTGCAGCCCTAAATTTCGGGGTGGCTCTGACTTATTGATTTTCAGTATTCTCAAGGTATCTTCACTACACTGGAAGTGCCCTTGGCTCTGTAGCTCTTTTGTTTACTTGTTTTTGGGAACACAATGCACTCCTCCAGTGAGGCAGTTGGCAATTTACATCCTGCCCTTCAGCATAACTAGGCTCCCTGTTCTCCAGCGCCTGTCTTGCCTTTGGCATTTTTACACATTTTGTGATGTCCCTTTTGACCTTTGGGAAGTGATACTTCTTTGTAGTGCAGATTTGCATTGCCTGCCTAGTTGCTTGGCCAAAATGGGCATAAGCGTTTTCTCCTAAATATATTCAGGAGAAAACGCATATGCTCTTTTTGGCCAAGTGAATCATTGTCGAAGTTGTGCCCCTCTTCCTGTGCTTTAAAGGCGATTCCAATGTACCTCTTGAAATCTGTTTCCTGCTATTCTGGCTCGCTTTCAAGTCCGCCTCGTTGCCTTCCCTCAACAGATTTTTGGGCGATAGTTACCCTTAATTACTCTGCCAGTTTGTGAATTGCTGTGCCCCTGAGCTCCATTTTTCAACTCGTTTTTTGTGAGCTGACCGCAAGGCCAAAATTTTGGTTCAGGATCTCTACTCGTTCCTGGCAGGTTGCTGAGACTTTGGTTAATACTTCTTCCTGCCGGGAACTTAGAGTGACATGTGCCCGTCCAAATGCCTAACAGCTACTCTCTCATTGGTTCTCCCTCTTCCCTTTCATCCTCTAACAAATTGGCAACCTGTGCGAACCAGGAGTTTAAAGGGGCTGTCTCTCCAAGTTGGGAGATTGATAATAAAGCAGTTGGAAAGTCAAACCGGATCACCAGGAGAGGGACGATTAGTTGAGTTTTAGAAACCTTTCATATTCACAGTGTGTCCATTCTCTAGGTTTCCCGTACATGTTATAGCTGTAGTAATATTCCCTTCAACCTGGAGAGTTGGGACCCTTGGAATGTGTGCCACGCATTATTGCTTTAAATGGTCTGCATTTGCTCACCGAATCTCACCAATCCTCTCAGTCCCACGTGTCCAGACTTATGCCACATCCAGCTGTCGTTGTAGATAGGGTCATTCCAGGTTTCATCAGAGACCCTGAAGGAATTGTAAAGAATTTCCCTGTTTTTTTGTTTTGTTCTTGAAATTCCTTTTTATAGTGGGTTTGAGCTGATTTTCACTGCCATGTTTATGCCAGTCTAGACACACTTGATTCCCTTACGGAGACATATCAGTACATAGGTTTTAAGATTCTTACTAGTCAGATATATTCCTCTGCGGATAATACGGTTGTTGAGTCCCGTTCACTGAGGAAGGAGTAGGTCTTGTCTATTCTGTATTTGGATTATGGAATGGTACCTGTGCTGTTATCAAACTCTGGTTTTATGCATCTCCCCATCTCTCCTTTCCCCTTAAGCAGGCATAAGTATATTTTCTCTATGTGAGACTCTGTTCTCTTTACTAATTCAGTTCATGTGTACCCATGTTTGCATTTCCTTCATAAGGGATATCTTATGTCAGAATGCTCCATGGCTCTTGTCATCATAAGGCTCCATGATGCTTGTCACCACGATTATCCATGGCCTTCTCATCACAATACTCCACGGTCTTGCCATCACATTGCTCCATGCCCTGGTCATCACAATGCTCCATGTCCCTTGTCATCACAATTATCCACCTCTTTGTCATCACAATGTTCCATGACACTTCTCATCACCATGTTACATGCTCTTGTCATCACAATCCTCCATGCATTTCTCATCGCAATGCTCCCTGAACACTGTCATAGCAAGCTCCATATCCTTGTCATCACAATGCTTCATGACATTTTTATAAAAATTATCAATGTCCCTTGTCATCACAATGCTCCCTGCCATTGTCATCACAATGCTTCATGACACTTGTCATCACAATGCTCCAAGCTCTTGTCATCACAATGCTCCATGCCCTTTTCATCACAATGCTACATGACCCATGTCATCACAATGATCCTTGACACCTGTCATCACAATGCTCCTTGCCCCTTGTTAGTACAGTGTGCCATGATGCTCGTCATCACAGTTACCCAAGGTCTTCTCATCACAATGCTTCACGGTTTTACCATCACAGTGTTCCATGCCCTGGTCATCTCAATGCTCCATGTCCCTTGTCATAACAATTCTCCACGTCCTTGTCATCACAATGCTTCTTGACACTTCTCATCACAATGATATATGCTCTTGTCATCACAATTCTGCATGCACTTGTCATCACAATGCTCCATGACCCCTGTCATAACAAGCTCCATGTGCTTGCCATCATGATGTTTCAAGACCTGGTCATTAAAATTCTCAATGGCCCTTGTCATCACAATGATCCATGCCCTTGTCATCACAATGCTCCTTTACCTTTGTCATCACAATCCTCCATGACACTTGGCATCACAATGCCCCATGGCATTGACATCACAATGGACCATGACATATGTCATCAAAATGCTCCCTGACACCTGTCTTCACAATAATCCATGACGTTGTCATCACAATGTTCCATGCTCTTGTCATCACAATGCACCATTCCCACTGTCATCACAATAATCCTTGAAACTTGTCAGACAAATGCTCCATGCCCCTGTCATCACAATGCTCCATGCCCTTGACATCCCAATGCTCCATGACCCCTGTCATCACAAGTCTCCGTGACTCCATTCATCACAATGTTTCATGATCTTTGTCATCACAATGGTCAATGCCCTCGTCATCACAAGTCTCTTTGACTTATGTCACCACAATGCTCCATGAACTTTTCATCACAATGCTCCGTGACTCTTTTCATCACAATGCTCCATGCCTTTCTCAGCACAATACTCAATGAGACTTGTCATCACAATGCTCCATGCGCTTGTCAACACAATGCTCCACTAGCTTGTCATCACAATGCTCCATGCACTTCTCTTCAGAATGCTCTGTCACCACTGATATCACAATGTTCCATCAGTAGTCATCACAGTACTCCCTCACCCTTGTCATCACAATGTTCCATGAACCCTGTCATCACAATACTACATGCCCTTATCATCACAGTGCTCCATGACCCCTGACATGACAGTGCTCCATAACCCATGTCATCAAAATGCTCCATGACCCTTTTCATCACAATGTTCCATGACCCCTGACCTCACAATGCTCCATAACACATGTCATCAAAATGCTCCATTACCTTTGCCATCAACAAGCTCCATGACTCTTGGCATCACAATGCTCCATGTCATTGTCATCACAATGCTCCATGAACCTTCTCGTCACATTGCTCCATGCCCTTGTGATCACAAATCTCCATGACGCTTGTCATCAAAATGCTCAATGCCCTTCTCATAACATTGCTCCATGCCCTTGTCATTACAGTTCTCCATGAACCCTGTACCACAGTATTCCGGGCCCTTGTCATCACAATGCTCCATGCCCACTCTCATAACAATAATCCATGAAACTTTTCTGACCAATTCCACATGGTCTTGTCATCACAATGCTCCATTACCCCTGTCATAACAATGCTCCATGACCCTTGTCATCACAAGGCTCCAAGACCCATGTACTCACAGTGCTCCATGCCCTTGTCATCACAAAGATCCATGATGGATGTCATCAGAATGCTCCATGTCTTTCTAATCACAATGCTCCTTTCCTTTGTCATCAGAATGCTCCAAGACCCCTGTAATCACAATGCTCCATGCCCATTTACATCAGAATGCTCCAGGACCTTGTCATCACAATGCTCCATTCCCTTGTCATCACAATGCTCCATGACTGCTGTCATCACAGTACTCCATGAACATTTTCAGCCCAGTGTTCCATGACTTTCTCATCACAATGCTCCATGACCACTGTCATCACAGTGCTCCATGACCCCTGACAAAACAGTGATCCGGGACTCTTGTCATCAAAATGCTCCATGACACTTGTCATCACAATGATCCTGCCCTTGTCATCCCAATGCTCCATGAACCCGTAATCACAATGCTCCGTGACGCATGTCATCACAGTGCTCCATGACACTTGACATCACATTGCTCCATGCCTTTGTCATCAAAATGCTCCATGACCTTGCCATCACAATGCTCCATGCCCTTCTCATCACAATGCAGCACGACCTTGTCATCAAAATGCTCCATGACCTTTGTCATCACAAAGCTCCATGACCATTGGCGTCACAATGCTCCATGCTCCTTTAAATCAAAATGATCCATGACCCCTGTCATCACAATGCTCCAAACCCTTGTGATCACAAGGTTCCATAATTCTTGTCATCACAGCGCTCAATGATGTCTGTCATCACAATACACCATGCCCTTGTCATCACAATGCTCCATGACCTTTGTCATCACAATTCTCAATACACTTGTCATCACAATGCTCCCTAACACTTGTCGTCAGAATGCTCCTTGAACCCTGTCATGAAAAGGCTCCATGCATTTTTCATCACAATGCTCCATGCCATTTTCATCACAATGCTCCAAGACCCCTGTTATCACAATGCTCCATGTCAGTGTCATCACAATACTCCACAAGCTTGTCATCAGAATGGTCCATGACCCTTGTCATCACAATGCTCCATGACACCTGTCATCACAATGCTCCATGCCCCTTGTCATTACAGTGCTCCGTGAAAATCGTCATCACAATTATCCATGGTCTTCTCATCACAATGCTCCACGGTCTTGCCATCACAATGCTGCATGCCCTGGTCATCACAATGCTCCATGTCTTTGGTGATCACAGTTCTCCACGTCCTTGGAATCACTATGCTCCATGACACTTCTTCTAACAGTTTTAAATGCATTGTCATCACAATTCTCTATGCACTTTTCATCACAATGCTCCATGACAACTGTCATAGCCAGCTCCATGCGGTTGTCATCACAATGCTTCATGAATTGTCATCAAAATTATCAATGGCCCTTGTTATCAAAATGCTCCATGCCCTTGTCAACACAGTGCTCCATGCCCTTGTCATCACAATGATACATGACCCTTGTCATTGCAATGTTCCAAGGCTTTGTCATCAAAACGCTCCATTACCTTTGTCATCACAATCCTCCATGACACTTGGTATCACAATGTGCCATGCCATTGTCATCACAATGGACAATGACATATGTCAACACAATGCTCCCTGACACCTGTCTTCAAAATACTCCATTACCTTGTCATCACAATGTTCCCTGCCCTTTTCATCACAATGCGCCATGCCCACTGTCATCACAATAATCCATGAAACATGTCAGACCAATGTTCCATGCCCCTGTCATCACAATGCTCCATGCCCTTGTCATCACAATGCTCAATGACCCCTGTCATCACAATGTTCCGTGACTCCAGTCATCACAATGCTACATAACCTTTGTCCTCACAATGGTCCATGCCATCGTCACAAAAGGCTCTGTGACTTTTGTCACCACAGTGCTCCATGCCTTTGTCATCTCAGTGCTCCATGCTCACTGTCATCACAATAATCCATGAAACTTTTCAGACCAATGTTCCATGCCCCTGTCATCACATTGCTCCATGCCCTTGTCATCACAATGCTCCATGACCCCTGTATCACAATGCTCCGTGATTCCAGTCATCACAATGATTCATAACATTTCTCATCACAATGCTCCATGCCCTCGTCACACAAGGCTCTGTGATCTTTGTCACCACAATGCTCCATGAAATTTTCATCACAATGCTCTGTGTCCCTTGTCATCACAATGCTCCATGCCTTTGTCAGCACAGTGCTCCATGACACTTGTCATCACGATGTGCCATGCTCTTTTCATCACAATGCTCCACATCCTTTTCATCGCTATGCTCCATAAAACTTGTAATCACAATGCTCCATGCACTTCTCATCAAAATGCTCTCTCACCACATATATCACAATGTTCCATCACTAGTCATCACAATACTCGCTCACCCCTGTCATCACAATGTTCCATGACCACTGTCATCACAGTGCTACATGCCCTTATCATCACAATGCTCCATGACCCCTGACATCACAAAGTTCCATAACTCCTGTCATCAAAATATTCCATGACACTTTTATTCAAATTGTTCCATGACGCTGTCAACACAATGCTCCCTGCCCTTCTCATCACAATGCACCACGCCTTGTAATCAAAATGCCCCATGACATTTGTCATCACAAAGCTCCATGACCCTTGGCATCACAATGATCCATGCCATTGTCATCACAATGCTCAATGAAATCTCTCATCACATTGCTCCATGCCCTTGTCATCACAATGCTCCATTACACCTGTCAAAACAATGCTCCATGACCCCTGCCATCACAATGTTCAACGGCCTTGTCATCACAAGGCTCCATGACCCTTGTCATCACAATGCTCCAAGACCTCTGTAATCACAATTCTCCATGCCACTTTTCATCTCAGTGCTCCATGAACACTGTCATCACAATGCACCATGCCCATCATCATAATGATTCATGCTATTGTCATCAGAATGAAATCAAAATGCTCCATTTCCTCTGTCATCAAAATGCTCCAAACCCTTCTGATCACAATGTTCCATAACACTTGTCATCACATCCCCTATGACGCTCGTCATCACAATTATGCAAGGTCTTCTCATCACAATGCTCCATGACCTTTGTCACCACAATGCTCAATACACTTGGCATCACAATGCTCGCTGACACTTGTGATCAGTATGCTCCTTGAACACTGTCATGACAAGGCTCCATGCCTTTTTCATCACAATGATCCATTCCCTATTCATCACAATACTCCAAGACCCCTGTTATCACAATGCTCCGTGACTCCAGTCATCACAATGCTTCATGACATTTGTCATCACAGTGGTCCATGACCTCGTCACACAAAGCTCTGTGTACCATTGTCACCACAATGCTCCATGAAATTTTTATCACAATGCTCTGTGACCCTTGTCATCGCAAAGCTCCATGCCTTTGTCAGCACAATGCTCCATGAGCCTTGTCATCCCAATGCTCGATGCGCGTGTCAGCACAATGCTCCATAACCCATGTCATCACAATTCTACATGCCCTTGTCATCACAAAGCTCCATGACGCATGTCATCAAAATGCTCCATGGCCTTCTCATCACAATGTTCCATGCCCTTGTCATCACAATGCTCCAAAACCCCTGTAATCACAATGCTCCATGCCCCTTTTCATCTCAATGCTCCATGAACCATGTCATCACAATGCACCGTGCCCATCACCATAATAGTTCATGCTATTGTCATCACAGTGAAATCAAAATGCTCAATGACCTCTGTCATCACAATGCACCAAACCCTTCTGATCACAATGTTCCATAACACTTGTCATCACAATGCCCCATGACGCTGGTCATCACAATTATCCATGGTCTTCTCATCAAAATGCTCCATGATCTTTGTCATCACAATGCTCAATACACTTATCATCACAATGCTCCCTGACAGTTGTCATCAGTATGCTCCTTGAAGCCTGTCATGACAAGGCTCCATGCATTTTTCATCACAATGATCCATTCCCTTTTCATCACAATGGTACAAATCACCTGTAATCACAATGCTCCATGTCCTTGTCATCACAAAGCTCCATGACGCATGTCATCATAATGCTGCATTGCCTTCTCATCACAATGTTCCATGCCCTTGTAATCACACTGCTTAAAAACCCCTGTAATCTCAATGCTCCATGCACATTTTCATCAGAATGCTCCATGCCCTTTTCATCACAATGTTCCATGACCCTTGTCATCGCAATGTTCCAAGCCCTTGTCATCAAAATGCTCCATTACCTTTGTCATCACAATCCTCCATGACACTTGGTATCACAATGCTCCATGCCATTGTCATCACAATGGACAATGACATATGCCTTCACAATGCACCCTGACAACTCTCTTCACAATACTCCATGACCTTGTCATCACAATGTTCCATGCCCTTGTCATCACAATGCGCCATGCCCACTGTCATCACAATAATCCATGAAACATGTCATTCCAATGTTCCATGGCCCTGTCATCACAATGCTCCATGCCCCTGTCATCACAATGCTCCATGACCTCTGTCATCACAATGCTCCGTGACTCCAGTCATCACAATGCTTCATGACCTTTGTCCTCACAATGGTCCATGCCCTCGTCACACAAGGCTCTGTGACCTTTGTCACCACAATGCTCCATGCCCTTGTCATCTCAATGCTCCATGCCCAATGTCATCACAGTAATCCATGAAACTTGTCAGACCAATGTTCCATGACACTGTCATCATATTGCTCCATGCCCTTGTCCTCACAATGCTCCATGACCCCTGTCATCACAGTGCTCCGTGACTCCAGTCATCACAATGATTCATGACCTTTCTCATCACATTGGTCCATGCCCTCGTCACACAAGGCTCTGTGATCTTTGGCACCACAATGCTCCATGAAATTTTCATCACAATGCTCTCTGTCCCTTGTCATCAAAATGCTCCATTACCTTTGTCATCACAATCCTCCATGACACTTGGCATCACAATGCTCCATGCCATTGTCATTACAATGGACAGTGGCATATGTCATCACAATACTCCCTGACACCTGTCTTCACAATATTCCATGACCTTGTCATCACAATGCGCCATGCCCACTGTCATCACAATAATCCATGAAACATGTCAGACCAATGTTCCATACTCCTGGCATCAAAATGCTCCATGCCCTTGTCATCACAATGCTCCATGAACCGTGTCATCACAATGCTCCGTGACTCCAGTCATCACAATGCTTCATAACCTTTGTCCTCACAATGGTCCATGCCCTCGTCACACAAGGCTCTGTGACCTTTGTCACCACAATGCTCCATGAAATTTTAATCACAATGCTCTGTGTCCCTTGTCATCACAATGTTCCAAGCCCTTGTCTTCAAAATGCTCCATTACCTTTGTCATCACAATCCTCCATGACACTTGGTATCACAATGCTCCATTCCATTGTCATCACAATGGACAATGACATATGTCATCACAATGCTCCCTGACACCTGTCTTCACAATACTCCATGACCTTGTCATCACAATGCTCCATTCCCTTGTCATCACAATGCTCCAAAACCTCTGTAATCACAATGCTCCATGCCCCTTGTCATTACAGAGCTCCAAGACGTTCGTCATCACAATTATCTGTGAACTTCTCATCACAATGCTCCATGGTCTTGCCATCACAATGCTCCATGCCCTGGTCAACACAATGCTCCATGCCCCATGTCATCACAATTCTCCACGTCCTTGTCATCACAATGCTCCATGACACTTCTTATCACAATGTTACATGATCTTTTCATCACAATTCTTCATACACTTGTCATTGCAATTCTCTATGACGAATGTCATAGCAAGCTCCATGCGCTTGTCATCACAATGCTTCACGACGTTGTCATCAAAATTCTCAATGGCCCTTGTCATCGCAGTGCTCCATGCACTTGTCATCACAATGCTCCATTACCCTTGTCATCACAATGTCCCAAGCTCTTGTCATCAAAATGCTCCATTACCTTTGTCATCACAATCCTCCATGACACTTGGTATCACAATGCTCCATGCCATTGTCATCACAATGGACAATGACATATGTCATCACAATGCTCCCTGACATCTGTCTTCACAATACTCCATGACCTTGTCATCACAATGTTCCATGCCCTGGTCATCACAATGTGCCATGCCCACTGTCATCACAATAATCCATGAAACTTGTCAAACCAATGTTCCATGCCCCTATCATCACAATGCACCATGCCCTTGTCATCACAATGCTCAATGACCCCTTTCATCACAATGCTCCGTGACTCCAGTCATCACAATGCTTCATGACCTTTGTCATCACAATGGTAGATTCCCTCGTCACACAAGGCTCTGTGACCTTTGTCACCACAATGCTCCATGTCCTTGTCATCACAAAGCTCCACGACGCATGTCATCAGAATGCTGCATTGCCTTCTCATCACAATGCTCCTTGCCCTTGTAATCACAATGCTTCAAAACCCCTGTAATCACAATGCTCCATGCACCTTTTCATCAGAATGCTCCATGACCATTTTCATCAAAATGCTCCATGACCCCTGACATCACAATGTTCCATAACCATTGTAATCAAAATGTTCCATGACACTTTTCATCAATTTGCTCCATGACCCTGTCATCACAATGCTCCCTGCCCTTCTCATCACAATGCACCACGACCTTGTCATCAAAATGCTTCATGACTTTTGTCATCACAATGCTCCGTGACCCTTGTCATCACAATGCTCCATGCTTTGTCAGCAAAATGCTACATGACATTGTCATCAAAATGCTCCATGCGCTTGTCATCATAATTTTCCATTACCATTGTCATCAAAATCCTCCATGAACCTTGGGATCACATTGCTTCAAGCCCTTGTCATTAAAATGCTCCATGTTCCTTGAAATCAAAATGATCCATGACCTCTGTCATCACAATGCTCCAAACACTTGTGATCACAATGTTCCATAACACTTGTCATCACAACACACTTTGATGCCTGTCATCACAATTATCCATGGGCTTCTCATGACAATGCTCCATGAAATTTGTCATCACAATGCTCAATACACTTATCATCACAATGCTCCCTGTCATTTCTCGTCAGAATGCTCCTTGAACCGTGTCATGAAAAGGCTCCATGCACTTTTCATCACAATGCTCCATGCCATTGTCATCACAACACTTCACAAGCTTGTCATCAGTGTCCTCCATGACCCTTGTCATCACAATGCTCCATGACACTTGTCATGACAATGCTCCACGCCCATGTCATTACAGTGCTCCATGACGCTCGTCATCACAATTATCCATGGTTTTCTAATCACAATGCTCCACGGTCTTGCCATCACAATGCTCCATGACACATCTCATCACAATGTTACATGATCTTGTCATCACAATTCTCCATGCACTTGTCATCGCAATGCTCCATGACCCGTCATAGCAAGCTCCATGTGCTTTTCATCACAGTGCTTCACAACATTGTCATCAAATTTCTCAATGGCGCTTGTCATCACAATGCTCCATGCCCTTTTCATCACAATGCTCCATGCCCTTGTCATCACAATGCTCCATGACCCCTGTCATCACAATGCTCCGTGACTCAAGTCATCACAATGCTTCATGACCTTTGTACTCACAATGGTCCATGCCCTCGTCACACAAGGCTCTGTGACCTTTGTCACCACAATGCTCCATGCCCTTGTCATCTCAATGCTACATGCCCACTGTCATCACAATAATCCATGAAATTTGTCAGACCAATGTTACATGACACTTTCAGCATATTGCTCCATGCCCTTGTCCTCACAATGCTCCATGACCCCTGTCATCACAGTGCTCTGTGACTCCAGTCATCACAATGATTCATGACATTTCTCATCACAGTGGTCCATGCCCTCGTCACACAAGGCTCTGTGATCTTTGTCACCCTAATGCTCCATGACATTTTCATCACAATGCTCTGTGTCCCTTGTCATCACAATGCTCCATGCCTTTGTCATTACAATGTTCCAAGACCCTTGTAATCACAATGCTCCATGCCCCTTTTCATCAGTATGCTCCATGAGACTCGTCATCACAAGGCTCCATGGTCTTCTCAGCACAATGCTCCAGGACCTTCTCATCACAATGTTTCAGGAACTTCTCATCAAAATTCTCAATGGCCCTTGTCATCATAATGTTCCAAGCCCTAATCATCATAATGACCCATTATCTTTCTCATCACAATCCGCCATGAAACATGGCATCACAATGCTCCATGCCATTGTCATCGCAATGGACCATGACATATGTCATCCCATGCTCACTGACACCTGTCTTCACAATACTCCGTGACCTTGTCATCACAATGCTCCATGCCCTTGTCATCACAATGCGCCATGCCCACTCTCATCACAATAATCAGTGAAACTTGTCAGACCAATGCTCCATGCCACTGTCATCACAATGCTCCATGCCCTTGTCATCACAATGTTCCGTGACTCCAGTCATCACAATGCTTCATGACCTTAGTCATCACAATAGTCTATGCCCGCGTCATCACAATTCTCTGTGACCCTTGTCATCGCAATGCTCCTTGCCTTTGTCAGCACAATACTCCATGACCCTTGTCAAAACAATGTGCCACATGCTTTTCATCAAAATAGTCCACAACCTTGTTATCACAATGCTCCATAAACATTGTCATCACAATGCTCCATGCACTTCTCATCAAAATGCTCTCTCACCACTTATATCACAATGTTCCATCACTAGTCATCACAATACTCGCTCACCCCTGTCATCACAATGTTCCAGGACCCCGTCATCACCATGCTACATGCACTTATCATCACAATGCGCCATGACGCCTGATATCACAATTTGCCATAACACCCGTCATCAAAATGTTCCATGACCCTTTCATTAAATTGGTCCATGACCCTGTCATCACAATGCTCCCTGCCCTTCTCATCACAATGCACAACGCCCTTGTCATCAAAACACTCCATGACATTTGTCATCTCAAAGCTCGATGAGCCTTGGCATCACAATGCTCCATGTCATTGTCATCACAGTGCTCCATGAACCCTCTCATCACATTGATCCATGCCCTTGTCATCACAAAGCTCCATGACGCTTGTCATCACAATGTGCGATGCCTTTCTCATCACAATGCTCCAAGCCATTTTCATTACAATCCTCCATGACCTATGTATCACAGTGTTCCGTGACCTTGTCATCACAATTCTCCATGCCCACTCTCATCACAATAATCCATGAAACATTTCAGACCAATGCTCAATACCCTTCTTATCACAAAGATCCATTACCCCTGTCATAGCAATACTCCATGACCCCTGCCATCACAATATTCTACAGCCGTGTCATCACAATGCTCCATGACACTTGTCATCACAATGCTCCAAGACCCTGTAGTCACAATGCTCCATGCCCTTGTCATCACAAAGCTCAATGACACATGTCATCAGAATGCTCCATGGCCTTCTCATCGCATTGCTCCATGTCCTTTTCATCACAATGCTCCAAGACCCCTGTAATCACAATACTCCAAGAACCCTGTAATCACAATGCATCATGCCCATCATCATAATTCTTCACGCCATTGTCATCACAATGCACCATGACATATATCATCACAATGCTCCCTGACACCTGTCTTCACAATACTACATGACCTTGTCATAACAATGTTCCATTCCTTTGTTATCACAATGTGCCATGCCCAACTTCATAGCAATAATCCATGAAACTTTTCAGACCAATTCTCCATGCCCCTGTCATCACAATGCTCCATGAAACATCACATCATAATGCTCCGTGAATCCATTCATAACAATGCTTTATGACCATTGTCAACACAATGGTCCATTCCCTCGTCATCACAATGCTCTGTAACAATTGTCATCACAATGCTCCATGCCTTTGTCAGCACAGTGCTCCATGACCTTGTCATCAAAATGCTCCATGCGCTTGTCACCACAATGCTCCAGGACACATGTCATCACAATATGCCATGCACTTCTCATCACAATGCTCCACAACCTTGTCATCACAATGCTCCATAAACCTTGTCATCAAAATGCTCCATGCACTTCTCATCTAAATGCTCTCTCACCACTGATATCACAATGTTCCATCACTAGTCATCACAATACTCCCTCACACCTTTCATCACAATGTTCCATGACCACTGTCATCAAAATGCTACATGCCCTTATCATCACAATGCTCCATGACCACTGACATCACAATGCTCCATAACACCTGTCATCAAAATGTTCCCGGACACTTTTCAACAAATTGCTCCATGACCCTGTCATCACAATGCTCCCTGCCCTTCTCATCACAATGCACAAAGCTCTGGTCATCAAAATGCTCCATGACCTTTGTCACCACAAAGCTCCATGACCCTTGGCATCACAATGCTCCATGCAATTGTCTTCACAATGCTCCATGAAAACTATCATCACATTGCTCCTTGCCCTTGTTATCACAAAGCTCTATGACGCTTGTCATCACAATGTTCAATGCCTTTCTCATCACAATGATCCATGCCATTGTCATTACAATCCTCCATGACCCATGAATCACGGTGTTCTGTGACCTTGTCATCACAATGCTGCATGCCCACTCTCATCACAATAATCCATGAAACATTTCAAACCAAAGCTCCTTGCCCTTCTCATCACAATGCTCCATTACACCTGTCATAACAATGCTCCATGACCCCTGCCATCACAATATTCCATGGCGTTGTCATCACAAGGCTCCATGACCCTTGTCATAACAATGATCCATGACCCCTGTAATTACAAGGCTCCATGCCCCTTTTCACCTCAATTCTCCATGAACACTGTCATCACAATGCACCATGCCCATCATCATAAAGCTTCATGCTATTGTCATCACAATGAAATCAAAATGCTCCATGACCTCTGTCATCACAATGCTCCAAACCATTGTGATCACAATGTTCCATAACACTTGTCATCACAATGCCCCATGACGCTCCTCATCACTATTATCCATGGTCTTCACATCACAATGCTCCGTGACCTTTGTCATCACAGTGCTCCTTGACATTTGTCATCAGTATGCACCTTGAACCCTGTCATGACAAGGCTCCATGCCTTTTTCTTCACAGTGATCCATAGACTTTTCATCACAATGCTCCAAACCCCTGTAATAACAATGCTCCATGCCCTTGTCATCACAAAGCTTCATGACGCATGTCATCAGCATGCTCCATGGCTTTCTCAGCACAATGCTCCATGCCCTTGTCATCACAATGCTCCAAGGCTCCTGTAATCACAATGCTCCGTGCCCCTTTTCATCAGAATGCTACATGACACTTGTCATCACAAGGTTCTATGGTCTTCTCATCACAATGCTCCATTGCTTTTGTCATCACAATCCTCTATGTCACTTGGCATCACAATGATCCATGCCGTTGTCATCACAATGCACCACGACATATGTCATCACAATGCTCACTGACACCTGTCTTTACAATACTATATGACCTTGTCATAACAATGCTCCATGCCCTTGTCATCACAAAGATCCATGACCCTTGTCATCGCAATGTTCCAAGCCTTTGTCATCAAAATGCTCCATTACCATTGTCTTCACAATCTTCCTTGACACTTGGTATCACAATGCTCCATGCCATTGTCACCACAATGGACAACGACATATGCCATCACAACGCTCGCTGACACCTCTCTTCACAATAATCCGTGACCTTGTCATCACAATCTTCCATGCCCTTGTCATCACAATGAGCTATGCCCACTGTCATCACAATAATCCATGAAACATATCAGACCAATGTTCCATGCCCCTGTCATCACAATGCTCCATGCCCTTGTCATCACAATGCTCCATGACCCATGTCATCACAATGCTCCGTGACGCCAGTCATCACAGTGCTTCATGACCATTGTCCTCACAATGGTCCATGCCCTCGTCACACAAGGCTCTGTGACCTTTGTCACTACAATGCTCCATGCCCTTGTCATCTCAATGCTCCATGCCCACTGTCATCACAATAATCCACGAAAATTGTCAGACCAATGTTCCATGCCCCTGTCATCACATTGCTCCATGCCCTTGTCATCATAATGCTCCATGACCACTGTCATCACAATGCTCCGTGACTCCAGTCATCACAAAGATTCATGACCTTTGTCCTCACAATGGTCCATGCCCTCGTCACACAAGGCTTAGTGATCTTTGTCACCACAATGCTCCATGAAATTTTCATCACCATGCTCTGTGTCCCTTGTCATCACAATGTTCCATGCCTTTGTCAGCACAATGCTCCATGACACTTGTCATCAAAATGCTCCATGTGCTTGTCAGGACAGTGCTCGATGACACATGTCATCACAATGTGCCATGCTCTTTTCATCACAATGCTCCACATTCTTTTCATTGCTATTCTCCATAAAAATTGTCATCACAATGCTCCATGCACTTCTCATCAAAATGCTCTCTCACCACATATATCACAATGTTCCATCACTAGTCATCACAATACTCGCTCACCCCTGTCATCACAATGTTCCATGACCACTGTCATCACAGTGCTACATGCCCTTATCATCACAATGCTCCATGACCCCTGACATCGCAATGTTCCATAACCCCTGTCATAAAATACTCCATGACCCATTTCTTCACAATGCTTCATGACCCCTGACATCACAATGTTCCATAACCCCTGTCATCAAAATATTCCATGACGCTTTTATTCAAATTGCTCCATGACCCTGTCATCACAATGCTCCCTGCCCTTCTCATCACAATGCACCACGCCCATGTCATCAAAATGCCCCATGACATTTGTCATGACAAAGCTCCCTGACCCTTGGCATCACAATGCTCCATGCCATTGTCATCACAATGCTCAATGAAATCTCTCATCACATTGCTCCATGCCCTTTTCATCGCAATGCTCCATTACACCTGTCATAACCATGCTCCATGAACCCTGCCATCACAATGTTCCACGGCCTTGTCATCACAAGGCTCCATGACCCTTGTCATCACAATGCTCCAAGACCTCTGTAATCACAATTCTCCATGCCACTTTTCATCTCAATGCTCCATGAACACTGTCATCACAATGCACCATGCCCACCATCATAAAGATTCAAGCTATTGTCATCACAATGAAATCAAAATGCTCCATGATCTCTGTCATCACAATGCTCCAAACCCTTCTGATCACAATGTTCCAAAACACTTGTCATCACATGCCCCATGACGCTCGTCATCACAATTATGCAAGGTCTTCTCATCACAATGCTCCATGACCTTTGTCACCACAGTGCTCAGTACACTTGGCATCAAAATGCTCGCTGACACTTGTCATCAGGATGCTCCTTGAACACTGTCATGACAAGGCTCCATGCCTTTTTCATCACAATGATCCATTCCCTTTTCATCACAATGCTCCAAGACCCCTGTTATCACAATGCTCCTTGACTCCAGTCATCACAATGCTTCATGACATGTGTCATCACAATGGTCCATGACCACGTCACACAAAGCTCTGTGACCTTTGTCACCACAATGCTCCATGAAATTTTTATCACAATGCTCTGTGACCCTTGTCATCACAAAGCTCCATGCCTTTGTCAGCACAATGCTCCATGACCCTTGTCATCACAATGCTCGATGCGCGTGTCAGCACAATGTTCCATAACCCATGTCATCACAATGCACCATGTACTTGTCATCACAATGCTCCACATCCTTGTCATCAAAATGCTCCATAAACCTTGTCATCACAATGCTCCATGCACTTCTCCTCAAAATGCCTTCTCACCACTGATATCACAATGTTCCATCACTAGTCATCACAATACTCCCTCACCCCTGTCATCACAATATTCCATGACCCCTGTAATCACAATTCTCCATGCCCTTGTCATCACAATGCTCCATGACACATGTCATCAGAATGTTCCATGGCCTTCTCATCACAATGCTCCATGCCCTTGTCATCACAATGCTCAATGAAATCTCTCATCACATTGCTCCATGCTCTTGTCATCACAATGCTCCATGAACACTGTGATCACAATGCACCGTGCCCATCAGCATAATATTTCATGCTATTGTCATCACAATGAAATCAAAATGCTCAAAGACGTCTGTCATCACAATGCACCAAACCCTTCTGATCACAATGTTCCATAACACTTGTCATCACAATGCCCCATGACGCTGGTCATCACAGTTATCCATGGTCTTCTCATCACAATGCTCCATGATCTTTGTCATCACAATGCTCAATACACTTATCATCACAATGCTCCCTGACAGATGTCATAAGTATGCTCCTTGAACCCTGTCATGACAAGGCTCCATTCCCTTTTCGTCACAATGCTCCAAGACCCATGTAATCACAATGCTCCATGTCCTTGTCATCACAAAGCTCCATGACGCATGTCATCAGAATGCTCCATTGCCTTCTCATCACAATGCTCCATGCCCTTGTAATTACATTGCTTCAAAACCCCTGTAATCTCAATGCTCCATGCACATTTTCATCAGAATGCTCCATGCACTGGTCATCGCAATGTTCCAAGCCCTTGTCATCAAAATGCTCCATTACCATTGTCTTCACAATCTTCCTTGACACTTGGTATCACAATGCTCCATGCCATTGTCACCACAATGGACAACGACATATGTCATCACAACGCTCGCTAACACCTCTCTTCACAATAATCCATGCCCTTGTCATCACAATCTTCCATGCCCTTGTCATCACAATGCGCTATGCCCACTGTCATCACGATAATCCATGAAACATATCAGACCAATGTTCCATGCCCCTGTCATCACAATGCTCCATGCCCTTGTCATCACAATGCTCCATGCACTTCTCATCCAAATGCTCTCTCACCACATATATCACAATGTTCCATCACTCGTCATCACAATACTCGCTCACCCTTGTCATCACAATGTTCCATGACCACTGTCATCACAGTGCTACATGCCCTTATCATCACAATGCTCCATGACCCCTGACATCACAATGTTCCATAACCCCTGTCACAAAATGCTCCATGACCCATTTCATCACAATGCTTCATGACCCCTGACATCACAATGTTCCATAACCCCGGTCATCAAAATATTCCATGACCCTTTTCATCAAATTGCTCCATGACCCTGTCATCACAATGCTCCCTGCCCTTCTCATCTCAATGCAACACGCCCTTGTCACCTAATTCCCCATGACTTTGTCATCACAAAGCTCCAAGACCCATTGCATCACAATGCTCCATGCCATTGTCATCACAATGCTCAATGAAATCTCTCATCACATTGCTCCATGCCCTTGTCATCACAATGCTCCATTACACCTGTCATAACAATGCTCCATGACCCCTGCCATCACAATGTTCCACGGCCTTGTCATCACAAGGCTCCATGACCCTTGTCTACACAATGCTCGAAGACCTCTGTAATCACAATGCTCCATGCCACTTTTCATCTCAATGCTCCATGAACACTGTCATCACAATGCACCATGCCCACCATCATAAAGATTCAAGCTATTGTCATCACAATGAAATCAAAATGCTCCATGTTCTCTGTCATCACAATGCTCCAAAACCTTCTGATCACAATGTTCCAAAACACTTGTCATCACATGCCCCATGATGATCGTCATCACAATTATGCAAGGTCTTCTCATCACAATGCTCCATGACCTTTGTCACCACAGTGCTCAGTACACTTGGCATCAAAATGCTCGCTGACACTTGTCATCAGTATGCTCCTTGAACACTGTCATGACAAGGCTCCATGCCTTTTTCATCACAATGATCCATTCCCTTTTCATCACAATGCTCCAAGACCCCTGTTACCACAATGCTCCTTGTCTCCAGTCATCACAATGCTTCATGACATGTGTCATCACAATGGTCCATGACCTCGTCACACAAAGCTCTGTGACATTTGTCACCACAATGCTCCATGAAATTTCTATCACAATGCTCTGTGACCCTTGTCATCACAAAGCTCAATGCCTTTGTCAGCACAATGCTCCATGACCCTTGTCATCACAATGCTCGATGCGCGTGTCAGCAAAATGTTCCATAACCCATGTCATCACAATGCACCATGCACTTGTCATCACAATGCTCCACATCCTTGTCATCAAAATGCTCCATAAACCTTGTCATCACAATGCTCCATGCACTTCTCCTCAAAATGCCTTCTCACCACTGATATCACAATGTTCCATCACTAGTCATCACAATACTCCCTCACCCCTGTCATCACAATATTCCATGACCCCTGTAATCACAATTCTCCATGCCCTTGTCATCACAATGCTCCATGACACATGTCATCAGAATGTTCCATGGCCTTCTCATCACAATGCTCCAAGCCCTTGTCATCACAATGCTCCAACACCCCTGTAATCACAAAGCTCCATGCCCCTTTTCATCTCAAAGCTCCATTAACCCTGTCATTACAATGCACCGTGCCCATCACCATAATATTTCATGCTATTGTCATCACAATGAAATCAAAATTCTCAATGACCTCAGTCATCACAATGCACCAAACCCTTCTGATCACAATGTTCCATAACACTTGTCATCACAATGGCCCATGATGCTGGTCATCACAATTATCCATGGTCTTCTCATCACAATGCTCCATGATCTTTGTCATCACAATGCTCAATACACTTATCATCACAATGCTCCCTGACAGTTGTCATAAGTATGCTCCTTGAACCCTGTCATGACAAGGCTCCATGCATTTTTCATCACAATGATCCATTCTCTTTTCATCACAATGCTCCAAGACCCCTGTAATCACAACGCTCCATGTCCTTGTCATCACAAAGCTCCATGACGCATGTCATCAGAATGCTCCATTGCCTTCTCATCACAATGCTCCATGCTTTTGTCATCACATTGCTTCAAAACCCCTGTAATCTCAATGCTCCATGCACCTTTTCATCAGAATGCTCCATGCCCTTGTCATCACAATGCTCCATGACCCTTGTCATCGCAATGTTCCAAGCCCTTGTCATCAAAATGCTCCATTACGTTTGCCATCACAATCCTCCATGACACTTGGTATCACAATGCTCCATGCCATTGTCATCACAGTGGACAATGACATATGTCATCACAATGCTCCCTGACACCTGTCTTCACAATACTCCATGACCTTGTCATCACAATGTTCCATGCCATTGTCATCAAAATGGGCCATGCCCACTGTCCTCACAATAATCCATGAAACATGTCAGACCAAAGTTCCATGCCCCTGTCATCACAATGCTTCATGCCCTTGTCATCACAATGCTACATGACCCTTGTCATCACAATGCTCGATACTCTTCTCATCACAATGCTCCATGCCCTTGTCATTACAATCCTCCATGACACATTAATCACAGTGTTCCGTGCCCTACTCATCACAATTTTCCATGCCGAATCTCATCACAATAATCCATGAAATTTTCAGTCCAATGTTCCATGCCCTTGTCATCACAATGCTCCATTACCCCTGTCATAACAATGCTCCATGACCCCTGCCATCACAATGTTCCACCACTTTGTCATCCAAGGCTCCATTACCCTTGTCATCACGATGCTCCAAGACCCCTGTAATCACAATGCTCCCTGCCCTTGTCATCACAAAGATCCATGACACATGTCATCAGAATTCTCCATGGACTTCTCATCACAATGCTCAATGCCCTTGTCATCACAATGCTCCAAGACCCCTGTAATCACAATTCTCCATGCCCTTGTCATCACAAAGCTCCATGACGCATGTCATCAGAATGCTCCATGGCCTTCTCATCACAATGCTCCATGCCCGTGTCATCACAATGCTCCAACACCCCTCTAATCACAATGCTCCATGCCCCTTTTCATCTCAATGCTCCATGAACCCTCTCATCAGATTGCGCCGTGCCCATCACCATAATATTTCATGCTATTGTCATCACAATGTAATCAATATGCTCAATGACATGTGTCTTCACAATGCACCAAACCCTTCTGATCACAATGTTCCATAACACTTGTCATCACAATGCCCCATGACGCTGGTCATCACAATTATCCATGGTCTTCTCATCACAATGCTCCATGATCTTTGTCATCACAATGCTCAATACACATATCATCACAATGCTCCCTGACAGTTGTCATCAGTATGCTCCTTGAAACCTGTCATGAAAAGACTCCATGCATTTTTCATCACAATGATCCATTCCCTTTTCATCAAAATGCTCCAAGACCCCTGTAATCACAATGCTCCATGTCCTTGTCATCACAAGGCTCCATGACACATGTCATCTGAATGCTCCATTGCCTTCTCATCACAATGCTCCATGCCCTTGTAATCACATTGCTTCAAAACCCCTGTAATCTCAATGCTCCATGCACATTTTCATCAGAATGCTCCATGCCCTTGTCATCACAATGCTCTATGACACTTGTCATCGCAATGTTCCAAGCCCTTGTCATCAAAATGCTCCATTACATTTGTCATCACAATCCTCAATGACACTTGGTATCACAATGCTCCATGCCATTTTCATCACAGTGGACAAGGACATATGTCATCACAGTGCCCCCTGACACCTGTCTTCACAATACTCCATGACCTTGTCATCACAATGTTCCATGCCCTTGTCATCACAATGCGCCATGCCCACTGTCATCACAATAATCCATGAAACATGTCAGACCAATGCTCCATGCCCCTGTCATCACAATGCTCCATGAACCCTGTCATCACAATGTACCGTGCACATCACCATAATATTTTAAGCTATTGTCACCACAATGAAATCAAAATGCTCAATGACCTCTGTCATCACAATGCACCAAACCCTTCTGATCACAATGTTCCATAACACTTGTCATCATAATGCCCCATGACGCTGGTCATCACAATTATCCATGGTCTTCTCATCACAATGCTCCATGATCTTTGTCATCACATTGCTCAATACACTTATCAGCACAATGCTCCCTGACAGTTGTCATCAGTATGCTCCTTGAACCCTGTCATGACAAGGCTCCATGCATTTTTCATCACAATGATCCATTCCCTTTTCATCACAATGCTCCAAGACCCCTGTAATCACAATTCTCCTTGTCCTTGTCATCACAAAACTCCATGACGCATGTCATCAGAATGCTCCATTGCCTTCTCATCTCAATGCTCCAGCCCCTTGTAATCACATTGCTTCAAAACCCCTGTAATCTCAATGCTCCATGCACCTTTTCATCAGAATGCTCCATGCCCTTGACATCACAAAGCTCCATGACCCTTGTCATCGCAATTTTGGAAGCCCTTGTCATCAAAATGCTCCTTTACCTTTGCGATCACAATCCTCCATGACACTTGGTATCACAATGCTCCATGTCATGGTCATCACAGTGGACAATGACATATGTCATCACAATGCTCCCTGACACCTGTCTTCACAATACTCCATGACCTTGTCATCACATTGATCCATGCCCTTGTCATCACAATGCTCCATGACACCTGTCATCATAATGCTCGATACTCTTCCCATCACAATGCTCCATGCCCTGGTCAATACAATCATCCATGGCACATGTATCACAGTGTTCCGTGCCCTAGTCATCACAATGTTCCATGACGAATCTCATCACAATAATCCATGAAATTTTCAGGCCAATGTTCCATGCCCTTGTCATCACAATGCTCCATTACCCCTGTCATAACAATGCTCCAAGGCCCCTGCCATCACAATGTTCCACCGCCTTGTCATCCAAGGCTCCATGACCCTTGTCATCACGATGCTCCAAGACCCCTGTAATCACAATGCTCCATGCCCTTGTCATCACAAAGATCCATGACACATGTCATCAGAATGCTCCATGGCTTTCTCATCACAATGCTCAATGCCCTTCTCATCACAATGCTCCAAGACCCCTGTAATCACAATGTTCCATGCCCCAATTCATCAAAATGCTCCATGAGACTTGTCATCACAAGGCTCCATGGTATTCTTATCACACTGCTCCAGGACCTTGTCATCACAAGGCTCCATTCTCTTGTCATCAAAATGCTCCTTGACCACTGTCATCAAAATACTCCATGAACATTTTCAGGCCAATGCTCCATGACCTTCTCATCACAATGCTCCATGACCCTTCTCATCACAATGCTCCGAGAACCCTGTAATCACAATGCTCCATGTCCTTATCATCACAAATCTCCATGACGCAAGTCATCAGAATGCTCCATTGCCTTCTCATCACAATGCTCCTTGCCCTTGTTATCACATTGCTTCAAAACCCCTGTAATCTCAATGCTCCATGCACCTTTTCATCAGAATGCTCCATGCACTTGTCATCACAATGCTCCATGACCCTTGTCATCGCAATGTTCCAAGCCCTTGTCTTCAAAATGCTCCATTACATTTGTCATGACAATCCTCAATGACACTTGGTATCACAATGCTCCATGCCATTGTCATCACAATGGACAATGACATATGTCATCACAATGCTCCCTGACACGTGTCTTCACAATACTCCATGACATTGTCATCACAATGTTCCATGCCCTTGTCATCACAATGTGCCATGCCCACTGTCATCACAATAATCCATGAAACATGTCAGAGCAATGCTCCATGCCCTTGTCATCACAATGCTCCATGACCCCTGTCATCACAATGCTCCGTGACTCCAGTATTCACAATGCTTCATGACATTTGTCCTAACAATGGTCCATGCCCTCGTCACACAAGGCTCTGAGACCTTTGTCACTACAATGCTCCATGCCCTTGTCATCTCAATGCTCCATGCCCACTGTCATCACAGTAATCCATGAAACTTGTCAGACCAATGTTCCATGCCCCTGTCATCACATTGCTCCATGCCCTTGTCATCACAATGCTCCATGACCCCTGTCATCACAGTGCTCCGTTACTCCAGTCATCACAATGATTCATGACCATTCTCATCTCAGTGGTCCATGCCCTCGTCACACAAGGCTCTGTGATCTTTGTCACCACAATGCCCCATGAAATTTTCATCACAATGCTCTGTGTCCCTTGTCATCACAATGCTCCAAGCCCTTCTGATCAAAATGTTCCATAACTCTTGTCATCACATACCCCAAGACGTTCGTCATCACAATTATGCAAGGTCTTCTCATCACAATGCTCCATGACCTTTGTCACCAAAATGCTTAATACACTTGGCATCACAATGCTCGCTGACACTTGTCATCAGTATGCTCTTTGAACACTGTCACGACAAGGCTCCATGCCTTTTTCATCACAATGATCCATTCACTTTTCATCACAATGCTCCAAGACCCCTGTTATCACAATGCTCCGTGACTCCAGTCATCACAATGCTTCATGACACTTGTCATCACAATGGTCCATGACCTCATCACACAAAGCTCTGTGACTTTTGTCACCACAATGCTCCATGAAATTTTAATCACAATGCTCTCTGATGCTGGTCATCACAAATCTCCATGCCTTTGTCAGCACAATGCTCTATGACCCTTGTCATCACAATGCTCGATGCGCGTGTCAGCACAATGCTCCATAACCCATGTCATCACAATGCGCCATGCACTTGTCATCATAATGCTCCACATCCTTGTCATCAAAATGCTCCATAAACCTTGTCATCACAATGCTCCATGCACTTCTACTCAAAATGCTCTCTCACCACTGATATCACAATGTTCCATCACTAGTTATCACAGTACTCCCTCACCCCTGTCATTACAATGTTCCATGACCCCTTTCATCACAATGCGACATGCCCTTATTATCACAATGCTCCATGACACCTGACATCACAATGTTCCATAACACCTGTAATCAAAATGCTCCATGACCCTTTTCATCACAAAGCTCCATGACCACTGACATCACAATGATCTATAACCCCTGTCATCAAAATATTCCATGACCCTTTTCATCAAATTGCTCCATGACACTGTCATCACAATGCTCCCTGCCCTTCTCATCACAATGCACCATGCCCTTGTCATCAAAATGCTCCATGAACTTTGTAATCACAAAGTCCATGGCCCATGGCATCAAAATGCTCCACTCCATTGTCATCACAATTCTCCATGAACCCTCTCATCACATTGCTCCATGCACTTGTCATTACAATCCTTCATGATCTATGTATCACAGTGTTCCGTGCCCTTGTCATCACAATGCTCCATGCCCACTCTCATCACAATAATCCATGAAAATTTTCAGACCAATGCCCCATTCCCTTGTCATCACAAAGCTCCATTACACGTGTCATAACAATGCTCCATGATACCTGCCATCACAAGGTTCCACGGCCTTGTCATCACAAGCCTCGATGACCCTTGTAATCAAAATGCTCCAAGACCCCTGTAATCACAATGATCCATGCCCTTGTCATCACGAAGCTCCATGACGCATGTCATCAGAATGCTCCATGGCCTTCTCATCACAATGATTCATGCCCATGTAATCACAATGTTCCAACACCACTGTAATGCCAATGCTCCCTGCCCCTTTTAACCTCAATGCACCATGAACCCTGTCATCACATTGCACCGTGCCCATCACCATAATATTTTATGCTGTTGTCATCACAATGAAATCAAAATGCTCAATGACATCAGTCATGACAATGCACCAAACCCTTCTGATCAAAATGTTCCATAACACTTGTCATCACAATGTCCCATGACGCTGGTCATCACAATGATCCATGCAATTTTCATCACAATGCTCCAAGACACCTGTAATCACAATGCTCCATGTCCTTGTCATCACAAAGCTCCATGACGCATGTCATCAGAATGCTCCATTGTCTTCTCATCACAATGCTCCATGCCCTTGTCATCACAATGCTTCAAAACCCCTGTAATCACAATGCTCCATGCACATTTTCATCAGAATGCTCCATGACCCTTTTCATCAAAATGCTCCATGACCCCTGACATCACAATTTTCCATAACACCTGTAATCAAAATGTTCCATGACACTTTTCATCAGTTTGCTCCATGACCCTGTCATCACAATGCTCCCTGCACTTCTCATCACAATTCACCACGACCTTGTCATCAAAATGCTCCATGACCTTTGTCATCACAAAGCTCCATGACACTTGGCATCACAATGCTCCATGGCATTTCATCACAATGCTACATGAAACCTCTCATCACATTGCACCATGCCCTTTTCAGCAGAATCCTCCATGACGCTTGTCATCACAATGCTTGATACTCTTCTCATCACAATGCTCCATGCCCTTGTCATTACAATACTCCATGACACATGTATCAGAGTGTTCCGTGCCCTAGTCATCACAATGCTCCATGCCGAATCTCATCACAATAATCCGTGAAATTTTCAGACCAATGTTTCATGCCCTTGTCATCACAATGCTCCCTTACGACTGTCATAACAATGTTTCATGACCCCTGCCATCACAATGTTCCACGGACTTGTCATCCCAGGCTCCATGACCTTGGTCATCACAGTGCTCCAAGACGTCTGTAATCACAATGATCCGTGCCCTTGTCATCACAATGATTCATGACGCATGTCATCAGAATGCTCCATGGCCTTCTCATCAAAATGCTCCATTCCCTTGTCATCACAATGCTCCAAGACACCTGTAATTACAATGCTCCATGCCCCTTGTCATTACAGTGCTCCATGATGCTCGTCATCACAATTATCCGTGATCTTCTCATCACAATGCTCCACTGTCTTGCCATCACAATTCTCGATGCCCTGGTCATCACAATGCTCCATGTCCCATGTCATCACAATTCTCCACGTCCTAGTCATCACAATGGTCCATGACACTTCTTATCACAATGTTACATGATCTTGTCATTACAATTCTCCATGCACTTGTCATTGCAATGTTCTGTGACCCCTGACATAGCAAGCTCCTTGTGCTTGTCATCACAATGCTTCACGAAGTTGTCATGAAAATTCTCAAAGGCCCTTGTCATCACAATGCTCCATGCACTTGTCATCACATTGCTCCATGACTCTTGTCATCACAGTGTCCCAAGGCCTTGTCATCAAAATGCTCCATTACCTTTGTCATCACAATCCTCCATGACACTTGTTATCACAAAGCTCCATGCCATTGTCATCACAATGGACAATGACATATGTCATCACAATGCTCCCTGACACCTGTCTTCACAATACTCCATGACCTTGTCACCACAATGTTCCATGCCCTTGTCATCACTATGCGCCATGCCTACTGTCATCATAATAATCAATGAAACTTGTCAGACCAATGTTCCATGCCCCTGTCATCACAATGCACCATGCCCTTGTCATCACAATGCTCCATGACCCCTGTCATCACAATGCTCCGTGACTCCAGTCATCACAATGCTTCATGACCTTTGTCATCACAATGGTCCATTCCCTCGTCACTCAAGGCTCTGTGACCTTTGTCACCACAATGCTCCATGTCCTTGTCATCACAAAGCTCCATGACGCATGTCATCAGAATGCTCCATTGCCTTCTCATCACAATGCTCCTTGCGTTTGTCATCACAATGCTTCAAAACCCCTGTAATCACAATGCTCCATGCACCTTTTCATTAGAATGCTCCATGACCCTTTTCATCAAAATGCTTCATGACCCCTGACATCACAATGTTCCATAACCCCTGTAATCAAAATGTTCCATGACACTTTTCATCAATTTGCTCCATGACTCTGTCATCACAATATTCCCTGACCTTCTCATCACAATGAACCACGACATTGTCATCAAAATGGTCCATGACCTTTGTCATCACAAAGCTCCATGACCCTTGGCATCACAATGCTCCATGCCATTTCATCACAATGCTACATGAAACCTCTCATCACATTGCTCCATGCCCTTGTCAGCACAATGCTCCATGACGCTTGTCATCACAATGCTCGATACTCTTCTCATCACAATGCTCCAAGCCCTTATCATTACTATCCCCCCTGACACATGTATCACAGTGTTCCGTGCCCTAGTCATCACAATGCTCCATGCCGAATCTCATCACAATAATCCATGAAATTTTCAGACTAATGTTCCATGCCCTTGTCATCACAATGCTCCATTATCCCTGTCATAACAATGCTCCATGACAACTGCCATCACAATGTTCCACGGCCTTGTCATCCAATGCTTCATGACCCTTGTCATCACAGTCCTCCAAGACCCCTGTAATCACAATTTTCCATGCCCTTGTCATCACAAAGATTCATGACGCATGCCATCAGAATGCTCCGAGGCCTTCTCATCACAATGCTCCATGCCCTTGTCATCACAATGCTCCAAGACCCCTGTAATCACAATGCTCCATGCCCTTGTCATCACAAAGCTCCATGACACATGTCATCAGAATGCTCCATGGCCTTCTCATCACCATGCTCCATGCCTTGTCATCACAATGCTCCAACAGCCCTGTAATCACAATGCTCCATGCCCCTTTTCATCTCAATGCTCCATGAACCCTGTCATCACAATGCACCGGGTCCATCACCATAATATTTCATGCTATTGTCATCACAATGAAATCAAAACGCTCAATGACCACTGTCATCACAATGCACCAAACCCTTCTGATCACAATGTTCCATAACAACTTGTCATCACAATGCCCCATGAGGCTGGTCATCACAATTATCCATGGACTTCTTTTCACAATGCTCCATGATCTTTGCCATCACAATTCTCAATATAATTATCATCACAATGCTCCCTGACAGTTGTCATCAGTATGCTCCTTGAACCCTTTCATGACAAGGCTCCATGCATTTTTCATCACAATGATCCATTCCCTTTTCATCACAATGCTCCAAGAACCCTGTAATCACAATGCTCCATGTCCTTGTCATCACAAAGCTCCATGACGCATGTCATCAGAATGCTCCATTGCTTTCTCATCACAATACTCCATGCCCTTGTCATCACAATGCTTCAAAACCCCTGCAATCTCAATGCTCCATGCACCATTTCATCAGTATGCTCCATGACCCTTGTCATCACAAGGCTCCATGGCCCTCTCATCACAATGCTCCAGGAACTTCTCATCACATTACTCCATTCCCTTCTCATGACAATGCTCCATGACCCCTGTATTCACAGTACTCCATGAATAATTTCAGCCACATGCTCCATGACCTTCTCATCACAAAGCTCCATGACCCATGTCATCACAATGCTACATGACCACAGTCATCAAAATGATCCATGACACTTGTCCTCAGAATGTTCCATGTGCTTGTCATCCCAATGCCCCATGACCCCTGTAATAAAAATGCTCCTTGACGCTTGTCGTCACAGAGCTCCATGACACTTGTCATCACAATTCTCCATGCCTTTGTCAGCAAAATGCTACATGACCTTGTCTTCACAATGCTCTATGCAATTGTCATCACAATTCTCCTTTACCAGTGTCATCACAATCCTCCGTGACCATTGGGATCACATTGTTTCATGCCCTTGTCATCACAATGCTCCGTGATTCTTGAAATCAAAATGATCCATGACCTGTGTCATCACAATGCTCCAAACTCTTGTGATCACAATGTTCCATAACAGTTGTCATCACAACGCTCCATGATGCCTGTCATCACAATACTCCATGCCCTTGTCATCAAAATGCTCCATGAACTTTGTCATCACAATGCTCAATACACTTGTCATCACAAAGCTCCCTGACACTTTTCGTCAGAATGCTCCTTGAACCCTGTCATGAAAAGGCTCCATGCCTTTTTCATCACAGTGCTCCATGCCCTTTTCCTCACAATGCTCCATGCCATTGTCATCACAATACTCCACAAGCTTGTCATCAGAATGCTCCATTACGCTTGTCATCACAATGTTCCATGATCCCTGTCATCACAATGCCCCATGACACCTGTCATCACAATGCTCCATGCCCCTTGTCATTACAGTGCTCCATGACGCTCGTCATCAAAATTATCCATGGTTTCTCATCACAATGCTCCACGGTCTTACCATAACAATGCTCCATGACACTTCTCATCACAATGTTATATGCTCTTGTCATCACAGTTCTCCATGCACTTGTCATCGCAATGCTCCATGACCCCTGTCATAGCAAGCTCCATGTGCTTTTCATCACAATGCTTCAGGAACTTGTCATCAAAATTCTCAATGGCCCTTGTCATCACAATCCTCCATGCCCTTGTCATCAAAATGCTCCATGACCCTTGTCATCACAATGCTCCAAACCCCTGTCATCACAATGCTCCATTAACTTTGTCATCACATTCCTCCATGACACTAGCCATCACAATACTCCATGCCATTGTCATCACAATGGACCATGACATATGTCATCACATGCCCCCAGACCCCTGTCTTCACAGTACTCCATGACCTTCTCATCACAATGCTCCATGCTCTTCTCATCAGAATGTGCCTTGCCCACTGTCATCACACTAAAAAATGAAACTTGTCAGACCAATGCACCATGCCCCTGTCATCAGAATGCTCCATACCCTTGTCATCACAATGTTCCGTGACTCCAGTCATCACAATGCTTCATGACCTTTGTCATCACAATGGAACTTAACCTCGTCATCACAAGGCTCTGTGACCATTGTCACCACAATGCTCCATGAACTTTTCATCACAATGCTCTGTGACCGTTGTCATCACAAAGTTCCATGAATTTGTCAGCACAATGCTCCATGACCCTTGTCATCACAATGCTCCATGCGCTTCTCAGCACAATGCTCCATGATCCATGTCATCAAAATGCACCATGCAATTGTCAACACAATGCTCCACAGTCTTTTCATCACAATGCTCCATAAACCTTGTCATCACAATGCTCCATGCACTTCTCATCAAAATGCTTTCTCACCACTGATATCACAATGCTCCATCAGTAGTCATCACAATACTCCCTCACCACTGTCATCACAATTTTCCATGGCGTCTGTCATCACAATGCCACATGCCATATCATCACAATGCTCCATGACCCCTGAAATCAAAATGTTCCATATCCTCTGTCATCGGAATGCTCCATCACCCTTTTCATCACAATGCTCCAAGACCCCTGACATCACAATATTCCATAACCACTGTCATCAAAATGTTCCATCACCCTTTTCATCAAATTGCTCCATGACCCTGTCATCACAATGCACCATGTCCATCATTATAATGCTTCATGCTACTGTCATCACAATGAAATCAATATGCTCCATGACCTCTGTCATCAAAATGCTCCAAACCCTTGTGATCACAATGTTCCATAACCATTGTCATTACAATGCAACATGACGCTCATCATCACAATTATCCATCGTCTTCTCATCACAGTGCTCCATGACCTTTGTCATCACAACGCTCAATACACTTGTCATCACAATGCTCCCTGACACTTGTCATCAGTATGCTCCTTAAACCCTGTCATGACAAGGCTCCATGCCTTTTTCATCACAATGATCCATACCATTTTCATCACAATGCTCCAAGACTCCTGTAATCACAATGCTCCATGCCCTTGTCATCACAAAGATCCATGACGCATGTCTTCTGAATGCTCCATGGCCTTCCCATCACAATGCTCCATGCCCTTGTCATCACAATGCTCCAACAGCCCTATAATCACAATGCTTCATGCCCCTTTTCATCTCAATGCTCCATGAACCCTGTCATCACAATGCACCGTGCCCATCACCATAATATTTCATGCTATTGTCATCACAATGAAATCAAAATGCTCAATGACGTCTGTCATCACAATGCACCAAACCATTCTGATCACAATGTTCCATAACACTTGTCATCACAATGCCTATGAAGCTGTTCATAACAATTATCAATGGACTTCTCATCACAATGCTCAATACACTTATCATCACAATGCTCCCTGACAGTTGTCATCAGTATGCTCTTTGAACCCTGTCATGACAAGGCTCTATGCATTTTTCATCACAATGATCCATTCCCTTTTCATCACAATGCTCCAAGACCCCTGTAATCACAATGCTCCATGCCCCTATTCATCAGAATGCTCCATTAGACTTGTCATCACAAGGCTCCATGGTCTTCTCATCACACTGCTCCAGGACCTTGTCATCAAAATGCTCCATTCCCTTGTCATCACAATGCTCCTTGACCACTGTCATCACAATACTCCATGAACATTTTAAGGCCAATGCTCCATGACCGTCTCATCACAATGCTCCATTACCCTTGTCATCACAATGCTCCATGACCCCTCTCATCACAATGCTCCATGACACCTGTCATCACAATGCTCCATGCCACTTGTCATTACAGTGACCCATGACGCTCTTCATCATAATTATCCATGGGCTTTTCATCACAATGTTCCACGGTCTTGCTATCACAATTCTCCATGCCCTGTTCGTCACAGTGCTCCATGTCCCAAGTCATTACAATTCTCCAAGTCATTGTCATCACAATGCTTCGTGACACTTCTCATCACAATGTTTCATGATCTTGTCATCACAATTCTCCATGCACTTGTCATCACAATGCTCTATGACCACTGTCATAGCAAGCTCCATGAGCTTGTCATCACAATGCTTCACGACGTTGTCATCAAAATTCTCAATGGCCCTTGTCATCACAATTTTCCATGCCCTTGTCATCACAATGCTCCTTGACCCTTGTCATCACAATGTTCCAAGCCCTTGTCATCAAAATGCTCCATGACCTTTTTCATCACAATCCTCCATGACACTTGGTATCACAATGCTCCATGCCATTGTCATCACAATGGACAATGACATATGTCATCACAATGCTCCCTGACACCTGTCTTCACAATACTCCATGACCTTGTCATCACAATGTTCCATGACCTTGTCATCACAATGTGCCATGCCCACTCTCATCACAATAATCCATAATCTTGTCAGAGCAATGCTCCAAAACCCCTGTCATCACAGTGCTCCGTGCCTCCAGTCATCACAATGCTCCATGACCCATTTCATCACAATGCTCCGTGACTCCAGTCATCACAATGCTTCATGACCTATCTCATCACTATGGTCCATGCCCTCGTCACACAAGGCACTGTGATCTTTTTCACCACAATGCTCCATGAATATTTCATCACAATGCTCTGTGTCCCTTGTCATCAAAATGCTCCATGCCTTTGTCAGCACAATGCTCCCTGACACTTGTCATCAAAATGCTCCATGCGCTTGTCAGCACAATGCTCCATGACCCATGTCATCACAATGTGCCATGCGCTTGTCATCACAATACTCTACAACCTTATCATTGCTATGCTCCATAACACTGGTCATCACAATGATCCATGCACTTCTCATCGAAATGCCCTCTCACCACATATATCACAATGTTACATCACTAGTCATCACAATACTCCCTCACCCCTGTCATCACAATGTTCCATAACCCCTGTAATCAAAATGCTCCATGACCCTTTTCTACACAAAGCTCCATGACCACTGACATCACAATATTCTATAACCACTGTCATCAAAATATTCCATGACACTTTTCATCAAATTGCTCCATGACCCTGTCATCACAATGCTCCCTGCCCTTCTCATCACAATGAACCACACCCTTGTCATCAAAATGCTCCATGACCTTTGTCATCACAAATGTGCATGACCCTTTGCATCACAATGCTCCATTTCATTGTCATCACAATGCTCTATGAACCCTCTCAGCACATTGCTCCATGCACTAGTCATTACAATCCTGCATGATCTATGTATCACAGTGTTCCGTGCCCTTGTCATCACAATGCTCCATGCCCACTCTCATCACAATAATCCATGAAAATTTTCAGACCAATGCCCCATTCCCTTGTCATCACAAACCTCCATTACACCTGTCATAACAATGCTCCATGACCACTTCCATCACAAGGTTCCACGGCCTTGTCATCACAAGCCTCGATGACCCTTGTCATCAAAATGCTCCAAGACCCCTGTAATCACAAAGCTCCATGCCCTGGTCATCACAAAGATCAATGACACATGTCATCAGAATGCTCCATGGCCTTCTCATCACAATGCTCCATGCCCCTGTAATCACAATGCTCCAACACACCTGTAATGACAATGCTCCATGCCCCTTTTCATCTCAATGCTCCATGAACCCTGTCATCACACTGCACCGTGCCCATCACCATAATATTTCATGCTATTGTCATCACAATGAAATCAAAATTCTCAATGACCTCAGTCATCACAATTCACCAAACCCTTCTGATCAAAATGTTCCATAACACTTGTCATCACAATGCCCCATGACGCTGGTCATCACAATGATCCATGCCGTTTTCATCACAATGCTCCAAAACCCCTGTAATCACAATGCTCCATGTCCTTGTCATCACAAAGCTCCATGACGCATTTCATCAGAATGCTCCATTGCCTTCTCATCACAATGCTCCATGCCCTTGTCATCACAATGCTTCAAAACCCCTGTAATCACAATGCTCCATGCACCATTTCATCAGAATTCTCCATGACCCTTTTCATCAAAATGATCCATGACCCCTGACATCACAAAGTTTCATAACCACTGTCATCAAAATGTTCCATGACACTTTTCATCAATTTGCTCCATGACCCTGTCATCACAATGCTCCCTGCCTTGCTCATCACAATGCACCACAACCTTGTCATCAAAATGCTCCATGACTTTGTCATCACAAAGCTCTATGACGCTTGGCATCACAATGCTCCTTGCCATATCATCACAATGCTACATGAAACCTCTCATCATATTGCTCCATGCCCTTGTCAGCACAATGCTCCATGACACTTGTCACACCAATCCTCGATACTCTTCTCATCACAATGCTCCATGCCCTTATCATTACAATCCTCCATGACACATGTATCACAGTGTTCCGTGCCCTAGTCATCATAATGCTCAATGCCGAATCTCATTACAATAATCCATGAAATTTTCAGACCAATGTTCCATGCCCTTGTCATCACAATCCTCCATTACCCCTGTCATAACAATGCTCCATGACCCGAGCCAACACAATGTTCCACGGCCATGTCATCCAAGGCTCCATGGACCTTGTCATCACAATGCTCCATGACCCCTGTAATCACAATGCTCCATGCCCTTGTCGTCACAAAGATCCATGACCCATGTCATCAGAATGCTCCATGGACTTCTCATCACAATGCTCCATGCCCTTGTAATCACAATGCTCCAAGACCCCTGTAATCACAATGCTCCATGCCCCTATTCATCAGAATGCTCGATGAGACTTGTCATCACAGGACTCCATGGTTTTCTCATCACACAGCTCCAGGAACTTGTCACCACAATGCTCCATTCCCTTGTCATCACAATGCTCCTTGACCACTGTCATCACAATACTCCATGAACATTTTCAGCCCAATGCTCCATGAACTTCCAATCACAATGCTCCATGACCCTTGTCATCACATTGCTCCATGACCCCTCTCATCACAATGCTCCATGTCCCATGTCATCACAATTCTCCACGTCTTTGTCATCACAATGCTCCATGACGCTTCTTATCACAATGTTACATGAACTTGTCATCACAATTCTCCATGCACTTGTCATTGCAATGCTCTATGACGCCTCTTATAGCAAGCTCCATGCATTTGTCATCACAGTGTTTCACAACGTTGTCATCAAAATTCTCAATGGCCCTTGTCATCACAATGCTCCATGCCCTTGTCATCACAATGCACCATGACCATTGTCATCACAATGTCCCAAGCCCTTGTGATCAAAATGCTACATTAACTTTGTCATCTCAATCCTCCATGTCACTTGGTATCACAATGCTCCATGCCATTGTCATCACAATGGACAATGATATATGTCATCACAATGCTCCCTGACACCTCTCTGCACAATACTCCATGAACTTGTCATCACAATGTTCCATGCCCTTGTCATCACTATGCTCCAAGACCCCTGTAATCACAATGCTCCATGCCCCTTGTCATTACAGTGATCCATGACGCTAGTCATCACAATTATCCGTGATCTTCTCATCACAATGCTCCACGGTCTTGCCATCACAATGCTCCATGCCCTGGTCATCACAATGCTCCATGTCCCATGTCATCACAATTCTCCACGTCCTTGTCATCACAATGCTCCATTACACTTCTTATAACAATGTTACATGATCTTTTCATCACAATTCTCCAGGCACTTGTCATCGCAATGCTCTATGACACCTGTCATAGCAGGCTCCATGCGCTTGTCATCACAATGCTTCACGACGTTGTCATCAAAATTCTCTATGGCCCTTGTCATCACAATGCTCCATGACCCTTGTCATCACAATGTCCCAAGCCCTTGTCATCAAAATGCTCCATTACCTTGGTCATCACAATCCTCCATGACACTTGGTATCACAATGCTCCATGCCATTTTCATCACAATGGACAATGATATATGTCATCACAATGCTCCCTGACACCTGTCTTCACAGTACTCCATGCCCTTGTCATCACAATGTTCCATGCCCTTGTCATCACAATGTGCCATGCCCACTGTCATCACAATAACCCATGAAAGTAGTCAGACCAATGTTCCATGCCCCTGTCATCACAATGCTCCGTGACTCCAGTCATCACAATGCTTCATGACCTTTGTCATCACAATGGTCCATGCCCTCGTCACACAAGGCTCTGTGACCTTTGTCACCACAATGCTCCATGAATTTCTCATCACAATGCTCTTTGTCCCTTGTCATCACGATGCTCCAAGACACCTGTAATCACAATGCTCTATGCATTTTTCATCACAAAGATCCATGACACATGTCATCAGAATGCTCCATGGCCTTCTCATCACAATGCTCCATGCCCTTGTCGTCACAATGCCCCACACCCCTGTAATCACAATGCTCCATGCCCCTTTTCATCTCAATGCTCCATGAACCCTGTCATCACAATGCACGGTGCCCATCACCATAATATTTCATGCTATTGTAATCACAATGAAATCAAAATGCTCAATGACCTCTGTCATCACAATGCACCAAACCCTTCTGATCACAATGTTCCATAACACTTGTCATCACAATGCCCTATGACGCTGGTCGTCACAATTATCAATGGACTTCTCATCAAAATGCTCCTTGCCCTTGTCATCACAATTTTTCAAAACCCCTGTAATCACAATGCGCCATGCACCTTTTCATCAGAATGCTCCATGACACTTTTCATCAAAATGCTCCATGACCCCTGATATCACAATGTTCCATAACCCCTCTCATAAAAATGTTACATGACAATTTTAATCAATTTGTTCCATGACTCTGTCATCACAATGCTCCCTGCCTTTCTCATCAAAATGCACCACGACCTTGTCATCAAAATGCTCCATGACCTTTGTCATCACAAAGATCCATGATCCTTGGCATCACAATTCTCTATGCCATTTCATCACAATGCTACATGAAACCTCTCATCACATTGCTCCATGCCCTTGTAAGCACAATGCTCCGTGACGCTTGTCATCACAATGCTCGATACTCTTCTCATCACAATGATCCATGCCCTTTCCATTACAATCCCCATGACACATGTATCACAGTGTTCCGTGCCCTAGTCATCACAATGCTCCATGCCGAATCTCATCACAATAATCCATGAAATTTTCAGACTAATGTTCCATGCCCTTGTCATCACAATGCTCCATTACCTCTGTCATAAAAATGCTCCATGACCCCTGCCATCACAATGTTCCACGGCCTTGTCATCCAAGGCTCCATTACCCTTGTCATCACAGTGCTCCAAGACCCCTGTAATCACAATGCTCCATGCCCTTGTCATCACAATGCTCCAAGACCTCTGTAATCACAATGCTCCATGCCCCTTGTCATTACAGTGCTCCATGACGCTCGTCATCACAATTATCCGTTATATTCTCATCACAATGCTCCACGGTCTTGCCATCACAATGCTCCATGCCCTGGTCATCACAATGCTCCATGTCCCATATCATCACAATTCTCCACGTCTTTCTCATCACAATGCTCCTTGACACTTCTTATCACAATATTACATGATCTTGTCATCACAATTCTCCATGCACTTGTCATCACAATGCTCTATGACCCCTGTCATAGCAAGCTCCATGCCCTGGTCATCACCATGCTCCATGTCCCATATCATCACAATTCTCCAACTCTTTCTCATCAAAATGCTCCTTGACACTTCTTATCACAATATTACATGATCTTGTCATCACAATTCTCCATGCACTTGTCATCGCAATGCTCTATGACCCCTTCATAGTAAGCTCCATGCACTTGTCATCAGAATGCTTCACGACGTTGTCATCAAAATTCTCAATGGCCCTTGTCATCACAATGCTCCATGCCCTTGTCATCACAATGATCCATGACGATTGTCATCACTATGTCCCAAGCCCTTGTCATCAAAATGCTCCATTATCTTTGTCATCACAATCCTCCATGACACTTGGTATCACAATGCTCCATGCCATTGTCATCACAATGGACAATGATATATGTCCTCACAGTGCTCCCTGACACCTGTCTTCACAATACTCCATGACCTTGTCATCACAATGTTCCATGCCCTTGTCATCACAATGTGCCATTCCCACTCTCATCACAATAATCCATGAAACTTGTCAGACCAATGTTCCATGCCCCTGTCATCACAATGCTCCATGCCCTTGTCATCACAATGCTCCATGATCCCTGTCATCACAATGCTCCGTGACTCCAGTCATCACAATGCTTCATGACCTTTGTCATCACAGTGGTCCATGCCTTTGTCACAAAAGGCTCTGTGACCTTTGTCACTACAAAGCTCCATATCCTTGCCATCACAATTTTCCATGCCCACTGTCATCACAATAATACATGAAACTTTTCAGACAAATGATCCATGCCTTCTTCACACAAGGCTCTGTGATCTTTTTCACCACAATGCTCCATGAACTTTTCATCACAATGCTCTGTGTCCCTTGTCATCATAATGCTCTATGACTTTGTCAGCACAATGCTCCATGACACTTTTCATCAAAATGCTCCATGCGCGTGTCAGCACAATGCTCCATGAAAAATGTCATCACAATGCGCCATGCGCTTTTCATCACAATGCTCCACATCCTTTTCATTGCTATGCTCCATAACATTTGTCATCGCAATGCTCCATTTACTTCTCATCAAAATGCTCTCTCACCACATATATCACAATGTTCCATCACTAGTCATCACAATACTCCCTCACCCCTGTCATCACAATGTTCCATGACCACTGTCATCACAATGCTACATGCCCTTATCATCACAATGCTCCATGACTCCTGACATCACAATGTTCCATAACCCCTGTGATCAAAATGCTCCATGACCCTTTTCATCACAAAGCTACATGACCCTTGACATCACAATGTTCTATAACACCTGTCATCAAAATGTTCCATGACACTTTTCATCAAATTGCTCCATGACCCTGTCATCACAATGCTCCCTGTCCTTCTCATCACAATGCACCACACCTTTGTCATCAAAATGCTCCATGACCTTTGTCATAACAAAGGTCCATCACCCTTGGAATCACAATGCTCCATTCCATTGTCATCATAATGTTCCATGAACCCTCTCATCACATTGCTTCATGCACTTTTCATCCCAAATCTCCATGACGCTTGTCATCACAATGCTCGATGCCCTTCTCATCACAATGCTCCATTCCATTGTCACTACAATCCTGCATCATCTATGTATCACAGTGTTCCGTGCCCTTTTCATCACAATGTTCCATGACCACTCTCATCACAATAATCCATGAAAAATTTCACACCAATGCCCCATGCACTTGTCATCACAATGCTCCATTACCCCTGTCATAACAATGCTCCATGACCAATGCCATCACAATGTTCAACGGCCTTGTCATCACAAGCCTCCAAGACCCTTGTCATCACAAGGCTCCATGGCCCTCTCATCACAATGCTCCAGGAAATTCTCATCACATTACTCCATTCCCTTCTCATCACAATGCTCCATGACCCCTGTTATCACAGTACTCCTTGAGTATTTTCAGCCCAATACCCCATGACCTTCTCATCACAAAACTCCATGACCCATGTCATCACAATTCTAAATGACGACAGTCATCAAAATGATCCATGCCACTTGACATCAGAATGTTCCATGCGCTTGAAATCCCAATGATCCTTGACCCATGTAATCACAATGCTCCTTGACGCTTGTCGTCACAGAGCTCCTGACATTTGTCATCACAATTCTCCATGCCTTTGTCAGCAAAATGCTACATGACCTTGTCATCACAATGCTCCATGCACATGTCATCACAATGCCCCATGACCCCTGACATCAAAATGTTCCATATCCTCTGTCATCAGAATGCTCCATCACCCTTTTCATCACAATGCCCCAAGACCCATGACATCACAATGTTCCATAACCACTGTCATCAAAATGTTCCATGACACTTTTCATAAAATTGCTCCATGACCCTGTAATCACAATGCACCATGTCCATCATCATAATTCTTCATGCTATTGTCATCACAATGAAATCAATATGCTCCATGACCTCTGTCATCAAAATGCTCCAAACCCATGTGATCACAATGTTCCATAACCATTGACATCACAATGCACCATTACGCTCATCATCACAATTATCCATGGTTTTCTCATCACAGTGCTCAATGACCTTTGTCATCACAATGCTCAATAAACTTGTTATCACAATGCTCCCTGACACTTGTCATCAGTATGCTCCTTGAACCCTGTCATGAAAAGGCTCCATGCATTTTTCATCACAATGATCCATACCATTTTCATCACAATGCTCCAAGACCCCTGTAATCACAATGCTCCATGCACCTTTTCATCAGAATGCTCTATGAGACATGTCATCACAAGTCTCCATGGTTTTCTCATCACAATGCCCCAGGACCTTGTCATCACAATACTCCATTCCCTTGTCATCACAATGCCCCATTACCCATGTCATCACAATACTCCATGAATATTTTCAGCCCAATGCTCCATGACCTTCTTATCACAATGCTCCATGACCCTGTCATCACAAAGCTCCATGACCACAGTCATCACAGCGCTCCTTGACCCCTGACAACACAATGATCTGGGAATCTTGTCATCAAAATGCTCCATGACTCCTGTCATCACAATGCTCCGTGACTCCAGTCATCACAATGATTCATGACCTTTGTCCTCACAGTGGTCCATGCCCTCGTCACACATGGCTCTGTGATCTTTGTCACCACAATGCTCCATGAAATTTTCATCACAATGCTCTGTGTCCCTTGTCATCACAATGCTCCATGCCTTTGTCAGCACAATTCTCCATGACAATATTCATCACAATGCTCCATGCGCTTGTCCGCACAATGCTCCACAACCTTGTCATCACAGTGCTCCATAAACCTTGTCATCACAATGCTCCATGCACTTCACATCAAAATGCTCTCCCACCACAGATATCATAAAGTTCCATCACTAGTCATCACAATACTCCCTCACCCTTGTCATCACAATGTTCCAGGACCCCTGTCATCAACATGCTCCATGATCCTTTTCATCATAATCCTCCATGACCCCTGACATCACAATGTTCCATAACCCCTGTCATAAAAATGTCCCATGACAATTTTCATCAAATTGCTCCATGACCCTTTCATCACAATGATCCCTGCCCTTCTCATACACAGTTCACCACACGCTTCTAATCAAAATGCTCCATGACTTTTGGCATCACATAGGTACATGACCCTTGGCATCACAATGCTCCATGCCCTTGTCATCAAAATGCTCCATGAACACTCTCATCACATTGTTCCATGCCCTTGTCATCACAGGCTCCGTGATGCTTTTCATCACAATGCTCGATGCTCTTCTTAACACAATGCTCCATGCCCTTGTCATTACAATCTGCCATGACCCATGTATCACAGTGTTCTGTGCCCTTGTCATCACAATGCTCCATGCCCCCTCTCATCACAATAATCCATGAAGCTTTTCAGACCAATGCTCCATGCCCTTGTCATCAAAATGCTCCATTACCCCTGTTATAACAATGCTCCATGACACCTGCCATTACAATGTTCCACGGCCTCGTCATCCAAGGCTCCATGACCCTTGTCATAACAATGCTCCAAGACCCCTGTAATCACAATGATCCCTGCCCGTGTCATCACAGAGATCTATGATGCATGTCATCAGAATGCTCCATGCCCTTCTCATCACAATGCTCCAAGACCCCTGTAATCACAGTGCTCCATGCCCCTTTTTATCTCAATGCTCCATGAACCCTGTCATCACAATGCACCATGCACATCATCATAATGCTTCATGCTATTTCCATCACAATGAAATCAAAATGCTCCATGACATCTGTCATCACAATGCTAAAAACCCTTGTGATCACAATGTTCCATAATATTTGTCATCACAATGCCCCATGACACTCGTCATCACAATTATGAATGGTTTAATCATCACAATGCTCCATGACCTTTGTCACCACAATACTCAATACACTTATCACCACAATGCTCCCTGACACTGTCATCAGTATGCTCCATGAACCCTGTCATGAAAATGCTCCATGCCTTTTTAATCACAATGATCCTTTCCCTTTTCATCACAATGCTGAAAGACCCCTGTAATCACAATGCTCCCTGCCCTTGTCATCACAAAGCTCCATGACACATGCCATCTGAATGCTCCATGGCCTTCTCATCACAATGCTCCATGCCCTTGACATCACAATGCTCCAAGTACACTGTCATCAGAGTGCTCCGTGACTACAGTCATCACAGTGATTCATGACATTTGTCATCACAATGTTCCATCACCTCGTCACACAAGACTTTGTGACCTTTGTCACCACAATGCTCCATGAACTATTCATCACAGTGCTCTGTGACCCTTGTCATCACAAAGCTCCATGCCATTGTCAGCACAATGCTCCATGACCGTTGTCAGCACAATGCTCGATGCGCGTGTAAGCACAATGCTCCATAACCCATGTCATCACAATGCTCCCTGCACTTCTCAGCACAATGCACCACACACTTGTTATCAATATGCTCCATGACCTTTGTCATCACAAAGTTCCATGACACTTGGCATCACAATGCTCCATTCCATTGTCATCACAATGCTCCATGAACACTCTCATCACATTGCTCCATGCACTTGTCATCACAAATCTCCATGAGGCTTGTCATCACAACGCTCGATGCCCTACTCATCACAATGCTACATGTCCTTGTCATTACAATCCTGCATGATCTATGTATGACCGTTTTCCGTGCCCTTGTCATAACAATGCTCCATGACCCCTGCCATCACAAAGTTCCACGGCCTTGTTATCACAAGCCTCCATGAAACTTGTCATCACAATGCTCCAAGACCCCTCTAATCAAATGCTCCATGCCCTTGTCATCACAAAGCTCCATGACGCAAGTCATCAGAATGATCCATGGCCTTCTCATTACAATGCTCCATGCCCTTGTCATCACAATGCTCCAAGACCACTGTAATCACAGTTCTCCATGCTCCTTTTCATCTCAATGCTCCATGAACCCTGTCATCACAATGCACCATGCCCATCACCATAATATTTCATGCTATTGTCATCACAATGAAATCAAAATGCTCAATGACCTCTGTCATCACAATGCTCCAAACCCTTCTGATCACAATGTTCCATAACTCTTGTCATCACAATGCCCCATGAGGCTGGTCATCACAATTATCAATGGTCTTCTCATCAAAATTCTCCTTGATCTTTGTGATCACAATGCTCAATACACTTATCATCACAATGCTCCCTGACTCTTCTCATCAGTATGCTCCTTGAACCCTGTCATGACAAGGCTCCATGCAATTTTCATCACAATTATCCATGCACTTTTCATCACAATGCTCCAAGACTCCTGTAATCACAATGCTCCATGTTTTTGTCATCACAAAGCTCCATGACGCATGTCATCAGAATGCTCCATGACTTTCGCATCACAATGCCCCATGCCCTTGTCATCACAATGCTACAAAACCCCTGTAATCACAATGCTCCATGCACCTTTTCATCAGAATGCTCCATGACACTTGTCATCAAAAGGCTCCATGGTCCTCTCATCACAATGCTCCAGGACCTTGTCATCACACTGCTCCATTCCCTTGTCATCACAATGCTCCATGACACCTGTCATCACAATACTACATGTACATTTTCAGCGCAATGCTCAATGACCGTCTCATTACAATGTTCCATGACCAATGTTTTCACAATGCTCCATGACCACAGTCATCAAAATGCTCCATGACCCCTGTCATCACAGTGGTCCATGCCCTCGTCATCAAAAGGCTCTGTGACATTTGTCACCACAATTCTCCATGAAATTTTCATCACAATGTTCTCTTACTCATGTCATAACTATGCTCCATGCCTTTGTCAGCACAATGCTCCATGACACTTGTCATCACAATGCTCCATGCGCTTGTCCGCAAAATGCCCCATGACCTGTGTCATCACAATGCGACATGCACTTGTCATCACAATGCTCCACAACCTTGTCATCACAGTTCTCGATAAACCTTGTTGTCACAATGCTCCATGCACTTCCCATCAAAATGCTCTCCCATCACTGATATCATAGTGTTCCATCACTTGTCATCACTATACTACCTCACCACTGTCATTACAATGTTCCATGACCCCTGTCATCACAATGCTCCATGACCCTTTTCATCACAATGCTCCCTGACCCCTGACATCACAATGTTCCATAACCCCTGTCATCAAAATGTCCCATGACACTTTTCATCAAGTTGCTCCATGACCCTTTCATCACAATGCTCACTGCACTTCTCATCACAGTACACCATGCCGTTGTCATCAAAACCCTCCATGACCTTTGTCATCACAAAGCTCCGTGACCCTTGGCATCACAATGCTCCATGCCATTGTCATCAAAATGCTCCATGAAACCTCTCATCACATTGTTATATGTCCTTGTCATCACAGGCTCCATGATGCTTTTCATCACAATGCTCAATGCTCTTCTTAACACAAAGCTCCAAGGCTTGTCATTACAATCCTCCATGACCCATGTATCACAGTATTCCGTGCCCTTGTCATCACAATGCTCCATGCCCCCTCTCATCACAATAATCCATGAAAATTTTCAGACCAATGCTCCATGCCCTTGTCATGAAAATGCTCCATTACCCCTGTTGTAACAATGCTCCATAAAAACTGCCATTACAATGTTCCACGGCCTTCTCATCACAAGGCTTCATGACCCTTGTCATCACAATGCTCCAAGACACCTGTAATCACAATGCTCCATGCCTTTGTCATCACAAATCTCCATGACGCATGTCATCAAAATGGGCCTTCGCCTTCTCATCACAATGCTCCATGACCTGGTCATCGCAATGCTCCAAGACCCCTGTAATCACAATGCTCCATGCCCCTTTTCATCTCAATGCTCCATGAACCCTGTCATCACAGTGCACCATGCCCATCATCATAATGCTTCATGCTATTGTCATCACAATGAAATCAAAATGCTCCATGACCTCTGTCATCACAATGCTCTAAACCCTTGTGATCACAATGTTCCATAACACTTGTCATCACAACGCCCCATGACGCTCATCATCACAATTATCCATGGTATTTTATTCACAATACTCCATGACCTTTGTCATCACAATGGTCAATAAACTTGTCATCACAATGCTTCCACACTGTGGTCGTCAATATGCTCCTTGAAACCTGTCATGACAAGGCTCCATGCATTTTTCATCACAATAATACTTGCACTTTTCATCACAATACTCCAAGACCCCTGTAATCACAATGCTCCATGCCCTTGTCATCACAATGCTTAATGAAGCATGTCTTCAAAATGCTCCATTGCCTTCTCATCAACATGCTCCATGCCCTTTTCATCACAATGCTCCATTCCCTTGTCATCAAAATGCTCCATGACCCGTGTCATCACAATACTCCATGAATATTTTCAGCCCTGTGCTCCATGACCTCTTCACAATGCCCCATGAACCCAGTCATCACTATGCTCCATGACCACTGTCATCACAACGATCCATGATCCCTGACAACACAGTGATCCTGGACTCTTGTCATCAAAATGCTCCATGACACTTGTCATCACAATGATCCATTCCCTTGTCATCACAATGCTCCATAACCCTTGTCATCACAAGGCTCCAAGCCCTTGTCATCACAATGCTCCGTTATATTTGTCATCACATTTCTCCATGACACTTGGCATCACAGTGCTCCATGCCGTTGTCATCACAATGGATCATGACATATGTCACCACAATGCTCCCTGACACCTGTCTTCACAATAATCTATGACCTTGTCATAACAATGTCTCATGCCCTTTTTATCACAATGCGCCATGCCCACTGTCATCACAATAATCCAAGAAATTTATCAGACCAATGCCCCATGACCCTTGTCATCACAATGCTCCATGACCCCTGCCATCACAATACTCCATGAATATTTTCAGCCCAATGCTCCATGACCTTCTCATCACAATGCTCCAAGATCCCTTTAATCACAATGCTCCTTGCCCCTTTTCATCTCAATGCTCCATGAACCCTGTCATCACAATGATCCATGCCCATCATCATAATGCTTCATGCTATTTTCATCACAATGAAATCAAAATGCTCCATGACCTCTGTCATCACAATGTTCCAAACCCTTGTGATCACAATGTTCCATAACAGTTGTCATCACAACGCCCCATTACGCTCGTCATCACAATTATCAATGGTCTTCTCATCACAATGGTCCATGACTTTTGTCATCACAATGCTCAATACACTTGTCATCACAATGCTCCATGAGCTTGTCAGCACAATGCTCCCTGACACTTGTCATCAGTATGCTCCTTGAACACTGTCATAACAAGGATCCATGCCTATTTCATCACAATGATCCATTCCATTTTCATCACAATGCTCCAAGACCACTGTTATCACAATGCTCCGTGACTTCAGTCATCAAAATGCTTCATGACATTTGCCATCACAATGGTCCATGACCTCGTCACACAAAGCTCTGTGACCTTTGTCACCACAATGCTCCATGAACTTTTAATCAAAATGCTCTGTGACCCCTGGCATCACAACGCTCCATGCCTTTGTCAGCAAAATGCTCCATGACCCTTGTCATCACAATGCTCCATGAGCTTGTCAGCACACTGCTCCATGACCGATGTCAACACAAGGTGCCATGCGCTTGTCAACACAGTGCTTCACATCTTTGTCATCACAATGCACCATAAAACTTGTCATCACAATACTCCATGCACTTCTCAAGAAAATGCTCTCTCACCACTGATATCACAATGTTCCATCACTAATCATCACAATACTCACTAACCCCTTTCATCACAATGTTCCATGACCCCACTCATCACAATGCTACATGCCCTGATCGTCACAATGTACCACTCCTTTGTCATCAAAATGCTGCATGACCTTTGTCATCACAAAGCTCCATGACCCTTGGCATCACAATGCTCCATGCCATTGTCATCACAATGCTCCATGAAGCCTCTCATCATATTGCTCCATGCCCTTGTCATCACAAAGCTCCAAGGCGCTTGTCATCACAATGCTCGATGTCCTTCTCATCACAATGTTCCATGCCCTTGTCATTACAATCCTCCATGACCCATGTATCAAAGTGTACCTTGCCCTTGTCATCATAATGCTCCATGCACACTCTCATCACAATAATCCATGAAACTTTTCAGACCAATGCTCCATGCCCTTGTCATCACAATGCTCCATTACTCCTGTCATAACAATGCTCCATGACCCCTGCCATCACAAGGATCAACGGCCTTGTCATCACAAGACTCCATGACACTTGTCATCACAATGCTCCAAGGCCCTGTAATCACAATGCTCCATGCCCTTGTCATCACAAAGCTCCATGACGCATGTCATCAGAATGCTTCATGGCCTTCTCATTCACAATGCACCATGCCCTTGTCATCACAATGCTCCATGACCCCTGTCATCACAATGATCCATGACCGCAGTCATCAAAACGATCCATCACCCCTGACAACACAATGATCAGGGACTCTTGTCATCAAAATGCTCCATGACCCTTCTCATCACAATGATCTATGCCCTTGTTATCCCAATGCTCCATGACCCCTGTAATCACAATGTTCAGTGACGCTTGTCATCACAGTGCTCCATAACCCTTGTCATCAAAATGTTCCATGCATTTGTCAGCAAAATGCTTCATTTACTTGTCATCACAATGCTCTATTCCCATTGTCATCAAAATCCTCGATGAAACTTGGGTTCACATTGCTTGATGCCCTTGTCATCACAATGCTCCATGGTCCTTGAAATGAAAATGATCTATGACCTCTGTCATCACAATGCTCCATGCCCACTGTCATAGCAATAATCCATGAAACTTGTCAGGCCAATGCTCCATGCCCCTGTCATCACAATGCTCCATGCCCTTGTAATCACAATGCTCCATTACCCCTCACATCATAATGTTCCTTGACTGCAGTCATCACAATGCTTTATGACCTTTGTCATCACAATGGTCCATCCCCTCGTCATCACATTGCTCTGTAACACTTGTCATCACAATGCTCCATGACTTTGTCAGCACAATGCTCCATGACCCTTGTCATCACAATGCTCCATGTGCTTCTCAACACAATGCTCCGAGACACATGTCATCACAATGTGCCATGCACTTGTCATCACAATGCTCCACAACCTTGTCATCAATATGCTCCATAAATCTTTTTATCACAATGCTCCATGCACTTCTCATCTAAATGCTCTCTCACCACTGATATCACAATGTTCCATCACTAGTCATCACAATACTCCCTCACCCCTGTTATCACAATGTTCCATGACACCTGTCATCAAAATGCTACATGCACTTATCATCACAATGCTCCATGACCACTGACATCACAATGTTCCATGACCCCTGTCATCAAAATGTTCCCTGAGGAAAAGGGAAGATGGCAGAAGAGTAAGACGCGGAGATCACCTTCCTCCCCACAGATACATCAGAAATTCATCTACACGTGGAAGAACTCCAACAGAACTCCTACTGAACGCTGACAGAAGACCTCAGACCCCCCAAAAGGCAAGAAATTCCCCACATACCTGAGTAGGTCAAAAGAAAAAAAAGAATAAACAGAGACAATAGGATATGGACGGGACCTGCACCAGTGGGAGGGAGCCGTGAAGGAGGGAAGGTTTCTACACACTACAAGCCCCTTCGCGGGCGGAGACTGCAGGTGGCGGAGGAGGAAAGCTTCGGAGTAGCAGAGGAGAGGCACAGCAACAGGGGTGCGGAGGGCAAAGCGGAGAGATTCTGGCACAGAGGATCAGTGCCCTCAGGCACACACCAGCCCGAGAGGCTTGTCTGCTCGGCTGCCTGGGCGGGCGGGGCTGGGAGCTGAGGATCGGGTATCGGCTTTAAGTCGGAGCGCAGGGAGAGGACTGGGGCTCGCGGCAGGAAGAGAGCCTGAAGGAGTTAGTGCACCACGGCTAGCCCGGAGGGAGTCCGGGGAAAGGGTCTGGAGATACCGGAGAGGCAAGAGACATTTTTTCCCTTTTGTTGCCTGGTGCGCGAGGAGAGGGCATTAAGAGGGCTGCTTGGGGAGGCGCTGGAGACAGGCGCGAGCCGCGGGTAAGGCGCGGACCTCGGAGACGGGCGTGGGGCGCTGAGGCGGCTGCTGCTGCTGCTGCCGCCGCTGCCGCCGCCGCCGCCCGCCGCCGCCGCCGCCCGCCACCGCCGCCGGCCGCCGCCGCCGCCGCCGGCCGCCGCCGCCGCCGCCGCTGCCGCCGCCGCCGCGGGGCCTGTGCGCGAGCGCGGGTCACTGTCCGCCCCGCCTTCCGGGTTCCTGTGCAACCCGCCACTGCCGGGGTCCCGGGACCCGGGGACGGCTTTCCCGGGAGGACGCACGGAGCGCCACGGGCTGGTGCAACGTCACGCCGGCCTCTGCCGCCGCAGGCCCGCCCCACACTGCGCGCCCCTCCCTCCCCTCTGCCTGAATGAGCCAGAGCCCCCGAATCAGCGGCTCCTTTAAACCCGTCCGGTCTGAGCGAATAACGGACGCCCTCCGGCGACCTACGCGCAGAGGCGGGGCCAGGTCCAAGGCTGAGACCCGGGAGTTGTGAGAGCAGAGACAGGGAAATCTCTCTGTGCAGCCTTGGAGGCAGCGGATTAAAGCTCCACGGTCCATTTGATGTGCCCTGCGTCTGTGGAGTGCATAAATAGACAGCAAATCATCCCAAATTGAGGAAGTGGACTTTGAGAACAAGATTTAAGACTTTCCCCCCTTTTTCCTCTTTTTACAACGAATTATCCCAGACTAAGGAGTTGGACTTAGCAAGATTTCAGACTTCTCGCCCTTTTCCTCTTTTTACAACAAATTATCCCAAATTGAGGAGGTGGACTTGGAGAGCAAGATTTTTGATTTTTCCCCCTGCTCTCTTTTTGTGAATGTGTATGTGTAATCTTCTGTGTAAGATTCTCTCTGTATAGCTTTGCTTCCAGCATATGTCCCTGGGTTCTATTGGTCCGTGTTTTTTTTCAATAATTACATTTTAATTTTAATAATGCTACTATATTTCATACTTTATTCTATTTTACTTTACCTGCTCTTTGTTTTTTTCCTACCTTCCCTTCCTCCCTCCCTCCCTCCGCACCTCCTTTCCTTCTTTCTTTTTCTTTCCTCCCTCCCTCCCTCCCACCCTTCCTCTTTCCACTTTCTTTTTCTTTCCTTCCTCGCTCCCTCCCTCCACGCCTCCTTTCCTTGTTTCTTTTTCTTTCCTCCCTCCCTCCCTCCCACCCTTCCTCTTTCCACTTTCTTTTTCTTTCCTTCCTCCCTCCCTCCCTCCGTGCCTCCTTTCCTTCTTTCTTTTTCTTTCCTCCCTCCCTCCCTCCCACCCTTCTTCTTTCCACTTTCTTTTTCTTTCCTTCCTCCCTCCCTCCCACCCTTCTTCTTTCCACTTTCTTTTTCTTTCCTTCCTCCCTCCCTCCCTCCTGTCTTTCTTTCTTTCTTTCCTTCCTCCCTCCCTCCCTCCCTTCTTCCATTCACTCTTCCTTTTGCTTTCATTCTTCCCTCCCTCCCTCCTTTCTTTCCTTCTTTCTTTCCATCCTTCCTCCCTCCCTCCCTCCTTTCTTTCTTTCTTCCTTCCTTCCTTCCTTCCCTTCTTCCTTTCTTCCCCTCTCTCTTTCTTTCTTCTACTAATTCTTTCTTTCTACTTTTTCTGTTATTCTGAGCCGGGTGGATGAAAGGCTCTTGGTGCTGCAGACAGGAGTCAGTGCTGTGCCTCTGAAGTGGGAGAGCCAACTTCAAGACACGGGTCCACAAGAGACCTCCCAGCTCCACATAATATCAAACAGCGAAAATCTCCCAGGGATCTCCATCTCAACACCAGCACCCAGCTTCAGTCAACGACCAGCAAGCTACAGTGCTGGTCACCCTATGCCAAGCAACTAGCAAGGCAGAAACACAACCCCACCAATTAGCAGAGAGGCTACCTAAAAACATAATAAGGCCACAGGCACCCCAAAACACACCACCGGACGTGGACCTGTCCACCAGAAAGGCAAGATCGAGCCTCGACGACCAGAACACAGGCATTAGTCCCCCCCACCAGGAAGCCTACACAACCTACTGAAACAACCTTAGCCACGGGGGACAGACACCAAAAACAACGGGAACTACGAATCTGCAGCCTGCAAAAAGGAGACCCCAAACACAGTAACATAAGCAAAATGAGAAAGCAGAAAAACACACAGCAGGTGAAGGAGCAAGATAAAACCCTACCAGACCTAACAAATGAAGAGGTAATAGGCAGTATGCCTGAAAAAGAATTCAGAATAATGATAGTAAAGCTGATCCAAGATTCTATTTCCAAGGTCCAAAATCTTGGAAATAGAATAGACAATATGCAAGAAACAGTTAACAAGGACCTAGAAGAATTAAAGATGAATCAAGCATCGATTAAAAACACAATAAATGAGGGCCTCCCTGGTGGCGCAGTGGTTGAGAGTCCGCCTGCCGATGCAGGGGATACGGGTTCGTGCCCCGATCTGGGAGGATCCCATATGCCGCGGAGCGGCTGGGCCCGTGAGCCATGGCCGCTGAGCCTGCGCGTCCGGAGCCTGTGCTCCGCAACGGGAGAGGCCACGACAGTGAGAGGCCCGCATACCACAAAAAAAAAAAAAAAAAAAAAAAAAAAAAAAAAAAAACCACAATAAATGAAATGAAAAATACTCTAGATGGGATCAAGAGCAGAATAACTGAGGCAGAAGAACGAATAAGTGAGGTGGAAGATAAAATAGTGGAAATAACTAATGCAGAGCAAAATAAAGAAAAAAGAATGAAAAGAACAGAGGACAGTCTCAGAGACCTCTGGGACAACATTAAACGCACCAACATTCGAATTATAGGTGTTCCAGAAGAAGAAGAGAAAAAGAAAGGGACTGAGAAAATATTTGAAGAGATTATAGTTGAAAACTTCCCTAATATGGGAAAGGAAATAGTTAATCAAGTCCAGGAGGCACAGAGAGTCCCATACAGAATAAATCCAAGGAGAAATACGCCAAGACACATATTAATCAAACTGTCAAAAATTAAACACAAAGAAATCATATTAAAAGCAGCAAGGGAAAAACAACAAATAACACACAAGGGAATCCCCATCAGGTTAACAGCTGATCTCTCAGCAGAAACGCAACAAGCAAGAAGGGAGTGGCAGGACATAATGAAAGTGATGAAGGAGAGAAACCTGCAACCAAGATTAATCTACCCAGCAAGGATCTCATTCAGATTTGATGGAGAAATTAAAACGTTTACAGACAAGCAAAAGCTGAGAGAGTTCAGCACCACCAAACCAGCTTTACAACAAATGCTAAAGGAACTTCTCTAGGCAAGAAACACAACAGAAGGAATATACCTACAATAACGAACCCAAAGCAATTAAGGAAATGGGAATAGGAACATACATATCAATAATTACCTTAAATGTAAATGGACTAAATGCTCCCACCAAAAGACACAGAGTGGCTGAATGGATACAAAAACAAGACCCATATATATGCTGTCTACAAGAGACCCACTTCAGACCTAGAGACACATACAGATTGAAAGTAAGGGGATGGAAAAAGATATTCCATGCAAATGGAAATCAAAAGAAAGCTGGAGTAGCAATTCTTATATTAGACAAAATAGACTTTAAAATAAAGACTATTAGAAGAGACAAAGAAGGACACTACATAACGATAAAGGGATTGATCCAAGAAGAAGATATAACAATTGTAAATATTTATGCACCCAACATAGGAGCACCTCAATACATAAGGCAAATACTAACAGCCATAAAAGGGGAAATCGACAGTAACACAATCATAGTAGGGGACTTTAACACCCCACTTTCACCAATGGACAGATCATCCAAAATGAAAATAAATAAGGAAACACAAGCTTTAAATGATACATTAAACAAGATGGACTTAGTTGATATTTATAGGACATTCCATCCAAAAACAACAGAATACACATTTTTCTCAAGTGCTCATGGAACATTCTCCAGGATAGATCATATCTTGGGTCACAAATCAAGCCTTGGTAAATTTAAGAAAATTGAAATTGTATCAAGTATCTTTTCCGACCACAATGCTATGAGACTAGACATCAATTACAGGAAAAGATCTGTAAAAAATACAAACACATGGAGGCTGAACAATACACTACTCAATAACGAAGTGATCACTGAAGAAATCAAAGAGGAAATTAAAAAATACCTAGAAACAAATGACAATGGAGACACGACGACCCAAAACCTATGGGACGCAGCAAAAGCAGTTCTAAGTGGGAAGTTTATAGCAATACAATCCCACCTTAAGAAACAGGAAACATTTCGAGTAAACAACCTGACCCTGCACCTAAAGCAATTAGAGAAAGAAGAACAAAAAACCCCCAAAGTTAGCAGAAGGAAAGAAATCATAAAGATCAGATCAGAAATAAATGAAAAAGAAATGAAGGAAACGATAGCAAAGATCAACCAAACTAAAAGCTGGTTCTTTGAGAAGATAAACAAAATTGATAAACCATTAGCCAGACTCATCAAGAAAAGAAGGGAGAAGACTCAAATCAATAGAATTAGAAATGAAAAAGGAGAAGTAACAACTGACACTGCAGAAATACAAAAGATCATGAGAGATTACTATAAGCAACTCTATGCCAATAAAATGGACAACCTGGAAGAAATGGACAAATTCTTAGAAATGCACAACCTACCAAGACTGACACAGGAAGAAATAGAAAATATGAATAGACCAATCACAAGCACTGAAATTGAAACTGTGATTAAAAATCTTCGAACAAACAAAAGCCCAGGACCAGATGGCTTCACAGGCGAATTCTATCAAACATTTAGAGAAGAGCTAACACCCATCCTTCTCAAACTCTTCCAAACAATATCAGAGGAAGGAACACTCCCAAACTCATTCTACGAGGCCACCATCACCTTGATACCAAAACCAGGCAAGGATGTAACAAAGAAAGAAAACTACAGGCCAATATCACTGATGAACATAGATGCAAAAATCCTCAACAAAATACTAGCAAACAGAATCAAACAGAAAATTAAAAGGATCATACACCATGATCAAGTGGGGTTTATTCCAGGAATGCAAGGATTCCTCAATATACGCAAATCAATCAATGTGATACACCATATTAACAAGTTGAAGGAGAAAAACCATATGATCATCTCAATAGATGCAGAGAAAGCTTTCGACAAAATTCAACACCCATTTATGATAAAAACTCTGCAGAAAGTAGGCATAGAGGGAACTTTCCTCAACATAATAAAGGCCATATATGACAAACCCACAGCCAGCATCGTCCTCAATGGTGAAAAACTGAAACCATTTCCACTAAGATCAGGAACAAGACAAGGCTGCCCACTCTCACCACTCTTATTCTACATAGTTTTGGAAGTTTTAGCCACAGCAATCAGAGAAGAAAAGGAAATAAAAGGAATCCAAATTGGAAAAGAAGAAGTAAAGCTGTCATTGTTTGCAGATGACATGATACTATACATAGAGAATCCTAAAGATGCTACCGAAAAACTACTAGAGCTAATCAATGAATTTGGTAAAGTAGAAGGATACAAAATTAACGTACAGAAATCTCTGGCATTCCTGTACACTAATGATGAAAAATCTGAAAATGAAATCAAGAAAACACTCCCATTTACCATTGCAACAAAAAGAATAAAATATCTAGGAATAAACCTCCCTAAGGAGACAAAAGACCTGTATGCAGAAAATTATAAGACACTGATGAAAGAAATTAAAGATGATACAAATAGATGGAGAGATATACCATGCTCCTGGATTGGAAGAATCAATATAGTGAAAATGACTCTACTACCCAAAGCAATCTACAGATTCAATGCAATCCCTATCAAACTACCACTGGCATTTTTCACAGAACTAGAACAAAAAATTTCAAAATTTGTTTGGAAAAACAAAAGACCCCGAATAGCCAAAGCAATCTTGAGAAGGAAAAACGGAGCTGGAGGAATCAGGCTCCCTGACTTCAGACTATACTACAAAGCTACAGTAATTAAGACAGTATGGTACTGGCATAAAAACAGAAAGATAGATCAGTGGATCAGGATAGAAAGCCCAGAGATAAACCCACGCACATATGGCTAACTTATCTTTGATAAAGGAGGCAGGAATGTACAGTGGAGAAAGGATAGCCTCTTCAATAAGTGGTGCTGGGAAAACTGGACAGGGACATGTAAAAGTTTGAGACTAGATCATTCCCTAACACCATACACAAAAATAAGCTCAAAATGGATTAAAGACCTAAATGTAAGGCCAGACACTATCAAACTCTTAGAGGAAAACATAGGTAGAACACTCTATGACATAAATCACAGCAAGATCCTTTTGGACCCACCTCCTAGAGAAATGGAACTAAAAACAAAGATAAACAAATGGGACCTAATGAAACTTCAAAGCTTTTGCACAGCAAAGGAAACCATAAACAAGACCAAAAGACAACCCTCAGAATGGGAGAAAATATTTGCAAATGAAGCAACTGACAAAGGATTAATCTCCAAAATTTATAAACAGCTCATGCAGCTCAATAGCAAAAAAACAAACAACCCAATCCAAAAATGGGCAGAAGACTTAAATAGGCATTTCTCCAAAGAAGATATACAGACTGCCAACAAACACATGAAAGAATGCTCAACATCATTAATCATTAGAGAAATGCAAATCAAAACTACAATGAGATATCATCTCACACCAGTCAGAATGGCCATCATCAAGAAATCTAGAAACAATAAATGCTGGAGAGGGTGTGGAGAAAAGGGAACACTCTTGCACTGCTGGTGGGAATGTGAATTGGTACAGCCACTATGGAGAACAGTATGGAGGTTCCTTAAAAAACTAAAAATAGAACTACCATATGACACAGCAATCCCACTACTAGGCATATACCCTGAGAAAACCATAATTCAAAAAGAGACATGTACCAAAATGTTCATTGCAGCTCTATTCACAATAGCCCGGAGCTGGATACAACCTAAGTGTCCATCATCGGATGAATGGATAAAGAAGATGTGGCACATATATACAATGGAATATTACTCAGCCGTAAAAAGAAACGAAACTGAGCTATTTGTAATGAGGTGGATATACCTAGAGTCTGTCATACAGAGTGAAGTAAGTCAGAAAGAGAAAGACAAATACCATATGCTAACACATATATATGGAATTAAAAAAAATGTCATGAAGAACCTAGGGGTAAAATGGGAATAAAGACACAGACCTACTTGAGAATGGACTAGAGGATATGGGGAGGGGGAAGGGTAAGCTGTGACAAAGCGAAAGAGAGGCATGGACATATATACACTACGAAACGTAAGGTGGATAGATAGTGGGAAGCAGCCGCAGAACACAGGGAGATCAGCTCGGTGCTTTGTGACCGCCTGGAGGGGTGGGATGGGGAGGGTGGGAGGGAGGGAGATGCATGAGGGAAGGGATATGGGAACAGATATATATGTATGACTGATTCACTTTGTTATAAAGCAGAAACTAATAAAAAATTAAAAAAAAAAGAAAAGATCACAGGTAGGTGGAAACAACCCAAATGTCCACAGATATCAACAAATGTGGCATATACATACGATGGAGTACTATTCAGTCTAAAAAGGGAGGAAATTCTGACTCATGCTACAACATGGATTGCTAAGTGAAATAAGCTAAACACAAAAGGACAAATACTGTATGATTCCACTTATATGATGTCCCTTGAGATCAAATTCATAGAAAATAGAATGGTGGTTGCCAGGGGCTGGAGTTTGGGAATGGGAAATGAGTGGGTATGGTGTTTCACTTGGGAAGATGAAAAAGTTCGGAGATGTATAATGGTGATGGTTTGTACAACAATGTGAATGTACTTAATGCCACTGAATTATACATTTTAAAATAGTTAAAAAAAAAAATGTTCCCTGACCCTTTTCATCAAATTGCTCCATGACCCTGTCATCACAATGCTCCCTGCCCTTCTTATCACAATGCACCACGCACTTGTCATCAAAATGCTCCATGACCTTTGTCATCACAAAGCTCCATGACCCTTGGCATCACAATACTCCATGCCATTGTCATCACAATGCTCCATGAACACTCTCATCACATTGCTCCTTGCCCTTGTCATCACAATGCTCAATGGCCTTTTCATCACAATGCTCCATGCAATTATCATCATAATACTCCACAAGCTTGTCGTCCGAATGCTCCATGAACCTTGTCATCACAATGCTCCATGACCCCTGTCATCACAATGCTCCAAGACACCAGTTATCACAATGCTCCATGCCCCTTGTCACTACAGTGCTCCATGACGCCCGTCATCACAATTATCCATGGTCTACACATCACAATGCTCCCCGGTCTTGCCATCACAATGCTCCATGCCCTGGTCATCAGTATTCTCCACGTCCTTGTCATCACAATGCTCTTTGACACATCTCATCACAATTTTACATGCTGTTTTCATCAAAATTCTCCATGCCCTTGTCATTGCAATGCTCCATGACCCCTGTCATAGCAAGCTTCATGCGCTTGTCATGACAATGCTTCACGAATTTGTCATCAAAATTCTCAATGGCCCTTGTCATCACAATGCTCCAAGCCCTTGTCATCACAATGCTCCATTACCTTTGTCATCACAATCCTCCATGACACTTGGCATCACAATGCTCCATGCCATTGTCATCACAATTGTCATGACATAGGTCATCACAATGCTCCCTGACACCTGTCTTCACAGTTCTGCATGACGTTGTCATCACAATGCTCCATGCCCTTGTCATCACAAGGAGACATGCCCATTGCCATCACAATAATCCATGAAACTTGTCAGACCAAAGCTCCATGCCCCTGTCATCACAGTGCTCCATGCCCTTGTCATCACAATGATCCATGACTCCAGTCATGAAAATGCTTCATGACCTTGGTCATCACAATGGTCCATGACCTCGTCATCACAAGGCTCTGTGACATTTGTCACCACAATGCTCCATGAACTTTTCATCAAAATGCTTTGTGACACTTGTCATCACAATGCTCCATGCCTTTCTCAGCACAATGCTCCATGAAGCTTGTCATCACAATGCTCCATGCCCTTGTCAGCACAGTGCTCCATGACCTTTGTCATCACAATGCTCCAAGCCCTTGTCATCACAATGCTCCATGACCCCTGTCATCACAATGCTCTGTGACTCCAGTCATCACAATGCTTCATGACCTTTCTCATCAAAATGGCCCATGCCCTCGTCATCACAAGTCTCTGTGACCTTTGTAACCACAATGCTCCATGAACTTTTCATCACAATGCTCTGTGACACTTGTCATCACAATTCTCTATGCCTTTCTCAGCACAATGCTCCATGACCCTTGTCATCACAATGTTCCATGCGCTTCTCAGCACAATACTCCATGACCCACGTCATCACAACGCGCCATGTGTCTGTCATCACAATGCTCCACATCCTTTTCATCACAATGCTGCTTAAAACTTGTCATTACAGCACTCCATGCACTTCTCATCAAAATGCTCTCTCACCACTGATATCACAATGTTCCATCACTATTCATTCCAATATTCCATCACCCCTGTCATCACAATGTTCCATGACCCCTGTCATTAAAATGCTACATGCACTTATCATCACAATGTTCGATTACCCCTGACATCACAATATTCCATAACCCCTGTCATCAAAATGCTCCATGACACTTTTCATCTCAAAGCTCCATGACCCCTGACATCACAATATTCCATAACCACTGTAATCAAAATGTTCCATCACCCTTTTCACCAAATTACTAAATGAGCCTGTCATCACAATGCTCCCTGCCCTTCTCATCACAATGCACGTCACACTTGTCATCAGAAAGCTCCATGACATTTGTCATCACAAAGCACCATAACCCTGGGCATCACAATGCTCCATGCCATTGTCATCACAATGCTCCATGAACCCTCTCATCACATTGCTCCATGCCGTTGTCATCACAAAGCTTCATGCCGCTTGTCATCACAATGCTCCATGCCCACTCTCATCACAATAATCCATGAAACATTTCAGACCAATGCTCCATGCCCTTGTCATCACAATGCTCCATTCCCCCTGTCATAACAATGCTCCATGACACCTGCCATCACAAGGATCCACAGCCTTGTCATCACAAGATTACATGACCCTTTTCATCACAATGCTCCAAGACCATGTAATCACAATGCTCCATGCAATTTTCATCAGAAAGCTCCATGACGCATGTCATAAGAATGCTCCGTGGACTTCTCATTTACTATGCTCCATGCCCTTGTCATCACAATGCTCCAAGACCCCTGTAATCACAATGCTCCATGCCCCTTTTAATCTCAATGTTCCAAGAACCCTGTCATCCCATGCACCATGCCCATCATCATAATGATTCATGCTATTGTCATCACAATGAAATCAATATGCTCCATGACTTCTGTCATCACAATGCTCCAAACACTTGTGATCACAATGTTCCATAACACTTGTCATCACAATGCCCCATGACGCTCCTCACCACAGTTAACCATGGTTTTCTCATCACAATGCTCCATGAACTTTGTCATCACAATGCTCAATACAATTGTCATCACAGTGCTCCCTGACATTTGTCGAGAGTATGCTCCTTGAACCCTGCCCTGACAAGGCTCCATGCCTTTTTCTTCACAATGATCCATGCCCTTTTCATCACAATGCTCAAAGACCCCTGTAATCACAATGCTCCATTCCCCTTTTCATCACAAACATTCATGACACATGTCATCAGAATGCTCCATGGCCTTCTCATCACAATGCTCCATGCCCTTGTTATCACAGTGCTCCAAGACACCTTTCATCACAATACTCCATGAATATTTTCAGCCCAATGCTCCATGATCTTCTCATCACAATGCTCCATGATCCCTGTCATCACAACGCTCCGTGCTCCTTGAAATCAAAATGATCCATTACCTCTGTCATAACAATGCTCCAAGCCCTTGTGATCACATTGTTCCATAACACTTGTCATCACAACGCTCCATGATGCCTGTCATCACAATACTCCATGCCCGTGTCATCACAATGTTCCATGACCATTGTCATCACAATGCTCAATACACTTGTCATCACAATGCTCCCTGACACTTGTCGTCAGAATGCTCCTTGAACGCTGTCATGAAAAGCCTCCATGCCTTTTACATCACAATGCTTCATGCCCTTTTCATCACAATGCTCCATGCCATTGTCATCACATTACTCCACAAGGTTGTCATCAGAATGCTCCACGACCCTTGACATCACAATGCTCCATGCCCCTTGTCATTACAGTGCTGCATGACGCTCGACATCACAATTATCCATGGTCTTCTCATCACTGTGCTCCACGGTCTTGCCATCACAATGCTCCATGACACTTCTCATCACAATGTTACATGATCTTGTCATCACAATTCTCCATGCACTTGTCATCGCAATGCTCCATGAACCCTGTCATAGCAAGCTCCAAGTGCTTTTCATCACAGTGCTTCACGACATTGTCATCAAAATTCTCAATGGCCGTTGTCATCACAGTGCTCCATGCACTTGTCATCACAATAATCCATGAAACATGTCAGACAACTGTTCCATGCCCCTGTCATCACAGTGCTCCATGCCTTTGTCATCACAATGCTCCAACACACCTGTCATCACAATGCTCCCTGCCCTTCTCATCGCAATGCACCACGAACTTGTCATCAAAATGCCCCATGACATTTGTCATCACAAAGCTCCATGACCCTTGGCATCACAATGCTCCATTCCATTATTATCACAATGCTCCATGGACCCTCTCATCACATTGCTCCATGCACTTGTCATCCCAAATCTCCATGACTCTTGTAATCACAATGCTCGATGTCCCTCTCAACACAATGCTACATGCCCTTGTCATTTCAATCCTGCATGATCTATGTATCACAGTGTTCCGTGCCCTTGTCATCACAATGCTCCATGCCCACTCTCATCACAAAAAGCCATGAAACTTTTCAGACCAATGCCCCATACCCTTGTCATCACAATGCTCCATTACCCCTGTCATAACAATGCTCCATGAGCCCTGCTATCACAATGTTCCACAGCCTTGTCATCACAAGCCTCCATGACCCTTGTCATCACAATGCTCCAAGACCCCTGTAATCAAAATGCTCCATGCCCTTGTCATCACAATGCTCCAACACCCCTGTAATCACAATGCTCCATGCCACTTTTCTTCTCAATGCTTCATGAACCATGTCATCACAATGCACCGTGCCCATCACCATAATATTTCATGCTATTGTCATCACAAGGAAATCAAAATGCTCAATGACCTCTGTCATCACAATGCTCAAAACTCTTCAGATCACAATGTTCCATAACACTTGTCATTACAATGCTCCATGACACTTGGCATCACAATGCTCCAGGCCATTGTCATCGCAATGGACCATGACATATGTCATCACAATGCTCCCTGACACCTGTCTTCACAATACTCCATGACCTTGTCATCACAATGCTCCATGTCCTTGTCATCACAATGAGCCATGCCCACTGTCATCACAATAATCCATGAAAATTGTCAGACCAATGTTCCATGCCTCTGTCATCACAATGCTCCATGCTTTTGTCATCACAATGCTCCATGACCCCTGTCATCACAATGCTCCGTGACTCTAGTCATCACAATGCTTTATGACATTTTATATCACAATGGTCCATGCTCTCGTCACACAAGGCTCTGTGACCTTTGTCACCACAGTGCTCCATGCCCTTGTCATCACAATGTGCCATGCCCACTGTCATCACAATAATCCATGAAACTTGTCAGACCAATGTTCCATGCCCCTGTCATCACAGTGCTCCGTGCCTCCAGTCATCACAATGCTTCATGACCTTTGTCATCACAATGGTTCATGCCCTCATCACACAAGGCTCTGTGACCTTTGTCACCACAATGCTCCATGAACTTTTCATCACAAAACCCTATGAGCCTTGTCATCACAATGCTACATGCCTTTGTCAGCACAATGCTCCATGACGCTTGTCATCACGTTGTCCATGCACTTGTCAGCACAATGCTCCATGACCCATGTCATAACAATTCGCCATGCGCTTTTCATCACAATGTTCCACATCCTTTTCATCGCTATGCTCCATAAAACGTGTCATCACAATTCTCCATGCACCTCTCATCTAAATGCTCTCTCACCACATATATCACAATGTTCCATCACTAGTCATCACAATACTCCCTCACCCCGTCACCACCATGTTCCATGACCCGTGTCATCAAAATGCTACATGCCCATATCATCACAATGCTACATTCCCATATCTTCACAATGCTCCCTGACCCCTGACATCACAATGTTCCGTAAGCCCTGTCACAAAATGCTCCATGACACTTTTCATCACAATGCTCCATGACCCCTGACATCACAGTGTTCCATAACCCCTGTCATCAAAATGTTCCATGATACATTTCATCAGATTGCTCCATGACTCTGTCATCACAATGCTCCATGAACTATTCATCACAATGCTCTGTGACCCTTGTCATCACAAAGCTCCATGCAATTTTCAGCACAATGCTCCATGACATTTGTCATCACAATGCTCGATGCACATGTAAGCACAATGATCCATAACCCATGTCATCACAGTGCTCCCTGCACTTCTCATCACAATGCACCGCGCCCTTGTCATCAAAATGCTCCATGACTTTGTCATCACAAAGCTCCATGACGCTTGGCATCACAATGCTCCATTCCATTGTCATAAAAATGCTCCATGAACCCTCTAATCACATTGCTCCATGCATTTGTCATCACAAATCTCCATGAGGCTTGTCATCACAACGCTCGATGCACTTCTCCTCACAATGCTCCATGCCCTTGTTATCACAATGCTCCATGACCCCTGTCATCACAATGCTCCATGACTCCAGTCATCTCAATGCTTCATGACCTTTGTCGTCACAATGGTACATGCCCTCGTCATCACCAATCTCTGTGACATATTTCACGACAATGCTCCATGAACTTTTCATCACAATGCTATTTGACCCTTGTCATCACAATGCTCTATGCCTTTCTCAGCACAATGCTCCATGACCCATGTCATCACAATGTGCCATGCACTTGTCATCACAGTGCCCCACAATCTTTTCATCACAGTGCTCCATAAACTTTGTCATCACAATGCTCCATGCACTTCTCATCAAAATGATCTCGCACCACTGATATCACAATGTTACATCACTGTTCATCAAAATACTCCCTCACCCCTGTCATCACAATGTTCCATGACTCCTGTCATCACAATGCTACATGCACTTATCATCACAATGTTCGATGACCCCTGACATCACAATGTTCCATAACCCCTGTCATCAAAATGCTCCATGACCCTTTTCATCAAAATGCTCCAGGACCCCTGACATCACAATGTTCCATAACCACTTTCATCAAAATGTTCCATGACACTTTTCATCAAATTTCTCCATGACCCTGTCATCACAATGCTCCCCGCCCTTCACAACAGAGTGCACCACACACTTGTCATCAAAATGCTCCATGACCTTTGTCATCACAAAGCTCCAAGACCCTTGGCATCACAATGCTGCATGCCATTGTCATCACAATGCTCCATGAACCCTCTCATCACATTGCTCCATGGCCTTGTCATCACAAAGCTCCATGACGCTTGTCCTCACAATGCTCGATGTCTTTCTTATCACAATGCTCCATGCGCTGGTCATTACAATCCTGCATGACCCATGTATCTCAATATTCTGTGCCCTTGTCATCACAATGCTCCTCCCCCTCTCATCACAATAATCCATGAAATTTTTCAGATGAATGCTCCATGCCCTTGTCATCACAATGCTCCATTACCCCTGTCATAACAATGCTCCATGACCCCTGCCATCACAATGTTCCACAGCCTTGTCATCACAAGGCTCCATGACCCTTGTCATCACAGTGCTCCACGGCCCCTGTAATCACAATGCTCCATGCCCTTGTCATCACAATGCTCCAAGACTGCTGTTATCACAATGCTCCATGCCCCTTTTCATCTCACTGCTCCATGAACCCTGTCATCAAAATGCACCATGCCCATCATCATAATGCTTCATTTTATTGTCATAACAATGAAATCAAAATGCTCTATGACCTCTGTCATCACAATGCTCTCAATCCTTCTGATCAAAATGTTCCATAACACTTATCATCACAACACCCCATGACGCTCGTCATCACAATTATCCATGATCTTCTCATCACAATGCTCCATGACCTTTGTCATCACAATGCTCAATACCCTTCTCATCACAATGCCCCCTGACACTTGTCGTCACTATGCTCCTTGAACCCTGTCATGACAAGGCTCCATGCCTTTTTCATCACAATGATCCATGCCCTTTTCATCACAGTGCTCCAAGACCGCTGTAATCACAATGCTCCATACCCTTGTCATCACAGTGCTCCGTGATGCATGTCATCAGAACGCTCCATGTCCTTCTCATCCCAATGCTCCATGCCCTTGTGATCACAATGCTCCAAGACCCCTGTAATCACAATGCTCCATGCCCCTTTTCATAAGAATGCTCCATGAGACTTGTCATCACAAGGCTCCATGGTCTTCTTATCACAATGCTCCAGTACCTTGTCATCACAATGCTCCATGACCCCTGTCATCACAGTACTCCATGAACATTTTCAGCCCAATGCTCCATGACCTTCTCATCACAATGCTCCATGACCCGTGTCATCACAATGCTCCAGGAACACTGTCAGCACAACGCTCCATGAACCCTGACAACACAGTGATCCGGGACTCTTGTGATCAAAATGCTCCATGACCCTTGTCATCACAATGATCCATGCCCTTGTCATCCCAGTGCTCCATGACCACTCTAATCACAATGCTCCTTGAGGCTTGTCATCACATTGCTCCATGAACCTTGTCATCACAATGCTCCATGCCTTTGTCAGCAAATGCTACATAATCTTGTCATCACAATGCTCCATGCACTTGTCATCACAGTCCTCCATGACCCTTGGGATCACATTGCTTCATGCCCTTGTCATCTCTCTCTTGCCTTTGTGGTTTTTACAGATTTTTGGATATCCTTTTTTACCGGTGGGAAGTGACAATTCTTTGTAGTGTGGATTTGCATTGTGCGCTTGCTTGATTGGCCAAAAAGGGTGTATGCGTTTTCTCCTGAATATATTCAGGAGAAAATCATACGCCCTTTTTGGCCAAGTGCATCATTGTCGAAGTTGTGATGCTTTTCCTGAGCTTTAAAGGCGATTCTAATTTACCTCTTGAAATATGTTTTGTGCAATTCTGCCTCATTTTCAAGTCCACTTCTTTGCCTTTCCTCAACAGATTTTTGGAATTGAGTAGTTCTTTATAACTGCAGGTTTGTGAATTTCTGTGCCCCTGAGCTCCAATTTTGAAATCCCATTTTTGTTAGCTGACCGCAAATCCATAATATTGCTTTAGGACCTATACTGGTTCCAGGGGTGGCTATACTGGTTCCCTGCTGTTGGCTGAGGCTTTGGTTAATTCTTCTTCCTGAATGAGAAATTAGAGTGACATGTGCCCGTCCAAATGCCTTCATCTACTCTCTGATTGGTTCTCCCTCTTCCCTTTCATCCTCTGCACAATTAGCAAACTGTGCGAACCAGGAGGTTTTAGGGGTTGACTCTCCAAAGTTGGGAGATAGATAGTAAAGCAGTTGGAATGCCAAATTGGAGCACAAGGAGAGGAAAAATTAGGAGACTTTTAGAAACCTTTCACCAAAACAGTGTGTTCATTCTCTAGGTTTCCCATACATGTTATAACTGTAGTGATATTCCCTTCTACCTGGAGATTTGGGACCCATGGAATGGTGGCATGCATTACAACTTTAAAGGGTCTGCATTTTCTCTCCCAATCTCACCAATCCTCTCATTCCCCGGTGTCCAGCCTTATGTCTCATCCAGCTGTCTTTGCAGATAGGGTCATTCCAGGTTTCATCAGAACCCCTGAAGGAATTGTGTAAGAATTTCGCTGTTATTTTGTTTTGTTTTTGAAATTCATTTTTATAATGGAGATGAACTGATTTTCACGGACGTGTTTATGCCGGCCTAGACACAATTGATTCCCTTACAGAGACATATCAATACATAGGTTTTAATATTTTTTACTAGTCAGATATATTCCTCTGTGTGGAAGAGGGGTGTTGAGTCCCGTTCACTGAGGAAAGTGTAGGTCTTGTCTATTCTGTATTTGGTTTATGGAATGGTACCTGTGCTAATATCAAACTCTGGTTTTATGCATCACCCCACTTCTACTTTCCCCTTAAGCAGGCATAAGAGTGTTTTCTAAATGTGAGACTCTGTTCTCTTTCCTATTTCAGTTCATGTGTTGTGATGTTGACATTACCTCTATAAGTGATATCTTATGATTAGATTCTTTTTCTGTGTGACTTATTGCACTTAGAATCATCGTACCTTAATCCACTCATTATGCTGCTACTGTCCTTATGGCATTGATATCACGCCTGAGTGATATTCCGTTGTACAAAATTACCACAAGTACTTTCTGCATTTCTCTTTTTCCTCGCATATTTTATGTGTACCGAAGTGGAGGTTCTTGTATGCAGAGCAGCCCTAAATATTGGGGTGCCTGTGTCTTGTTGATATTTAGTCTTCCCAAGTCATATGCCCATGAGTTGAAGTCCCCTTTGCTCGGGGGCTTTGTATTTTAGATGTTTTAGGAAACAGCATACACTTCTTCACAGTGGCTCTTGGATATTTATACCCCACCCATCAGTGTGACCAGGCTCCGTGTTCTCCATGGCCTCTCCTGCATTTCTGGTTTGTACACATTTTTTTGGATGGCCTTTCTGAGCAGTGGAAATTGAGACTTCTTTGTTGAGCAGACTTGCATTTCCCGCTTGCTTGGTTGGCCAAAAACTATGTATGTGTTTTTTTTCCTGAAGATATTCACGAAAAAAATGCATACACCCTTTTGCCCAACTGCATCATTTTAGAAATTCTGCTGCTTTTCATATTCTTTAACTGTGAGTACAATCTACCTTTTGAAATCTGTTTCCTGCAATTCTGCCGCTCATTCAGATCCTCTTCGTTGCCTTACCTGAATATATTTTTGGACGTTGGTTGTCATTTATATCTTTGCAGGTCTTTAAATTGTCTGCTCCTGAGCTCCATTTTTCAGCTCGCATTTTTTGTGAGCTGGCCGCCAAACCATTGTATTCCTTCCGGCACTATTCTGGTTCTGGGGAGGCAGGCTGTGCCTTTGGTTAATTCTTCTTCCTAATGGAAAATTAGAGTGACATGTGCCTGTCAAAACTCCTTCAGCTAGTCTCTCATTGGTTCCCCCTCTTCCCGTTTATCCTCTGCAGAAATTGCAAACTGTGTGAAACAGGAGGTTAAAGGTGCTGATTCTCCAAGTGGGGAGATTGTTAGTAATTTGGCTGGAATGGCGAACCCCAGCACCAGGATATCAAAAATGAGGTGCATTTTAGCCACCTTTCCTGAGCACACGGTGTACGTTCATCTTGGTTTTCCGGGCATGTTTTCGCTCTCAGAAGATTCCCTTGAACCTGCAGATTTGGGACCCATGGAATGGGTACCAGGCAGTATTACTTTAAAAGGTCTGCATTACCTCACCCAGCCTCTCTAACATCTCTTAGCGTGCATAGCTTCCAGCCTTATATATCATCCTGCTGTGGGTCTACATGTGTTCAATCCATGTTACATCGTAGCCCTTCAACAAAAGTTGTAAGAATTTTTGTCTGTCTCACTGTTTTTATACATATTTTTAAATTTATTTTTATATTGGTTACAGCTGATTTTCAAAGCTCTGTTTTTTGCTGCTGTGCATCCACTTGATTCATGTACTGTGAGGCAACAATAAATTCTTTTTCAGATGCTTACCAGTCATATGTATTATTTTCCATTGACTTGAGTGGGCTGAGTGCAGTTCTTTGAGGTACCGTGTAGGCCTTGTCAGTTATTCAATTTGGTACTTGGAATGGTATCTTTGCTAATTTCAACCTCCTGGATAATACCTTACCCTTCCCCACCTTTCCCATTTAGCAGCCTTATGTCTATTTTCTACATATTTGACTATGTTTCTGTTTTGTAATTTATTTCATGAGTAGCCATTTTTGATTCCACCTTTAAGTGACATCTTATGATATGTGTCTTTTTCTTTCTGACATACGTCACTTAGAATGATCGTATGTATCTCCTCCAGAGTTGTTACAACTGGCCTTATTTCATTGATTTCTCGATGAGTAATATTCCACTCTACATAAGTACCCCATCTCTTTTATCCATTTTATCCTTCCAGGGACATTTATTTTATATCCAAGTTGAGGCCCTTTTTAACAGAGAGGTGGTAAACGTTGGGGTGCCTGTTTTCTGTCGATTTTTGTTTTTCCCAAGGTATACGCCCATGAGTAAAAGTGCCCTATGCTCTGTAGCTCATTTTTTAGATGTTTTAGCAAACACAATACACTTCTCCAGAGTGGCCGTTGGCAAATTACATTTCCACTATCAGCCTCACAGGGCTCCCTTTTCTCCTCACCCTGTCCTGCATTTCGGGTGTTTACACTTTATGTGGATGGCCCTTCTGACTGATGTGAAGTGATACATTTTGTAGTATTGATTTCCAGTGCCCACCTGTTTGGTTGGATAAAAAGTGTGTATGGCCTTTACTTGAATATATTCAGAAAAAATGCATACCCCCTTTTTGGCCAACTGCATCATTGGCGATCTTCAGCCCCTTTTTTTGCTTTAATGGGGAGTCCTTTCCACCTCTTCAAATCTGTTTCCTGCCACTCTCCCTTGCTTACAAGTCCTTTTCTGTGACTTACCTCAAGACATTTTTTGACGATAGATATTTTCAACTCTGCAGTTTCATGAATTTTAGTGCCCCTGAGTTCCATTTTTCAACTTGTGTTTTTGGAAACTGGACACAAAACAGCGGGATTTCCTCTAGCACTATTCTGTTTCCGTGGGAAATTCTAGCCTTTGATGAATTTGTCTTCCGGATTGGAAATTACAGTGGAATGTGCCTGTCCGAACACCTAGGACTTGTCTCTAAATTTTTCTCATCCTTCCGGTTCATCCACTGGACAAATTCCAAACTGTGTGCAACAGGATGTTGACGGTGCTGATATCCCCAAGTGAGGAGATTGTTAGGAAAGATGCTGGTGGGGTGAACCCGAGCACCAGGCGATGAGGAGATGAGGTGCCTTTTCCAAACTGTTTCCGATCAAACGGTGTACCATCCTCTAGGTGTGACAGGCATGTTTGAGCCGTAGGAATGGTCCCGTGCATGTAAGGAGAACAGCAGGGATTTTTCCAAATTAGTGCCTCCCTGAACCCCAAACTGGGGAATTTTTAAGCTATGGCTACATATATGTCCATTAAGGGCCTTGGGAAATAGGCAGAGTCCAAACTTTGATGATTGAAATCTTCAGAGTCAGAAGTGCTCACCATCGGCCTTGCTTAGGTTACATTTTATCTGTCATTGATAGATGATGTCAATAAAAATATCTATTCTTTTTCAGATTATTTTCCCTTATAGGTTATTGCAAAATATTCAGTGTATTTCCCTGTGCTATACAGTAGTTCCTTGTTGATGATCTGTTTTATACATAGCAGTGTGTATGTGTTAATCCCAAACTGTTAATTTATCCCTTCTCCTACCTTTCCCCTTTGGTAATAATAACTTATAAGATTTTATACATCTCAGAAATGGGGAAGCTGAAACAGAGGTATCATTTTCAATGGAAAAGAATTCAAAACAAGATTAAAGCTTCAGCCAAGAGTATTCGATGTACATCCTTGGGAAAAAAATCACTTCATTTCTCTAATGTTGCCCTGACAAATAAGACAGATGTCTTCACTAAACTTGCTTATAATAAAGTGATGGAAATATCAAATGTAAGTCTTAGAAACATCTTATTTTACCCGAGCCTTATACACTGCTCTAGGATGACTACAGTTTGGCTCACACATCTGTTCATTGAAGTTACAATATTCTCAATTTCTGTTAATGATCCTCCACTGTGGACCCCAACAGGAGTCCCCATGCCCAGTGTCATTAGAGCCAACAGATCAAGACTGAGTTTTGTTCAGAAGCAAAGGAAACTTTATATTTTGAAAACAGAATGGAGAGGTGAGAGCGTGCACTCCCCCGCGGGCTGTGGGCTGGGCTGCTGTGTAGGGATCCCAGCAGTGTCAGCGGGAGGGAGGGAATGGAGATCTCGAGGGCTGAGTTGGCTGCAGCTCAGGGTCTAGGTCGCAGAGTCTGCATGGGACCCCGCTAGCTGAGGTGTCGACCCAGCCATTCTGCACTAGGAAATCGGGTCTGAAGTGCCGGGTGTGGGACCTCTGCATGCGGAACCCTAGGAGCACGTGAAATTAAACAAAGCACAAAGGAAAAACAGGTTAGACTTTATATTATTGCCCAGATTCTCTTTATATCTCCCAGGAATTTTTAATGAACGTTGCCGGAGACGAACACCACCTCTGCTTTTTGTCCCGTTCCTCATTCTTGGGGTGCTGAGGGTGCAGACCCCTCTTTTGTAACTTCTTCATGCTGAGGTGGGAGACCTCATACATGGGGGGAGGGGCATAACTTCTCCCCAGCAGCCTCCAGGTGAGGTTGATTGTCCCCAGGACTCCTGCCTCACTGCTCGTCCACCTGAGCACCAGCATTGGAAGTGTTATAGATTCTAATGAGCTTTAAGGGTCCAGGAAAGAGATGCACAGAGATGCTGCTGTGGCAGGTTTCACCCCACCCCACATTTGTTCGGTGACCTTAGGCTGACGGATTTGCCAGCCTAGATGCTCTGACCAGTAGTCTGTGCTTTCTTTAATTAGGTCCCTGAATTAATGTACAAGCAGCACCATGTGTCAAAGCCCTGCCCGCTCAACTCCCGGACAGTCCAGGGTCGGTGGAGATCCAGGACCATGACGTCCACTGAGTCAACTGCCTTTTGAAGAAGCCAGCAGTCCAGCCGGTCATATTGGCCACCATCACCGTGGTGTCTGTAGGGTTTTCTATGGTGAAATCGTGATATACCTTTCCTCCGCCAAGCTTGTTAGCTCCCGTCTGGGTGCAGTAAGTCCTGCAAGCAGTAGTCTGCTCTTTCGGGGCACAAACTTGTCTTCTGAGAGAAACTCCAGGTCAAGTGATGGTCACACGAGTCATCTTGGGGGCCCATTGCCCCCGTTTGTCTCTCTGGAGGTTGGAGTTGGAGGGCCTCCTCACTCGAGGTCAGTGTGTCCGCAGCGCGACCCCTGCAACTTCAGGTCATGATGGGTGGTTAGGATCACCACGTGGGTTCCTTTTCCCTTAGGAGGGAGCTGGCCTTGTGGGCTGCTGATTTCCAGCTTTTTAGATACCCCAGTATCCCGGCCTGATGGGGCAGTGGTCAAAGCCCTTGGTGACCATAGTTTATCATACCTGAAGGGCATTCTTGTGTTGCTCCATTTCAAGTGGTCCCAGTTTTTGCACTAAGGCTCCAAGGGCGATTAACCTTTGACCGGGTATGTAAAGTTCAAAGGGTTTAGCTAAATGAGGGAGTTCCTGGGCAAGGGCCTGAATTGACTGCTCTTTCCATTCTTGAAAGGCTGCTTCTGGATTCTATTCAAAAGAATCATCATCATTTCGTGTCAGTGTTTCATGTAGAGGCCCAGCTATTAGACTGTAGTTAGGGATCCAGATGAATAAAACCTTAGCCTCCCCAGGAACCCCTAAGCTGTCTTCTAGTTTTAGAAGAGGTAAGGCTGCAAATGTCTTCTTCCCTATCCTGGGATGCGTTTCTCCGAATATCTGTGAGAATGAAGCCCAGACTTGTCACCTTAGCCTGGGATATTTGAGCCTTTTCTTTGGACACCTTCTATCCTTTCTTGTCTAGGTAGTTCAGAGGCGTCTTTAGTAGGCCTGGCGATCAGAATGTCATCTGCATATTGAAGGAGGGTTCCCTTTTACAGAGGTAGAACTTTTAGTTCTTTAGAGGACATTTCCCCAATGATGGTGTGGGGATTTTTGAACCATTGGGGAAGGACGGCTCAGCATTATTGCTTTTGTTGCATGTTGTGTCCTGCCACTCACAAGCCAAAAGTTCTTGTGACTCTGAGATGAATGGAATACAGAAGAAGTCATCATTGAAGTCTAATATTGAATGCCATGGCCTGGTGGAAGGTAGAATGACCAGCAGGGTGTAGGAAATAGGAGCTACTGGATGTATATCCTCAGTGGCTTCACTGACAGTCCTGATATACTTTACCAGGTCTCCAGCAGCCCATGGGGCTCTCGTGGTCAGGCCAAACCCAGGATATGGAGCTCACCTGTGCAGCTACCCAGCAGCCCATGGGGCTCTCCTAGTCACGCCCTTCCCAGGATACAGAGCTCCCCTGTGCAGGTACCCCAGCAGGCCTGGACACACAGTAACTGTTCACATAGCCCACCTTGCAGAGAACCCCCAGCTCACCTGTCACTCACAGCTGACACAGAAAACATCAGAGCAGGACTTGAACTAACAAACAGCAGCTCTGACAGGTCTGTGACCCTGGTTATCACTCTGTGCAGCCTCTCTCTGCCTGGTCTTCCAGACACTTCCACTGCAGCCAGGGCACCAGGCCTCTGTCTCCACCCACCATCACTCCTCTCCCTGACTCCTGGGTTCCTCTCATTAGGATAGGGTCTTCTTAAAGTTGTTTTCCACTCATAGACCAGATAAAAATGATAAGAAAATAAGCCGCAGCTGCAGCCCCTTGTCTATCCTGACTCTCAAGAGCCCACACCTGTTCCTTGGGCCTGGCCCGTTTAGCAAGGTTCATTTTCTGCAACTGTGAGCCCCTGAGGGGTGAGGATTGGCTGATTTGGGCAGCCTGACACTGCCTGCCAGCCCTCCCCAGGTGTGCCTGGGTTGAGGTCAATATAAAGACCTCTCCAGTCAGCAAGAGCTCCTGTAGCTGTGCCTGACTCCATATTCTCTGCCCCGTCAGCAGTGTCGGGGCTGGGGTGGTGGGAGGGAGTGAGGGGCCGTGGCTTTGTGGGTGGCCCAGTGTGAGTGGGGCTCGGCTGGACTTTCTGCAGGAGTTGCCAGGCTGCCACCTGCTAAAGAAGAGGATGTGTCACCCATACCTGCCGCTGGAATTTCTCCCCAGGCAGAGGTGAGGAAGTAAAAAAGCAGTGGGGGCCGTGGCAGGAGGGGTATCTCAGGCGGGGAAATGGAAAGCTTCCAGAAGAGCATCTGGGGCCAGGACCATACTGGCTGGCCTGCAGGCACCAAGTCGGCCTACGTGCTGTCGCTTGTGTGACTCCACAGCCCTTCCTCTAGGCTTGAAAGTTCTTGTACATATTCAGGTGTTTTACCTGGAAAGGGTGGGAAGAGTTCAGCTGCAGCAGGACTGGGGCTCAGCTCACATTTACTCACAGAGGCCTCGATATAGTCCCCCAGCTTTGCAATGAGGATGCTCCTTGTGGTGGGGAGCGCTGCTGACTGCATGAGAGACGATTTCCCACCTCTGACCAACTTAAGAATTTTTACCACTGGAGAAAGTGCCCTGATACAATTTTCCTCTGTATAACTGGTAGGTTCTGTTTTTTGTTTTTTGTTTTCTTTTTTTCTTTTTGGTTCAAGGTAGATTTTAGTTATTCCTCTTTTTTTTAATTTACAGATAAAAACATGGAAATTATGCATTAATATAAAGAGGTCTATATGAAAGGAAAAACTTTTTTTCTTTTTTTTTATTAAATGTTATTTATTTATTTTTAATTTTTTTAAAATTTATTTATTTCTTTTATACAGCAGGTTCTTATTGGATATCTATTTTATACATATAAGTGTGCACATGTGAATACCAGTCTCCCAATTCATCCCACCACCACCCTCACATGGCATTCCCCCCTTTTTGTCCATATGTTTGTTCTCTACATCTGTGTCTCTATCTCTGCCCTGCAAACCGGTTCACCTGTACCATTTTTCTAGGTTCCACATATATGCATTAATATACAATATTTGTTTTTCTCTTTCTGCGTTACTTCTCTCTGTATGACAGTCTCTAGATCCATCAAGGTCTCTACAGATGACCCAATTTCATTCCTATGTATGGCTGAGTAATATTCCATTGTATATATGTACCACATCTTTATCCATTCGTCTGTCTGTGGGCACTTAGGTTGCTTTCATTACCTGGCTATTGTAAATAGTGCTGCAATGAACATTGTGGTGAATGTGTCTTTTTGATTTATGGTTTTCTCTGGGTATATGCCCAGTAGTGGGATTGCTGGATTATATGGTAATTCTATTTTTAGTTTTTAAAGGAACCTTCATACTGTTCTCCATAGAGATTGTATTGATTTACATTCCCAACAATAGTGGAAGAAGGTTCCTTTTCTCCACACCCTCTCCAGCATATGTTGTTTGTAGATTTTCTGATGATGCCCATTCTAACAGGTGTGATGTGATACCTCATTGTAGTTTCGATTTCCATTTCTCTAATAATTAGAGATGTTGAGCAGATTTTCATGTGTGTCTTGGCCATCTCTATGTCTTCTTGGAATAAATGTCTATTTAGATCTTCTTCCATTTTTGTATTGGGTTGTTTGTTTTATTAATATTGAGCTGCATGAGCTGTTTACATATATTGGATATTAAGCAATTGTCCATTGATTCGTTTGCAAATATTTTCTGCCATTCTGAGGGTTGTCTTTTCGTCTTGTTTGTAGTTTCCTTTGCTTTGCAAAAGCTTTTACATTTCTTTAGGTCCCAGCTGTTTAGATTTCTTTTTTATTTCATTAGTATAGGTGGTGGTTCAAAAAAGATCTTGCTGTGATTTACGTCAGAGTATTCTTCGTAAGTTTTCCTCTCAGAGTTTTATACTGTCCAGTCTTACATTAAGGTCTCTAATCCATTTTGAATATATTTTTATGGATGGTGTTGGGGAGTGTTCTAATTTCATTCTTTTACATGTAGCTGTCCATATTTCCCAGCACCACTGATTGAAGAGACTGTCTTATCTCCATTGTATAGTCTTGCCTCCTTTGTCATAGATTAGTTGACCATAGGTGTTTAGGTTTATCCCTGGGCTTTCTTTTATTTTTTTTTCCTTTTACACGTTTATTGGAGTATAATTGCTTTACAATGGAGTGTTAGTTTCTGCTGTATAACAAAGTGAATCAGCTATACATATACAAATGTTACCAGATCCCCTCCCTCTTTCATCTCCCTCCCACACTCCATATCCCACCCCTTTAGGTGGTCACAAAGCACCGAGCTGATCTCCCTCTTCTATGTGGCAGCATCCCAGTAGCTATCAGTGTTACATTTGGTAATGTATTTATGTCCATTCCACTCTCTCACTTCGTCCAATCTTACCCATCCCCCTTCCGGTGTCCTCAAGTCCTTTCCCTATGTCTGTTTCCTTAATCCTGTCCTGCCACTAAGTTCTTCAAAATCTTTTTTTTTTTCTTCATTAGATTCCGTATGTCTCTGTTAACATACAGTATTTGTTTTTCCCTTTCTGACTTACTTCACTGTGTAGGACAGATTCTAAGTCCATCCACCTCAGTTCAAATAAGTCAGTTTTGCTTCTTTTTACGGCTGAGTAATATTCCATTGTATATATGTGCCAGATCTTCTTTATCCATTCATCTGTCGATGGACACTTAGGTTGCTTCCATGTCCTGGCTATTGTAAATAGAGCTGAAATGAACATTTTTGTACATAACTCTTTTTGAATTATGGTTTTCGCAAGGCAAATGCCCAGTAGTTGTATTCTTGTGTCCTTTGGTACTTCTATTGTTAGTTATTTAAAGGAACCTCCGTACTGTTCTCCCTAGAGCCCATATCAATTTACATTCCCACCCACAGTGCAAGTGTGTTCCCTTTTCTCCAATAAAGGCCTCTCCAGCATTTATTGTTTTGTAGATTTTTTTTTTTATGATTGCCGCTCTGACTGCTGTGAGGTGATACCTCACGGTCGTTTTGATTTGCATTTCTCTAATGATTAGTGAGTTCAGCATCCTTTCATGTGTTTCTTGGCAATTTGTATATCTTCTTTGGAGAAATGTCTATTTAGGTCTTCTGCCCGTTTTTGGATTGGGTTGTTTGTTTTTGTGATATTGAGCTACATGAGGTGCTTGTAAAGTTTGGAGATTAATCCTTTGTCAATTGCTTCATTTGAAAATATATTCTCCCATTCTGAGTGTTGTTTTTGCATCTTGTTTATGTTTTCCTGTACTGTGTAAAAGCTTTTAAGTTTCATTAGGTCCCATTTGTTGATTTCTGTTTTTATTTCCATTTCTCTAGGAGGTGGGTCAAAAAGGATCTTGCTGTGATTTATGTCATAGAGTGTTCTGCTTATGGTTTCCTCTAAGTGTTTTATAGTGTCTGGTCTTATATTTAGATCTCTAATCAATTTAGAGTTTATTTTTGTGTATGGTGTTATGGAATGTTCTAATTTCATTCTTTTATGTGTAGGGGTCCAGTTTTCGCAGCAGCAATTACTGAAGAGACTGTCTTTTCTCCATTGTATATCCTTAGCTCCTTTGTCATAGATGAGATAGCCATAGGTATGTAGGTTTATATCTGGGCTTTCTGTCCTGTTCCATTGAACTGTGTTTATGCCAATCTACATACACTTGATTCCATTATGGAGACATATAAATACATAGGTTTCAAGATTTTTACCAGTCAGATATATTCCTCTTCAGTGAATAGGGTGTTTTGTGTCCAGTTCATTGAGAAAGGAGTAGGTCTTGTCTATTAGATATTTGTTATATGGAATGGTATCTGTGCTAATTTCAAACTCTGGTTTTACGCATCACCCCACGTCACCTTTCCCCTTAAGGAGGCATAAGTGTGTTTTCTAAATGTGTAACTCTGTTCTCTTTTGAAATTCAGTTCATGTGTAGCCATGTTTACATTCCCTCTATAAGTGATATATTACAATAAGTTTCTTTTCATTTGTGGCTCATTTCACTTAGCATCATCGTACCTAAAGCCACTCATTATGCTGCTATTGGCCTTATGACATTGATTTTATGTCTGAGTGACATTCCATTGTATATAAGTACCACAACATCTTTATCCATTATTTTTTTTCCTTTCCTGGGGTATTTAAAGTGTACCGAAGTTGAGGTTCTTGTAAACAGAGCAGCCCTAAATTTTGGGGTGGCTGTGTGTTGTGGATTTTTAGTTTTCCCAAAATACACGCCCATGAGTGGAAGTGTGCTATGCTCTGTACCTCTGTTTTAGAAAACAACATACAGTTCTCCAGAGAGGCTGTTGACAATTTACATTCTGTCCATCGGCGTAACCAGGCTCCCTTTTCTCCATGGCCTGTCCTGTATTTGTGGTTTTTACACTATTTGCAGATGGCCCTTTTGACCAGAGGTAAGTGACACTTCTATGTAGTGTGGATTTGCAATGCCTGATGGCTTACTTGGCCAAAAAGGGCGTATGCATTTTTTCCCAAATATATTCAAGAAAATACACATACTCCCTTTTTGGCCAAGGACATCATTGTCGAAGTTCTGTCGCTTTTCATGTGCTTTAAAGACGACTCCATTCTACCTCTTGAAATCTGTTTCCTTCAATTCTGCCTTGCATTCAAATCCTCTTCACTGCCTTACCTCAATATATTTCTGGATGATAGTTGTCCCTTATAACTCTGCAAGATTGTGAATTGCTGTGCCCCTGATTTCCATTTTTCAACTCGCCTATTTGTGAGCTGTCTGCAATACCGCAGGATGGCTTTAGGCCCTAGTCTGGTTCCGGGGCTGCAGGCTGAGCCTTTGGTTAATTCTTCTTCCTGAGGTGGAACTAGAGAGACGTGTGCCCATCCAAACACCTACAGCTAATCTCTCATTTGTTTCCCCGCTTCCTGTTCATCCTCTGCACAATTTGCAAACTATGCATAACAGGAGGGTCAATCCACTGACACTCCAAGTGGGGAGATTTTCAGTAATGTGGATGGAATGGTGAAGCCGAGCACGACGAAAGGAAAAATGAGGTACCTTTTAGAAAACTTTCCCGATTACACAGTGTACCAACCACTGGGTTGCCCAGGCATTTTTAACTGTAGGAAGATTCCCTTAAACCTGGAGAGTTGGGACCACTAGAATGGGTAGCACAAACTATTGCTCTAAGTGGTGTTCTTTTGCTCACACAACCTCAGCAATCTTGTCAGCTCCAAGTGTCCAGTCTTATGTCTCATCCAGAGGTGGGTGTTAAGTTGGTCAATCCACGTTGCATCACAAGCCCTGAACGTAATTTTTAAGAATTTCTCTCTGTTTCGCTGTTTTTGCATTTTGCTTTTGAAATTTATTTTTATACGGGGGGTTTAGCTGAATTGCAGTGCAGTGTTCATGCCGTTATACACACACATGATTCCTTTATGGAGACATGAGAATACTTATGTTTTAAAATGCTTAAAGTCAGATATATTCCTCTGCAATGAATAGGGGGTGTTGAGTCCAGTTCATTGTGCTGGGAGTAGGTGTTGTCTATTACATACTTGGTTTATGTATTGGTATCTGTGCTAATTTAAAACTGTGGTTTTCTGCATTACCCCACCTCGCCTTTCCCCTTAAGCAGGTAGAAGATTGTTTTCTAAATGTGTGACTCTGTTCTGTTTGTAATTCAGTTTATGTGTAGCCATGTGTACATTCCCGCTATGAGTCATATCTTATGATAAGATTCAATACTCTGTACTTTTTCCTAACTCAGTTCATGTGTAACCATGTTTACAGGACCTTCATAAGTGATATCTTATGATAAGTTTCTTTTTCTCTATGACTTATTTCACTTAGAATCATCGTACCTGAATCCACTCATTTTGCTGCTACTGGCCTTATGACATTGATTTCATGGCTGAGGGATAATCCATCGTACGTAAGTACCACAAATTCTTGAACCTTTTTTGTCTTTCCTGAGATATTTAAGGTGTACCCAAGTTGAGGTTCTTGTAAGCAGAGCAGCCCTAAATTTTGGGGTGGCTCTGTCTTATTGATTTTCAATTCTCCCAAGGTATATTCCATAGACTGGAAGTGCCCTCGGCTCTGTAGCTCTGTTTTTTACTTGTTTTAGCGAACACAATGCACTCTTCCAGACAGGCAGTTGGCAATTTACATCCAGCCCATCAGCATACCTAGGCTCCCTGTTCTCCAGGGCCTGTCTTGCCTTTCTGGTATTTACACATTTTGCGGATGTCCCTTTTGACCGGTGGGAAGTGATACTTCTTTGTAGTGCAGATTTGCATTGCCCGCTTGCTTGCTTTGCCAAAAAAGGCGTATGCTTTTTCTCCTGAATATATTCAGGGGAAAATGCGTAAGCCCTTTTTGGCCAACTGCATCATTATCGAAGTTGTGTCCCTCTTCCTGTGATTTAAAGGTGATTCCAATGTACTTCTTTAAATCTGTTTCCTGCATTTCTGGATCGCATTTAAGTCCGCCTCGTTGCCTTCCATCAACAGATTTTTGGACGATAGTTGTCGTTTATTACTATGCCAGTTTGTGAATTGCTGTGCCCCTGAGCTCCATTTTTCAACTCGTTTTTTTGAGCTGTCCGCAAGTCCAAAATTGTGCTTCAGGACCTATACTGGTTCCCGGCGGGTGGCTGAGACTTTGGTTAATTCTTCTTCATGCTGGGAAATTAGACTGACATGTGCCCGTCTAAATGCCTAACAGCTACTCTCTCATTGGTTCTCCCTCTTCCCTTTCATCCTCTGCCAAATTGGCAACCTGTGTGAACCAGGTGGTTAAAGGTTCTGTCTCTCCAAGTTGGGAGATTGATAGAAAAGCAGTTGGAAAGTCAAACCGGAGCGCCAGGAGAGGGACAATTAGTTGAGTTTTAGAAACCTTTCATATTGACAGTGTGTCCATTCTCTAGGTTTCCCGTACATGATATAGCTGTAGTAATATTCCCTTCAACCTGGAGATTTGCGTCCCTAGGAATGTGTGCCTCGCATTATTGATTTAAATGGTCTGCATTTGGTCACTGAATCTCACCAATCCTCTCAGTCCCAAGTGTCCAGCCTTATGCCACATCCAGCTGTCGTTGTAGATAGGGTCATTCCAGATTTCATCAGAGTCCCTAAAGGAATTGTAAAGAAATTCCCGCTTTTTTTGTTTTGTTTTTGAATTTCCTTTTTATACTGAGTTTGAGCCGATTCTCACTGCCATTATTATGCCAGTCTAGACACACTTGATTCCCTTAAGGAGACATATCAATACACAGGTTTTAAGATTCTTACTAGTCAGATATTTTCCTCTGCGGGAAATATGGTTTTTTGAGTCACTTTTAGTGAGGAATGTGTAGGTCTTGTCTATTCTGTATTTGGTTTTTGGAACGGTATATATACTACTATCAAACACTTGTTTTCTGCATCACCCCACCTCTCCTTCCCCCTTAAGCAGGCATAAGACATTTTTCTAAATGTGAGGCTCTTTTCTCTTTCCTAACTCAGTTCATGTGTAGCCATGTTTACAGGATCGTTATAAGTGATATCTTATGATAAGTTTCTTTTTCTCTGTGACTTATTTCTCTTAGAATCATCATACCTGAATCCACTCATTTTGCTGCTACTGGCCTTATGACATTGATTTCATGGCTGAGGTATATTCCACCTTACGTTAGTAACAAAATTTCTTGAACCATTTTTGTCTTTCCTGTGATATTTAAGGTGTATCCAAGTTGAGGTTCTTGTAAGCAGTACAGCCCTAAATTTTGGGGTGGCTCTGTCTTATTGATTTTCAGTTTTCCCTAGGTATATTACCTAGACTGGAAGTGCCCTTGGCTCTGTAGCTCTGTTGTTTACTTGTTTTAGGAAACACAATGTACTCCTCCAGAGAGGCAGTTGGCAATTTACATCCGGCCCATCAGCATAACTAGGCTCCCGGTTCTCCAGGGCCTATCTTGCCTTTCTGGTTTTTACACATTTTGCGGATGTCCCTTTTGACCGGTGGGAAGTGATACTTCTTTGTAGTGCAGATTTGCATTGCCTACCTGCTTGTTTGGCCAAAAAGGGCGTATGCTTTTTCTCCTGAATATATTCAGGAGAAAACGCGTACGCCCTTTTTGGCCAAGTGCATCATTGTCGAAGTTGTGCCCCTCTTCCTGTGATTTAAAGGTGATTTCAATCTACCTCATTAAACCTGTTTCCTGCATTTCTGGCTCGCTTTCAAGTCCACCTCGTTGCCTTCACTCAACAGATTTTTGGACTATAGTTGTCCTTTATTACTCTGACAGTTTGTGAATTGCTGTACCCCTGAGTTCCATTTTTCAACTCGTTTTTTGTGAGCTGACCGCAAGTCCAAAATTGTGCTTCAGGACCTATACTGGTTCCCGGTGTGTGGCTGAGACTTTGGTTAATTCTTTTTCCTTCCCGGAAATTAGAGTGACATGTGCCCGTCCAAATGCCTAACAGCTACTCTCTCATTGGTTCTCCCTCTTCCATTTCATCCTCTGCCAAACTGGCAACATGTGCGAAACAGGAGGTTCAAGGGGCTGTCTCTCCAAGTTGGGAGATTGATAGTAAAGCAGTTGGAAAGTCAAATCGGAGCACCAGGAGAGGGACTATTGTTGAGTTTCAGAAACCTTTCGTATTCACTGTGTGTCCATTCTCTAGGTTTCCTGTACATGTTATAGCTGTAGTAATATTCCCTTCAACCTAGAGAGTTGGGACCATTGCAATGTGTGCCACGCATTATTGATTTAAATGGTCTGCTTTTGCTCACCAAAACTCACCAATCCTCTCAGTCCCATTGTCCAGCCTTATGCCACATACAGCTGTCGTTGTAGATAGGGTCATTCCAGGTTTCATCAGAGACCCTGAAGGAATTGTAAAGCATTTCCCTGTTTTTTTGTTTTATTTTTGAAATTCCTTTTTATAGTGGGTTTGAGCTGATTCTCACTGCCATGTTTATGCCAGTCTAGACAAACTTTATTCCCTAATGGAGACATATCAATACATAGGTTTTAAGATTGTTACTAATCAGATATATTCCTCTGCGGGAAATATGGGCTTTGAGTCCCTTTCACTGCGAAAAGTGTAGGTCTTGTCTATTCCTCTTTTGGTTTTTGGAACAATACCTGTACTACTACCAAACCCTGGTTTTATGATTCACCCCACCTCCCGTTCCCCCTTAGCAGGCATAAGAGTGTTATCTAAAAGGGAGACTCTGTTCTCCTTCCTAAATCAGTTCATGTGTAGCCATGTTTACAGGAACTTCATAAGTGATATCTTATGATAAGTCTGTTTTTCTCTGTGACTTATTTCACTTAGAAACATCGTACCTGAATCCACTCATTTTGCTGCTACTGGCCTTATGACATTGATTTCATGGCTGAGGGATATTCCATCGTACGCAAGTACCACAATTTCTTGAACCATTTTTGTGTTCCTGGGATATTTAAGGTGTATCCAAGTTGAGGTTCTTGTAAGCAGTGCAGCCCTATATTTGGGGGTGGCTCTGTCTTATTGATTTTCAGTTTTCCCAAGGTATATTCCCTAGACTGGATGTGTCGTTGGCTCTGTAGCTCTGCTGTTTACTTGTTTTAGGGAACACAGTGCACTCCTACAGAGAGGCAGTTGGCAATTTACATCCGGCCCATCAGCATAACTAGGCTCCCTGTTCTCCAGGGCCTGTCTTGCCTTTCTGGTTTTTACACATTTTGCGGATGTCCCTTTTGACCGGTGGGAAGTGATACTTCTTTGTAGTGCAGATTTGCATTGCCTCCTTGCTTGCTTGGCCTAAAAGGGCGTATGCTTTTTCTCCTGAATATATTCAGGAGAAAACGCATACACCCTTTTTGGCCAAGTGCATTATTGTCGAATTTGTGCCCCTCTTCCTGTGATTTAAAGGTGATTCCAATGTACCTCTTTAAATCTGTTTCCTGCATTTCTGGATCGCTTTCAAGTCTGCCTCGTTGCCTTCCCTCAACAGATTTTTGGACGATAGTTGTCCTTTATTACTCTGCCAGTTTGTGAATTGCTGTGCCCCTGAGCTCCATTTTACAACTCGTTTTTTGTGAGCTGACCACAAGTCCAAAATTGTGCTTCAGGACCTATACTGGTTCCCTGCAGGTGGCTGAGACTTTGGTTAATTCTTCTTCCTGCCGGGAACTTAGAGTGACATGTGCCCGTCCAAATGCCTAACAGCTACTCTCTCATTGGTTCTCCCTCTTCCCTTTCATCCTCTGCCAAATTGGCAACCTGTGCGAACCAGGCGGTTAAAGGGTCTGTCTCTCCAAGTTGGGAGATTGATAGTAAAGCAGTTGGAAAGTCAACCGGAGCACCAGGAGAGGGACACTTAGTTGAGTTTTAGAAACCTTTCGTATTGACAGTGTGTCCATTCTCTAGGTTTCCCGTACATGTTATAGCTGTAGTAATATACCCTTCAACCTGGAGATTTGGGTCACTAGGATTGTGTGCCACACATTATTGCTTTAAATGGTCTGCATTTTCTCACCGAATCTCAGCAATCCTCTCAGTCCCAAGGGTCCAGCCTTATTCCACATCCAGCTGTCATTGTAGATAGGGTCATTCCAGGTTTCATCAGATCCCATGAAGGAATTGTAAAAAATTTCCCTGTTTTTTGTTTTGTTTTTGAAATTCCTTTTTATAGTGTGTTTGTTCTGATTCTCACTGCCATGTTTATGCCAGTCTAGATACACTAGATTCCCTTACGGAGACATATCAATACATAGGTTTTAAAATTCTTACTAGTCAGATATATTTATCTGCGGGAAATATGGCGTTTTGAGTCCCTTTCACTGAGGAAAGGGTAGGTCTTGTCTATTCCGTCTTTGGTTTTTGAATCGGTACCTGTACTAATATCAAACTCTGGTTTTATGCATCACCCCACCTCTCGTTCCCACTTAGCAGGCATAAGAGTGTTTTCTAAATGTGAGACTCTCTTCTCTTTCCTATCTCAATTCATGTGTAGCCATGTTTACAGGACCTTCATAAGTGATATCTTACGATAAGTTTCTTTTTCTCTGTGACTTATTTCACTTAGAAACATTGTACCTGAATCCACTCATTTTGCTGCTACTGGCATTATGACATTGATTTCATGGCTGAGGGATATTCCATCGTACATATGTACGACAATTTCTTGAACCATTTTTGTCTTTCCAGGGATATTTAATGTGTACCCAAGTTGAGGTTCTTGTAAGCAGTGCAGCCTAAATTTTGGGGTGGCTCTGTCTTATTGATTTTCACGTTTCCCAAGGTATATTCTCTCTACTGGAAGTGCCCTTGACTCTGTAGCTCTTTTGTTTACTTGTTTTAGGGAACACAATGCACTCCTCCAGAGAGGAAGTTGGCAATTTACATCATGCCCATCAGCATAACTAGGCTCCCCATTTTCAAGGGCCAGTGTTGCCTTTCTAGATTTTACACATTTTGCGGATGTCCCTTTTGTCTGGTGGGAAGTGATACTGCTTTGTAGTGCAGATTTGCATTGCCCACTTCCTTGCTTGACCAAAAAGGGCGTATGCGTTTTCTCCTGAATATATTCAGGAGAAAACGCTTACACCCTTTTTGGCGCATTGCATCATTTTCGAAGTTGTGTCCCTCTTCCTGTGCTTTAAAGGCGATTCCAATGTACCTCTTGAAATATGTTTCCTGCTATACTGGCTCGCTTTCAAGTCCACCTCGTTGCCTTCCCTCAACAGATTTTTGAACGATAGTTTACCTTTATTACTCTGCCCTTTTGTGAAGAGCTGTGCCCCTGAGCTCCATTTTTCAACTCGTTTTTTGTGAGCTGACCGCAAGTCCAAAATTTTGGTTCAGGACATCTACTGGTTCCCGGCGAGTTGCTGAGACTTTGATTAATTCTTCTTCCTGCCGGGAAATTAGAGTGAAATGTGCCCGTCCAAATGCCTAACAGCTACTCTCTCATTGTTTCTCCATCTTCTCTTTCATCCTCTGCCAAATGCCAACATGTGAGAACCAGGAGGTTAAAGGGGATGTCTCTCCAAGTTGGGAGATTGATAGTAAAGCAGTTGAAAAGTCAAACCGGAGCAACAGGAGAGGGATTATTATTTGAGTTTTAAAAACCTTTCGTATTCACAGTATGTCCATTGTTTAGGTTTCCCGTAAATGTTATAGCTGTAGTAGTATTCCTTTCAACCTGGAGAGTTGGGACCATAGGAATGTGTGCCACACATTATTGCTTTAAATGGTCTGCATTTCCTCACCGAATCTCACAAATCCTCTCAGTCCCAAGTGTCCAGACTTATGCCACATACAGCTGTCATTGTAGATAGAGTCATTACAGGTTTCATCAGAGCCCCTGAAGGAATTGTAAACAATTTCCCTGTTTTTTTGTTTTGTTTTTGAAATTCCTTTTTATATTGTGTTTGATATGATTCTAACTGCCATATTTATGCCAGTTAGGGCACACTTGATTCCCTTACGGAGACATATCAATACATAGGTTTTAAGATTCTTACTAAGCAGATATATTCCTCTGCTGGAAATATGGGGTTTTGAGTCCCTTTCACTGAGGAAGGTGTAGGGATTGTCTCTTCCGTAGTTGGTTTTTGGAACGGTACATGTACTAATATCAAACTCTGGTTTTATGCATCACCCCACCTCTCCTTCCCCCTTAAGCAGGCATAAGAGTGTTTCTAAATGTGAGACTCTGTTCTCTTTCCTAACTCAGTTCATGTGTAGCCATATTTACAGGACCTTCATAAGTGATATCTCATGATAAGTTTCTATTTCTCTGTGACTTATTCCACTTAGAATCATCGTACCTGAATCCACTCATTTTGCTGCTACTGGCCTTATGACATTGATTTCATGGCTGAGGGATATTCCATCGTACGTAAGTAACACAATTTCTTGAACCATTTTTGTCTTTCCAGGGATATTTAAGGTGTACCCAGGTTGAGGTACTTGTAAGCAGTGCAGCCATAAATTTTGTGGTGGCTCTTTCTTATTGATTTTCAGTTTTCCCAAGGTATATTCCCTAGACTGGAAGTGCCCTTGGCTCTGTAGCTCTGTTGTTTACTTGTTTTAGGGAACACAATGAACTCCTCCAGGGAGGCAGTTGGCAATTTACATCCGGCCCATCAGCATAACTAGGCTCCCTGTTCTCCAGGGCCTGTCTTGCCTTTCTGGTTTTTACACATTTTGCGGATGTCCCTTTTGACCGGTGGGAAGTGATACTTCTTTGTAGTGCAGATTTGCATTACCTCCTTGCTTGCTTGGCCTAAAAGGGTGTATGCTTTTTCTCCTGAATATATTCAGGAGAAAACACATACACCCTTTTTGGCCAAGTGCATTATTGTCGAAGTTGTGCCCCTCTTCCTGTGATTTAAAGGTGATTCCAATGTACCTCTTTAAATCTGTTTCCTGCATTTCTGGATCGCTTTCAAGTCTGCCTCGTTGCCTTCCCTCAACAGATTTTTGGACGATAGTTGTCCTTTATTACTCTGCCAGTTTGTGAATTGCTGTGCCCCTGAGCTCCATTTTTCAACTCGTTTTTGGTGAGCTGACCACAAGTCCAAAATTGTGCTTCAGGACCTATACTGGTTACCGGCAGGTGGCTGAGACTTTGGTTAATTCTTCTTCCTGCCAGGAACTTAGAGTGACATGTGCCCGTCCAAATGCCTAACAGCTACTCTCTCATTGGTTCTCCCTATTCCCTTTCATCCTCTGCCAAATTGGCAACCTGTGCGAACCAGGCGTTTAAAGGGTCTGTCTCTCCAAGTTGGGAGATTGATAGTAATGCAGTTGGAAAGTCAAACCGGAGTGCCAGGAGACGGACAATTAGTTGAGTTTTAGAAACCTTTCGTATTAACAGTGCGTCCATTCTCTAGGTTTCCAGTACATGTTATAGCTGTAGTGATATTCCCTTCAACCTGGTGATTTGGGACCCATGGAATGTGTGCCACACATTATTGCTCTAAATGGTATGCATTTGCTCACCGACTCTCACCAATCCTCTCAGTCCCAAGTGTCCAGCCTTATGCCACATCCAGCTGTCATTGTAGATAAGGTCATTCCAGGTTTCATCAGAGCCCCTGTAGGAATTGTAAAGAAGTTCCCTGTTTTTTTTGTTTTGTTATTGAAATACCTCCTTAGTGGGTTTGAGCTCATTCTCACTGCCATGTTTATGCCAGTCTAGACACACTTGATTCCCTTATGGAGACATATAGATACATAGCTTTTAAGATTTTTACTAGTCAGATATATTCCCCTGCGGGAAATATGGGGTTTTGAGTCCCTTGAACTGAGGAAAGTTTAGGTCTTGTCTATTCCGTAATTGGATTTTGGAACTGTACCTGTATTAATATCAATCTCTGGTTTTATGCATCACCCCACCTCTCCTTCCCCCTTAAGAAGGCATAAGGGTGTTTTCTGAATGTGAGACTCTGTTCTCTTTCCTAACTCACTTCATGTGTAGCCATGTTTACAGGGCCTTCATAAGTGATATCTTATGATAAGTTTCTTTTTCTCTGTGACTTATTTCACTTAGAATCATCGTACCTGAATCCACTCATTCTGCTGCTACTGGCCTTATGACATTGATTTCATGGCTGAGGGATATTCCATCGTACGTAAGTACCACAATTTCTTGAACCATTTTTGTCTTTCCTGGGATATTTCAGGTGTACCCAAGTTGAGGTTCTTGTAAGCAGTGCAGCCCTAAATTTTGGGGTGGCTCTGTCTTATTCATTTTCAGTTTTCCCAAGGTATATTCCCTAGACTGGAAGTGCCCTTGGCTCTGTAGCTCTGTTGTTTACTTGGTTTAGGGAACACAATGCACTCCTCCAGAGAGGCAGTTGGCAATTTACATCCCGCCCATCAGCATAAATAGGCTCCCTGTTCTCCAGGGCCTGTTTTGCCTTTCTAGTTTTAACACATATTGCGGATGTCCCTTTTGGCCGGTGGGAAGTGATACTGCTTTGTAGGGCACATTTGCATTGCCCACTTGCTTGCTCGGCCAAAAAGAGTGTATGCTTTTTCTCCTGAATATATTCAGGAGAAAACACATACGCCCTTTTTGGCCCATTGCATCATTGCCGAAGTTGTGCACCTCTTCCTGTGCATTAAAGGCGATTCCAATGTATCTCTTGAAATCTGTTTCCTGCTATTCTGGCTCGCTTTCAAGTCCAACTCGTTGCCTTCCCTCAACAGATTTTTGGACGTTAGTTTTCCTTTATTACTCTGCCCGTTTGTGAATTGCTGTGCCCCTGAGGTCCATTTTTCAACTCGTTTTTTGTGAGCTGACCGCAAGTCAAAATTTTGGTTCAGGACCTATACTGGTTCCCGGCAGGTGGCTGAGACTTTGATTAATTCTTCTTCCTGCCGGGAAATTAGAGTGAAATGGGCCCATCCAAATGCCTAACAGCTACTCTCTCATTGGTTCTCCATCTTACCTTTCATCCTCTGCCAATTGGCAACATGTGAGAACCAGGAGGTTAAAGGGGCTGTCTCTCCAAGTTGGGAGATTGATAGTAAAGCAGTTGGAAATTCAAACCTTAGAACCAGTAGAGGGACTATTAGTTGAGTTTTAAAAACTTTTCGTATTCACAGTGTGTCCATTCTCTAGGTTTCCCGTACATGTTATAGCTGTAGTAGTATTCCCTTCAACCTGGAGAGTTGGGAACATTGGAATGTGTGCCACACATTATTGCTTTAAATGGTCTGCATTTGCTAACCGAATCTCACCAATCCTCTCAGTCCCAAGTGTCCAGACTTATGCCACCTCCAGCTGTCGTTGTAGATAGGGTCATTCCAGGTTTCATCAGAGACCCTGAAGGAATTGTAAAGAATTTCCCTGTTTTTTTGTTTTGTTTTTGAAATTCCTTTTTATAGTGGGTTTGAGCTGATTCTCACTCCATGTTTCTGCCAGTCTAGACACACTTGATTCCCTGATGGAGACATATCAATACATAGGTTTTAAGATTCTTACTAGTCATATATAATTCTCTGCCGGAAATATGGGGTTTTGAGTCCCGTTCACTGAGGAAGTTGTACGGATTGTCTCCTCCGTAGTTGGCTTTTGGAACGGTACCTATACTTATATCAAACTCTGGTTTTATGCATCACCCCACCTCTCCTTCCCCCTTAAGCAGGCATAAGAGTGTTTTCTAAATGTGAGACTCTGTTCTCTTTCCTAACTCGGTTCATGTGTATCCATGTTTACAGGACCTTCTTAAGAGGTATCTTATGATAAGTTTCTTTTTCTCTGTGACTTATTTCACTTAGAAACTTCGTACCTGAATCCACTCATTTTGCTGCTAGTGGTCTTATGACATTGATTTCATGGCTGAGGGATATTCCATCCTATGTAAGTACCACAATTACTTGAACCATTTTTGTCTTTCCTGGCACATTTATGGTGTACCCAAGTTGAGGTTCTTGTAAGCAGAGCAGCCCTAAATTTTGGGGTGGCTCTGTCTTATTGATTTTCATATCTCCCAAGATATATTCCATAGACTGGAAGTGCCCTCGGCTCTGGAGCTCTGTTTTTTACTTGTTTTAGCGAACACAATGCACTCCTCCAGAGAGGCAATTGGCAATTTACATCCTGCCCATCAGCATAAGTAGGCTCCCTGTTCTCCAGGGCATGTCTTGCCTTTCTGGTTTTAAAACATATTGCGATGTCCGTTTTGACTGGTGGGTAGTGATACTTCTTTGTAGTGCAGATTTGCATTGCCCGCTTGCTTGCTTGGCCAAAAAGGGCGTATGCGTTTTCTCCTGAATATATTCAGGAGAAAACGCACACGCCCTGTTTGGCCAAGTGCATCATTGTCGAAGTTGTGCCCCTCTTCCTGTGCTTTAAAGGCGATTCCAAATTACCTCTTGAAATCTGTTTCCTGCTATTCTGGTCCGCTTTCAAGTCCACCTCGTTGCCTTCTCTCAACAGATTTTTGGAGGATAGTTGTCCTTTATTACTCTGCCAGTTTGTCAATTGCAGTGCCCCTGAGTTCCATTTTTCAACTCGTTTTTTGTGAGCTGACCACAAGTCCAAAATTTTGGTTCAGGACCTATATTGGTTCCCGGCGGGTGGCTGAGACTTTGGTTAATTCTTCTTCCTGCCGGGAAATTTGAGTGTCATGTGCCCGTCCAAATGCCTAACAGCTACTCTCTCATTGGTTCTCCCTCTTCCCTTTCATCCTCTGCCAAACTGGCAACCTGTGCTAACAAGCAGGTTAAAGGGGCTGTCTCTCCAAGTTGGGAGATTGATAGTAAAGCAGTTGGAAAGTTAAACCGGAGCACCAGGAAAGGGACTATTGTAGAGTTTCAGAAACCTTTCGTATTCACAGTGTGTCCATTCTCTAGGTTTCCTGTACATGTTATAGCTGTAGTAATATTCCCTTCAACCTAGAGAGTTGGGACCATTGCAATGTGTGCCACGCATTATTGATTTAAATGGTCTGCATTTGCTCACCAAAACTCACCAATCCTCTCAGTCCCAAGTGTCCAGCCTTATGCCACATACAGCTGTCATTGTAGATAGGGTAATTCCAGGTTTCATCAGAGACCCTGAAGGAATTGTAAAGCATTTCCCTGTTTTTTTGTTTTATTTTTGAAATTCCTTTTTATAGTGGATTTGAGCTGATTCTCAATGCCATGTTTTTGCTAGTCTAGACACACTTTATTCCCTAATGGAGACATATCATTACATAGGTTTTAAGATTCTTACTAAGCAGATATATTCCTCTGTGGGAAATATGGGGTTTGAGTCCCTTTCACTGTGAAAAGTGTAGGTCTTGTCTATTCCTCATTTGCTTTTTGGAACGGTACCTGTACTAATATCAAACTCTGGTTTTATGCATCACCCCACCTCTCCTTCCCCCTTAAGCAGGCATAAGAGTGTTTTCTAAATGGGAGACTCTGTTTTCCTTCCTAAATCAGTTCATGTGTAGCCATGTTTACAGGAACTTCATAAGTGATATCTTATTATAAGTTTCTTTTCCTCGGTGACTTATTTCACTTAGAAACATCGTACCTAAATCGACTCATTTTGCTGCTACTGGCCTTATGACATTGATTTCATGGCTGATGGATATTCCATCGTACGTAAGTAACACAATTTCTTGAACCATTTTTGTCTTTCCAGGGATATTTAATGTGTACCCAGGTTGAGGTTCTTGTAAGCAGTGCAGCCCTAAATTTTGGGGTGGCTCTGTCTTATTGATTTTCAGTTTTCCCAAGGTATATTCCCTAGAATGGAAGTGCCCTTGGCTCTGTAGCTCTGTTGTTTACTTGTTTTAGGGAACACAATGCACTCCTCCAGAGAGGCAGTTGGCAATTTACATCCGGCGCATCAGCATAACTAGTCTCCCTGTTCTCCAGGGCCTGTCTTGCCTTTCTGGTTTTTACACATTTTGCGGATGTCCCTTTTGACCGGTGGGAAGTGATACTTCTTTGTAGTGCAGATTTGCATTGCCTCCTTGCTTGCTTGGCATAAAGGGCATATGCGTTTTCTCCTGAATATATTCAGGAGAAAACACATACGCCCTTTTTGGCCAAGTGCATTATTGTCGAAGTTGTGCCCCTCTTCCTGTGATTTAAAGGTGATTCCAATGTACCTCTTTAAATCTGTTTCCTGCATTTCTTGATCGCTTTCCAGTCTGCCTCGTTGCCTTCCCTCAACAGATTTTAGGATGATAGTTGTCCTTTATTACTCTGCCAGTTTGTGAATTGCTGTGCCCCTGAGCTCCATTTTTCAACTCGTTTTTTGTGAGCTGACCACAAGTCCAAAATTGTGCTTCAGGACCTATACTGGTTCCCGGCGGGTGGCTGAGACTTTGGTTAATTCTTCTTCCTGCCGGGAACTTAGAGTGACATTTGCCTGTCCAAATGCGTAACAGCTACTCTCTCATTGGTTCTCCCTCTTCCCTTTCATCCTCTGCCAAACTGGCAACCTGTGCGAACCAGGCGGTTAAAGGGTCTGTCTCTCCAAGTTGGGACATTGATAGTAAAGCAGTTGGAAAGTCAAACCGGAGTGCCAGGAGACGGACAATTAGTTGAGTTTTAGAAACCTTTCGTATTGACAGTGTGTCCATTCTCTAGGTTTCCCGTACATGTTATAGCTGTAGTAATATTCCCTTCAACCTGGAGATTTGGGTCTCTAGGAATGTGTGCCACGCATTATTGCTTTAAATGGTCTGCATTTGCTCACCGAATCTCACCAATCCTCTCAGTCCCAAGGGTCCAGCCTTATGCCACATCCAGCTGTCGTTGTAGATAGGGTCATTCCAGGTTTCATCAGAGCCCCTGAAGGAATTGTAAAAAATTTCGCTGTTTTTTTGTTTTGTTTTTGAAATTCCTTTTTATAGTGGGTTTGAGCTGATTCTCACTGCCATGTTTATGCCAGTTAGGACACACTTGATTCCCTTACGGAGACATATCAATACATAGGTTTTAAGATTCTTACTAGTCAGATATATTCCTCGGCGGGAAATATTGGGGTTTGAGTCCCTTTTTCTGAGTATGGTGTAGGTCTTGTATATTCCGTATTTAGTTTTTGGAACGGTACATGTACTGATATCAAACTCTGGTTTTATGCATCACCCCACCTCTCCTTCCCCCTTAAGCAGGCATAAGAATGTTTTCTAAACGTGAGACTCTGTTCTCTTTCCTAACTCACTTCATGTGTAGCTATGTTTACAAGACCTTCATAAGTGATATCTTATGATAAGTTTCTATTTCTCTGTGACATATTTCACTTAGAATCATCGTACCTGAATCCACCCATTTTGCTGCTTCTGGCCTTATGACATTGATTTCATGGCTGAGGGATATTCCATCGTACGGAAATACCACAATTTCTTGAACCATTTTTGTCTTTCCTGGGATATTTCAGGTGTACCCAAGTTGAGGTTCTTGTAAGCAGTGCAGCCCTAAATTTTGGGGTGGCTCTGTCTTATTCATTTTCAGTTTTCCCAAGGAATATTCCCTAGACTGGAAGTGCACTTGGCTCTGTAGCTCTGTTGTTTACTTGTTTTAGGGAACACAATGCACTCCTCCAGAGAGGGAGTTGGCAATTTACATCCCGCCCATCAGCATAACTAGGCTCGCTGTTCTCCAGGGCCTGTGTTGCCTTTCTAGTTTTACACATTTTGCGGATGTCCCTTTTGTCCGGTGGGAAGTGATACTGCTTTGTAGTGCAGATTTGCATTGCCCACTTGCTTGCTCGGTCAAAAAGGGCGTATGCATTTTCTCCTGAATATATTCAGGGGAAAACACATACGCCCTTTTTGGCCCATTGCATCATTTTCGAAGTTGTGCCCCTCTTCCTGTGCTTTAAAGGCGATTCCAATGTACCTCTTGAAATATGTTTCCTGCTACTCTGGCTCGCTTTCAAGTCCACCTCATTGCCTTCCCTCAACAGATTTTTGGACGATAGTTTTCCTTTATTACTCTGCCAGTTTGTGAATTGCTGTGCCCCTTAGTTCCATTTTTCAACTCGTTTTTTGTGAGCTGACCGCAAGTCCAAAATTTTGGTTCAGGACCTATACTGGTTCCCGGCGGGTGGCTGAGACTTTGGCTAATACTTCTTCCTGCCAGGAAATTAGAGTGACTAATGCCGGTCCAAATGCCTAACAGCTACTCTCTCATTGGTGGTCCATCTTCCTTTTCATCCTCCGCCAAATTGGCAACATGTGAGAACCAGGAGGTTAAACGGGGTTCTGTCTCTCCTTGTTGGGAGATTGATAGTAAAGCTTTTGGAAATTCAAATCGGAGCACCAGGAAAGGGACTATTAGTTGAGATTTAGAAACCTTTCGTATTCACAGTGTGTCCATTCTCTAGGTTTCCTGTGCATGTTATAGCTGTATTAATATTCCCTTCAACCTGGAGAGTTGGGATCCATGGAAAGTGTGCCGCACATTATTGCTCTAAATGGTATGCATTTGCTCACCGACACTCACCAATCCTCTCAGTCCCAAGTGTCCAGCCTTATGCCACATCCAGCTGTCATTGTAGATAAGGTCATTCCAGGTTTCATCAGAGCCCCTGTAGGAATTGTAAAGAATTTCCCTGTTTTTTTGTTTTGTTATTGAAATACCTCCTTAGTGGGTTTGAGCTGATTCTCACTGCCATGTTTATGCCAATCTAGACACACTTGATTCTCTTGTGGAGACATATAGATACATAGCTTTTAAGATTTTTACTAGTCAGATATATTCCCCTGCGGGAAATATGGGGTTTTGAGTCCCTTGAACTGAGGAAAGTTTAGGTCTTGTCTATTCCGTAATTGGATTTTGGAACTGTACCTGTATTAATATCAATCTCTGGTTTTATGCATCACCCCACCTCTCCTTCCCCCTTAAGAAGGCATAAGGGTGTTTTCTGAATGTGAGACTCTGTTCTCTTTCCTAACTCACTTCATGTGTAGCCATGTTTACAGGACCTTCATAAGTGATATCTTATGATAAGTTTCTTTTTCTCTGTGACTTATTTCACTTAGAATCATCGTACCTGAATCCACTCATTCTGCTGCTACTGGCCTTATGACATTGATTTCATGGCTGAGGGATATTCCATCGTACGTAAGTACCACAATTTCTTGAACCATTTTTGTCTTTCCTGGGATATTTCAGGTGTACCCAAGTTGAGGTTCTTGTAAGCAGTGCAGCCCTAAATTTTGGGGTGGCTCTGTCTTATTCATTTTCAGTTTTCCCAAGGTATATTCCCTAGACTGGAAGTGCCCTTGGCTCTGTAGCTCTGTTGTTTACTTGGTTTAGGGAACACAATGCACTCCTCCAGAGAGGCAGTTGGCAATTTACATTCCGCCCATCAGCATAAATAGGCTCCCTGTTCTCCAGGGCCTGTTTTGCCTTTCTATTTTAACACATATTGCGGATGTCCCTTTTGGCCGGTGGGAAGTGATACTGCTTTGTAAGGCAGATTTGCATTGCCCACTTGCTTGCTCGGCCAAAAAGAGTGTATGCTTTTTCTCCTGAATATATTCAGGAGAAAACGCATACGCCCTTTTTGGCCCATTGCATCATTGCCGAAGTTGTGCACCTCTTCCTGTGCATTAAAGGCGATTCCAATGTATCTTTTGAAATCTGTTTCCTGCTATTCTGGCTCGCTTTCAAGTCCAACTCGTTGCCTTCCCTCAACAGATTTTTGGACGTTAGTTTTCCTTTATTACTGTGCCCGTTTGTGAATTGCTGTGCCCCTGAGGTCCATTTTTCAACTCGTTTTTTGTGAGCTGAGTGCAAGTCCAAAATTTTGGTTCAGGACCTATACTGGTTCCCGGCAGGTGGCTGAGACTTTGATTAATTCTTCTTCCTGCCGGGAAATTAGAGTGAAATGGGCCCATCCAAATGCCTAACAGCTACTCTCTCATTGGTTCTCCATCTTACCTTTCATCCTCTGCCAATTGGCAACATGTGAGAACCAGGAGGTTAAAGGGGCTGTCTCTCCAAGTTGGGAGATTGATAGTAAAGCAGTTGGAAATTCAAACCTTAGAACCAGTAGAGGGACTATTAGTTGAGTTTTAAAAACCTTTCGTATTCACCGTGTGTCCATTCTCTAGGTTTACCATACATGTTATAGCTGTAGTAGTATTCCCTTCAACCTGGAGAGTTGGGACCATTGGAATGTGTGCCACGCATTATTGCTTTAAATGGTCTGCATTTGCTAACCGAATCTCACCAATCCTCTCAGTCCCAAGTGTCCAGACTTATGCCACCTCCAGCTGTCGTTGTAGATAGGGTCATTCCAGGTTTCATCAGAGACCCTGAAGGAATTGTAAAGAATTTCCCTGTTTTTTGTTTTGTTTTTGAAATTCCTTTTTATAGTGGGTTTGAGCTGATTCTCACTCCATGTTTCTGCCAGTCTAGACACACTTGATTCCCTGATGGAGACATATCAATACATAGGTTTTAAGATTCTTACTAGTCATATATAATCCTGTGCCGGAAATATGGGGTTTTGAGTCCCGTTCACTGAGGAAGGTGTACGGATTGTCTCCTCCGTAGTTGGTTTTTTGAACGGTACCTATACTAATATCAAACTCTGGTTTTATGCATCACCCCACCTCTCCTTCCCCCTTAAGCAGGCAGAAGAGTGTTTTCTAAATGTGAGACTCTGTTCTCTTTCCTAACTCGGTGCATGTGTAGCCATGTTTACAGGACCTTCTTAAGAGATATCTTATGATAAGTTTCTTTTTCTCTGTGACTTATTTCACTTAGAATCTTCGTACCTGAATCCACTCATTTTGCTGCTAGTGGTCTTATGACATTGATTTCATGGCTGAGGGATATTCCATCCTATGTAAGTACCACAATTACTTGAACCATTTTTGTCTTTCCTGGCACATTTATGGTGTACCCAAGTTGAGGTTCTTGTAAGCAGAGCAGCCCTAAATTTTGGGGTGGCTCTGTCTTATTGATTTTCATATCTCCCAAGATATATTCCATAGACTGGAAGTGCCCTTGGCTCTGGAGCTCTGTTTTTTTACTTGTTTTAGCGAACACAATGCACTCCTCCAGAGAGGCAATTGGCAATTTACATCCTGCCCATCAGCATAAGTAGGCTCCCTGTTCTCCAGGGCATGTCTTGCCTTTCTGGTTTTAAAACATTTTGCGATGTCCGTTTTGACCGGTGGGAAGTGATCCTTCTTTGTAGTGCAGATTTGCATTGCCTCCTTGCTTGCTTGGCATAAAGGGCGTATGCGTTTTCTCCTGAATATATTCAGGAGAAATCGCACACGCCCTGTTTGGCCAAGTGGATCATTGTCGAAGTTGTGCCCCTCTTCCTGTGCTTTAAGGGCGATTCCAAATTACCTCTTGAAATCTGTTTCCTGCTATTCTGGTCCACTTTCAAGTCCACCTCGTTGCCTTCTCTCAACAGATTTTTGGATGATAGTTGTCCTTTATTACTCTGCCAGTTTGTCAATTGCAGTGCCCCTGAGTTCCATTTTTCAACTCGTTTTTTGTGAGCTGACCGCAAGTCCAAAATTTTGGTACAGGACCTATACTGGTTCCCGGCGGGTGGCTGAGACTTTGGCTAATACTTCTTCCTGCCAGGAAAATAGAGTGACTAATGCCGGTCCAAATGCCTAACAGCTACTCTCTCATTGGTTGTCCAACTTCCCTTTCATCCTCCGCCAAATAGGCAACATGTGAGAACCAGGAGGTTAAAGGGGGGTCTGTCTCTCCAAGTTGGGAGATTGATAGTAAAGCATTTGGAAATTCAAATCGGAGCACCAGGAAAGGGACTACTAGTTGAGTTTTATAAACCTTTCGTATTCACAGTGTGTCCATTCTCTAGGTTTCCCGTACATGTTATAGCTGTAGTAATATTCCCTTCAACCTGGAGAGTTGGGACCCGTGGAATGTGTGCCACGCATTATTGATTTAAATGGTCTGCATTTGCTCACCGAATCTCACCAATCCCCTCAGTCCCAAGTGTCCTGCCTTATGCCACATCCAGCTTTCTTTGTAGATAAGGTCATTCCAGGTTTCATCAGAGCCCCTGAAGGAATTGTAAAGAATTTACCTGTTTTTTTGTTTTGTTTTTGTACTTCCTTTTTATAGTGGGTTTTATCTGATTCTCACTGCCATGTTTAAGCCAGTTAGGACACACTTGATTCCCTTACAGAGACATATCAATACATAGGTTTGAAGATTCTTACTAAGCAGATATATTCCTCTGCGGGAAATATGGGGTTTTGAGTCCCTTTCACTGAGGAAGATGTAGGGATTGTCTCTTCCGTAGTTGGTTTTTGGAACGGTACATGTACTAATATCAAAGTCTGGTTTTATGCATGACCCCACCTCTCCTTCCCCCTTAAGCAGGCATAAGAGTGTTTTCTAAATGTGAGACTCTGTTCTGTTTCCTAACTCAGTTCATGTGTAGCCTAGTTGACAGGACCTTCATAAGTGATATCTCATGATAAGTTTCTATTTATCTGTGGATTATTTCACCTAGAATCATCGTACCTGAATCCACTCATTTTGCTGCTACTGGCCTTATGACATTGATTTCATGGCTGAGGGATATTACATCGTATGGAAATACCACAATTTCTTGAACCATTTTTGTCTTTCCTGGGATATTTCAGGTGTACCCAAGTTGAGGTTCTTGTAAGCAGTGCAGCCCTAAATTTTGGGGTGGCTCTGTCTTATTCATTTTCAGTTTTCCCAAGGAATATTCCCTAGACTGGAAGTGCCCTTGGCTCTGTAGCTCTGTTGTTTACTTGTTTTAGGGAACACAATGCACTCCGCCATAGAGGGAGTTGGCAATTTACATCCCGCCCATCAGCATAACTAGGCTCCCTGTTCTCCAGGGCCTGTGTTGCCTTTATAGTTTTAACACATTTTGCGGATGTCCCTTTTGTCCGGTGGGAAGTGATACTGCTTTGTAGTGCAGATTTGAATTGCCCGCTTGCTTGATTGGCAAAAAAGGGCGTATGCATTTTCTCCTGAATATATTCAGGAGAAAACGCATATGCACTTTTTGGCCTATTGCATCATTGTCGAATTTGTGCCACTCTTCCTGTGCTTTAAAGGCGATTCCAATTTTCCTCTTGAAATCTGTTTCCTGCTATTCTGGCTCGCTTTCAGTCCACCTCGTTGCCTTCCCTCAACAGATTTTTGGACGATAGTTTTCCTTTATTACTCTGCCAGTTTGTGAATTGCTGGGCCCCTGAGCTCCATTTTTCAACTCGTTTTTTGTGAGCTGACCGCAAGTCCAAAATTTTCGTTCAGGACCTATACTGGTTCCCGGTGGGTGGCTGAGACTTTGGCTAATACTTCTTCCTGCCAGGAAATTAGCGTGACTAAAGCCGGTCCAAATGCCTAACAGCTACTTTCTCATTGGTTGTCCATCTTCCCTTTCATCCTCCGCCAAATTGGCAACATGTGAGAACCAGGAGGTTAAAGGGGGGGCTGTATCTCCAAGTTGGGAGATTGATAGTAAAGCATTTGGAAATTCAAATCGAAGCACCAGGAGAGGGACTATTAGTTGAGTTTTAGAAACCTTTCGTATTCACAGTGTGTCCATTCTCTAGGTTTCCCGTACATGTTATAGCTGTAGTAATATTCCCTTCAACCTGGAGAGTTGGGAACCATGGAATGTGTGCCACACATTATTGCTCTAAATTGTCTGCATTTGCTCACCGAATCTCACCAATCCTCTCAGTCCCAAGTGTCCATCCTTATGCAACATCCAGCTGTCATTGTAGATAGGGTCATTCCAGGTTTCATCAGAGCCCCTGAAGGAATTGTAAAGAATTTACCTGATTTTTTGTTTTGTTTGTGAAATTCCTTTTTATATAAGTGAGTTTGAGCTGATTCTCACTGCCATGTTTTTGTGAGTCTCACACACTTGATTCCCTTATGGAGACCTATCAATACATTGGTTTTAAGATTCTTACTAGTCAGATATATTCCTCTGCGGGTAATATGGGGTTTTAAGTACCTTTCACTTAGGAAGTTGTAGGTCTTTTCTATTCCGTAGTTGGTTTTTGGAATGGTACATGTACTAATAGCAAACTCTGGTTTTATGCATCACCCCACCTCTCCTTCTACCTTAAGCAGGCAAAAGAGTGTTTTCTAAATGTGAGACTCTATTCTCTTTCCTAACTCAGTTCAGGTATAGCCATGTTTACAGGACCTTCATAAGTGATATCTTATGATAAGTATATTTATCTCTGTGACTTATTTCACTTAGAATCATCGTACCTGAATCAACTGATTTTGCTGCTACTGTCCTTGTGACATTGATTTCATGGCTGAGGGATATTCCATCGTATGCAAGTACCAAAATTTTTTGAAATATTTTTGTCTTTCCTGAGATACTTAAGGTGTACTTTAGTTGAGGTTCTTGTAAGCAGTGCAGCCCTAAATTTTGGGGTGAATCTGTCTTATTGATTTTCAGTTTTCCCAAGGTATATTCCCTAGACTGGAAGTGCCCGTGGCTCTGTAGCTCTGTTGTTACCTGTTTTAGGGAACACATTGCACTCCTCCAGAGAGGCTGTTGACAGTTTAGATCGTGCCCATCAGCATAACTAGGCTCCCTGTTCTCCAGGGCCTGTCTTGCCTTTCTGGTTTTTACACATTTTGCGGATGTCCCTTTTGACCGGTGGGAAGTGATACTTCTTTGTAGTGCAGATTTGCATTGCCCGCTTGCTTGCTGGGCTAAAAAGGGCATATGCGTTTTTTCCTGAATATATTCTGGAGAAAACGCATATGCACTTTTTGGCCAAGTGCATCATTGTCGACAATGAGCCCCTCTTGCTGTGCTTAAAAGGTGATTCCAAAGTACCTCTTGAAATTTGTTTCATGCTATTGTGCCTCGTTTTCAAGTCCGCCTCATTGCCAACCCTCAACAGATTTTTGGACGATAGTTGTCCTTTATTACGCTGCCAGTTTGTGAATTGCTGTGCCTCAGAGCTCCATTTTTCAACTCGTTTTTTGTAAGCTGACAGCAAATCCACAATTTTGGTTGAGGACCTATACTGGTTCCTGGCGGGTGGCTGAGACTTTGGTTAATTTTTCTTCCTGACGGGAAATTAGAGTGACATGTGCCCGTCCAAATGTCTCACAGCTACTCTCTCATTGGTTCTCCCTCTTCCCTTTCATCCTCTGCCAAATTGGCAACCTGTGCGAACCAGGAGGTTAAAGGGTCTGTCTCTCCAAGTTGGGAGATTGATAGTAAAGCAGTTGGAAACTCAAACCAGAGCACCAGGATAGGGACTATTAGTTGAGTTTTAGAATACTTTCGTATTCACAGTGTGTCCATTCTCTACGTTTCCCAAACATGTTATAACTGTAGTGATATTCCCTTTTACCTGTCGAGTTGGGACCCATGGAATTGGTGGCATGCATTATTGCTTTAAATGGTCTGCATTTTCTCATCCAATCTCACCAATCCTCTCAGTTCCAAGTGTCCAGCCTTATGTCTCATCCAGCTGTCATTTTAGATGGGGTCATTCCAGGTTTCATCAGAACACCTGAAGGAATTGTGTTAGAATTTCACTGTTTTTTTGTTTTGTTTTTGAAATTCATTTATATAATGAGGTTGAGCTGATTTTCACTGACGTGTTTATTCCGGTCTAGACACACTTGATTCCCTTACGGAGACATATCAATACGTAGGTATTAAGATTCTTACTAGTCAGATATATTCCTCTGCGGGAATAGGGCTGTTGAGTCCTGTTCACTAAGAAAGGAGCAGGTCTTTTCTCTTCTGTATTTGGATTATGCAACGGTACCTGTGCTAATATCACACTCTGGTTTTGTGCATTTCCCCACCTCTCCGTTCCCCTTAAGCAGGAATAAGTACGTTTTCTAAATGTGAGACGCTGTTCTCTTTCCTAATTCTGTTCATGTGTAGCCATGTTTACATTTCCTTCATAAGTGATATCTTATGTCAGAATGCTCCACGGCTCTTGTCATCATAATGCTCCATGATGCTCGTCATCACAATTATCCATGGACTTCTCATCACAATTTTCCACTGTCTTGCCATTACATTGCTCCATGCCCTCGTCATCACAATGTTCCATGGCACTTGTCATCACAATTCTCCACCTCTTTGTCATCACAATCCTCGATGACACTTCTCATCACAATGTTACATGCTCTTGTCATCACAATTCTAAATGCACTTGTCATCGCAATGCTCCCTGACCCATGTCATAGCAAGCTCCATATGCTTGTCATCACAATGCTTCATGACATTTTTATAAAAATTCTCAATGTCCCTTGTCATCACAATGCTGCATGCCAATGTCATCACAATGCTCCAAGACACTTGTCATCACAATGCTCCAAGCCCTTGTCATCACAATGCCCCATGCCCTTGTCATCACAATGCTCCATGACCTCTGTCATCACAATGTTCCGTGACACCTGTCATCACAATGCTCCATGCCCCTTGTCAGTACAGTGCTCCATGATGCTCGTCATCACAATTACCCAAGGTCTTCTCATCACAATGCTTCAGGGTTTTACCATCACAATGCTCCATGCCCTGGTCATCTCAATGCTCCATGTCCCTTGTCATCACAATTCTCCACGTCCTTGTCATCACAGTGCTCCCTGACACTTCTCCTCACAATGTTATATGCTCTTGTCATCACAATTCTGCATGCACTTGTCATCACAATGCTCCAGGACCCCTGTCATAGCAAGCTCCATGCGCTTGTCATCACAATGTTTCGAGATCTGGTCATTAAAATTCTCAATGGCCCTTGTCATCACAGTGATCCATGCCATTGTCATCGCAATGCTTCTTTACCTTTGTCATCACAATCCTCCATGACACTTGGCATCACAATGCTCCATGTCATTGGCATCACAATGGAACATGACATATGTCATCACAATGCTCCCTGACACCTGTCTTAACAATAATCCATGACGTTGTCATCACAATGCTCCATGCCGTTGTCATCACAATGCTCCATGACACTTGTCATCACAATGCTCCAAGCCCATGTCTTCACAATACTCCATGCCCTTGTCATCACAATGCTCCATGCCTATCTGAGCACAATACGCAAAGAAACTTGTCATCACAATTCTCCATGCGCTTGTCAACACAATGCTCCACCAGCTTTTCATCACAATGCTCCATGAACTTCTCATCAAAATGCGCTGTCACCACTGATATCACACTGTTCCATAACTAGTCATCACAAGACTCCCTCACCCTTCTCATCACAATGTTCCATGACCCCTGTCATCACAATACTACATGCACTTATCATCACAGTGCTCCATGACCCCTGACCTCACAATGCTCCAAAACACATGTCATCAAAATGCTCCATAACTTTTGTCATCACAAAGCTCAATGACCCTTGGCATCACAATGCTCCATGTCATTGTCATCACAATGCTCCAGGAACCTTCTCATCACATTGCTCCATGCCCTTGTCATCACAAATGGCCATGACGCTTGTCATCACATTGTTCGATGCCCTTCTCATAACAATGCTCCATCCCCTTGTCATTACAGTCCTCTATGAACCCTGTACAACAGTGTTCCAGGCCCTTGTCATCACAATGCTCCAGGTCCATTCTCATCACAATAATCCATGAAACATTTCAGACCAATGCCCCATGGCCTTGTCATCACAAGGCTCCATTACTCCTGTCATAACAATGCTCCATGATCGCAGTCATCACAATGTTCCACAGCCTTGTCATCACAAGGCTCCATGACCCTTGTCATCACAAGGCTCCATACACATGAAATCACAATGCTCCATGCCCGTGTCATCACAAAGCTCCATGATGCATGTCTTCAGAATGCTCCATGGCTTTCTCATCACAATGCACCATTCCCTTGTCATCAGAATGCTCCACGACACCTGAAATCACAATGCTCATTGCCCATTTTCATTAGAATGCTCCATGAGAATGTCATCACAAGGCTCCATGGTTTTCTCATGACAATGCTCCAGGACCTTGTCATCACAATGCTCCTTTCTCTTGTCATCACATTGCTCCAGGACCTTTTCATCACAATGCTCCTTTCTCTTGTCATCACAATGCTCCATGACTCCTGTCATCACAATACTCCATGAACATTTTCAGCACAGTGTTCCATGACATTCTCATCACAGCGCTCCTTGACCCCTGTCATCACAATGCTCCATGACCAATGTCATCACAATCCTCCATGACCCCTGACAACACAATGATCCGGGACACTTGTCATCAAAATGCTCCATGACACTTGTCATCACAATGATCCATGCCCTTGTCATCACAATGTGCCATGCCCACTGTCATCACAATAATCCATGAGACTTGTCAGATTAATGTTCCATGCCCTTGTCATCACAATGCACCATGACAAATGTCATCACAATGCTCCGTGACTCCAGTCATCACAATGCTTCAGGACCTTTGTCATCACAATGGTCCATGCCCTGGTCACACAAGGCTCTGTCATCTTTGTCACCACAATGCTCCATGCCCTTGTCATCACAATGCTCCATGCCCACTGTCATCACAATAATCCATGAAAATTGTCAGACCAATGATCCTTGCCCTCGTCACACGAGGCTCTGTGATCTTTGTCACCACAATGCTCCATGAAATTTTCTTCACAATGCTCTGTGTCCCTTGTCATCACAATGCTCCATGCCTTTGTCAGCACAATGCTCCATGACACTTGTCATCACAAGGCTCCATGGCCCTCTCATCACAATGCTCCAGGACCTTCTCATCGCATTACTCCATTCCTTTCTCATCACAATGCTCCATGACACCTGTCATCCCAGTATTCCATGAATATTTTCAGCCCAGTGCTCCATGACCTTCTCTTCACAATGCTCCATGACCCATGTCATCACAATGCTACATGACCACAGCCATCAAAATGATCCATGCCACTTGTCATCAGAATATTCCATGCGCTTGTCATCCCCATGCTCCATGACCCCTGTAATCACAATGGTCCTTGACGCTTGTTGTCACATAGCTCCATGACACTTGTCATCACCGTGCTCCATGCCTTTGTCAGCAAAATGCTACATGACCTTGTCATCACAATGCTCCATGCAATTGTCCTCACAATTCTCCATTACCAGTGTCATCACAATCCTCCATGAATCTTGGGATCACATTGCTTCATGCTCTTGTCATCACAATGCTCCATGATTCTTGAAATAAAAATGATCCATGACCTCTCTCATCACAATGCTCCAAACACTTGTGATCACAATGTTCCATAACACTTGTCATCACAATGCTCCATAACACTTGTCATCACAACGCTCCATGATGCCTGTCATCACAATAATCCATGCACTTGTCATCACAATGCTCCATGAACTTTTTCATCACAATGCTCAATACACTTGTCATCACAATGCTCGTGGACACATTTCCTCAGAATGCTCCTTGAACCCTGTCTTGAAAAGGCTCCATGCCTTTTTCATCACAATGCTCCATGCCCTTTTTCTCACAATGCTCCATGCCATTGTCATCACAATACTGCACAAGCTTGTCATCAGAATGCTCCAAGAACCTTGTCATCACAATGCTCCATGACCCCTCTCATCACAATGCTCCATGACCCATGTCATCACAATGATCCATTCCCTGGTCATCATAATGCTCCATTACCCTTGTCATCACAATGCACCAAGCCCTTGTCATCACAATGCTCCATTACATTTGTCATCACATTTCTCCATGACACTTGGCATCACAATGCTCAATGCCATTGTCATCACAATGCACCATGACATATGTCACCACAATGCTCCCTGACACCTTTCTTCACAATAATCAATGACCGTGTCATCACAATGCTTCATGCGCTAGTTATCACAATGTGCCATGCCCTCTGTCATCACAATAATCCATGAAACATGTCAGACGAATGCTCCATGCCCCTTTCATCCCAATTCTCCATGCCCTTGTCATCACGATGCTCCATGACCCCTGTCATCACAATGCTCTGTGACTCCAGTCATCACAATGCTTCATGACATTTGTCATCACAATGTTCCATGCCAATTTTCATCTCAATGCTGCATGAACCCGGTCGTCACAATGCACCATGCCCATCATCATAATGCTTCATGCTATTGTCATCAAAATGAAATCAAAATGCTCAATGATCTCTGACACCAAAATGCCCCAAACCCTTGTGATCACAATGTTCCATAACACTTGGCATCACAATGCCCCATTACGCTCGTCATCACAATTATCCATGGTCTTCTCATCACAATGCTCCATGAGCTCTGTCATCACAATGCTCGATACACTTGTCATCTCAATGCTCCCTGACACTTGTCCTCAGTGTGCTCCTTGAACCCTGTCATGACAAGGCTCCATGCATTTTTCATCGCAATGATCCATGCCCTTTTCATCACAATGCTCCAAGACCCCGGTAATCACAATGCTCCATGCGCTTGTCTTCACAAACCTCCATGACGAATGTCATCAGAAAGCTCCTTGGCCTTCTCATCACCATGCTCCATGCCCTTCTCATCTCAATGCTCCAAGACCCCATTAATTACAATGCTCCATGCCGCTTTTCATCAGAATGCTCCATGAGAATTGTCATCACAAGACTCCATGGTCTTCTCAGCACAATGCTCCAGGACCTTGTCATCACAATGCTCCATTCCCTTGTCATCACAATGCTCCATGACCCCTGTCATCGCAATACTCCATGAACATTTTCAGCCCAATGATCCATGACCTTCTCATCACAATGCACCATGACCCCTGTCATCACAATTCTCCATGACCACAGTCATCCCCGCGCTCCATGACCCCTCACAACACAATGATCCGGGACTCTTGTCACCAAAAATCTCCATGATACTTGTCATCAGAATGATCCATGCCCTTGTCATCACAGTGCTCCATGACCCTTGTAATCACAATTCTCCATGAACATTTTCAGCCCAATGCTCCATGACCTTCTCACCACAATGCTCCAAGACCCATGTAATCACAATGCTCCATGCCCCTTTTCATCTCCGTGCTCCATGAACCCTGTCATCACAATGAACCATGCCCATCATCATAATGTTTCATGCTATTTTCATTACAATGAAATCAAAATGCTCCATGACCTCTGTCATCACAATATTCCAAACCCTTGTGATCACAGTGTTCCATAAAACTTGTCATCACAACGCCCCATGACGCTCGTCATCACAATTATCCATGGTCTTCTCATCACAATGCTCCATGAACTTTGTCATCACAATGTTCGATACACTTGTCATCACAATGCTCCCTGACTCTTGTCGTCATTATGCTCCTTGAACCCTGTCATGACAAGGCTCCATGACTTTTTCATCACAATGATCCATGCCCTTTTCTTCACAATGTTCCAAGACCCATGTAATCACAATTCTCCATGCCCCTTTTCATCAGAATGCTCCATGACACTCGTCAATACAAGGCTCCAATGTTTTCTTATCACAATGCTTCAGTACCTTCTCATCACAATGCTCCATTCCCTTGTCATCACAATGCTCCATGACACCCGCTTTCACAATACTCCATGAATAATTTTAGCCCAATGCTCTATGGCATTCTCATCACAATGCTCCATTAGCACTGTCATGACAATGCTTCATGACCCCTGACAACACAATGATCCAGGACTCTTGTCATCAAAATGCTCCATGACACTTGTCATCACGATGATCCATGCCCTTGCCATATCAATGCTCCATGACCCCTGTAATCACAATGCTCCGTGACGCTTGTCATCACAGTGCTCCATGACTCTTGTCATCAAAATGCTCCATGCCTTTGTCAGCAAAATGCTTCATGACATTGTCATCACAATGCTCCATGCACTTGACATCACAATACTCCATTCCCATTGTCATCAAATTCCTCGGTGAACCTTGGGTTCACATTGCTTCATGCCCTTGTCATCACAATGATCCATGCTTCTTGAAATGAAAATGATCCATGTCCTCTGTCATCACAATGCTCCAAACCCTTGTGATAACCATGTTCCATAACACTTGTCATCACAACGCTCCATGATGCCTGTCATCACAATGCTGCATGAAATTTGTTATCAAAATGCTCAATACACTTGTCATCACAATACTCCCTGACACTTGTCGTCAGAATGCTCCTTGAACCCTGTCATGAAAAGGCTCCATGCCTTTTTCATCACAATGCTCCATGCACTTTTCATCACAATGCTCCAAGCAAGTATCATCACAATACTCCACAAGCTTGTCATCAGAATGCTCCATGACACCTGTCATCACAATGATCCATGACACCTGTCATCAAAATGCTCCATTTCCCTTGTCATTACAGTGCTCCATGACGCTCATCATCCCAATTATCCATGAACTTCTCATCACAATGCTCCACGGTCTTGTTATCACAATACTCAATGCCCAGGTCATCACAGTGCTCCATGTCCCTTGTCATCACAATGTGCAATGCCCACTATCATCACAATAATCCATGAAATTTTTCAGACCGATGCTCCATGCCCCTGTCATCACAATGCTCCATGCACTTGTCATCACAATGCTCCATGACACATGTCATCACAATGCTCCTTGACTCCAGTCATCACAAAGCTTCAAGACTTTGACATCACAATGGTACATGCCCTCATCATCACAAGTCTCTGTGACATTTGTCACCAAAATGCTCCATGAACTTTTCATCACAATGCTCTGTGACCCTTGGCATCACAATGCTCCATGCCTTTGTCAGCACAATGTTCCATGACACTTGTCATCACAATGCTCCATGAGCTTGTCAGCACAATGCTCCATGACCGAAGTGATCACAATGTGCCATGTGGTTGTCATCACAATGCTCCACATCCTTGTCATCACAATGCTCCATAAACATTGTCATCACAATGCTCCATGCACTTCTCATGAAAATGCTCTCTCACCACTGATATCACAATGTTCCATCACTAGTCATCACAATACTCCCTCACCCCTGTCATCACAATGTTCCATGACCCCTATCATCACAATGATACATGCCGTTATCATCACAATGCACCACTCCCTTGTCATCAAAATGCTCCATGACCTTTGTCATCACAAAGCTCCATGACCCTTGGCATCACAATGCTCCATGCCATTGTCATCACAATGCTTCATGAAGCCTCTGATCACATTGCTCCATGCCCTTGTCATCACAAAGCTCCATGACGCTTGTCATCACAATGCTCGATGCCATTCTCATCACAATGCTCCATGACCTTGTCATTACAATCCTCCATGACCCATGTATCACATTGTTCCGTGTCCTTGTCATCACAATGCACCATGCCCACTCTCATCACAATAATCCATGAAAATTTTCAGACAAATGCTCCATGCCCTTGTCATCACAAAGCTCCATGACGCATGTCATCAGAATGCTCCATGGCCTTCTCATTCACAATGCTCCATGCCCTTGTCATCACAATGCTCCAAGACACCTGTAATCACAATGCTCCATGTCCCTTTTCATCTCAATGCTCCATGAACCCTGTCATCACAATGCACCATGCCCATTTTTATAATGCTTCATGCTATTGTCATCACAATGAAATCAAAATGCTCCATGACCTCTGTCATCACAATGCTCTAAAACCTTGTGATCACAATGTTCCATAACACTTGTCATCACAACGCCCCATGACGCTCATCATCACAATTATCCATGGCCTTCTCATCACAATGCTCCATAGCATTTGTCATCACAGTGCTCAATACACTTGTCATCACAATGCTCCCTGACTCTTGCCATCAGTATGCTCCTTGAACCCTGTCATGACAAGGCTCCATGCCTTTCTCATCACAATGATCCATGCCCAATTCATCACAATGCTCCAAGACCCCTGTAATCACAATGCTCCATGCCCCTTTTCATCAGAATGCTCCATGAGACTTCTCATCACAAGGCTCCATGGTCTTCTCATCAGAGTGCTCCAGGACCTTGTCATCACAATGCTCCATGACCCCTTTCATCAGAATCCTCCATGAACATTTTCAGCTCAATGCTCCATGATCTTCTCATCACAGTGCTCCATGACGCCTGTCATCACAATGCTCCATGCTCCTTGATATCAAAATGATCCATGACCTCTGTCATCACAGTGCTCCAAACCCTTGTGATCACATTGTTCCATAACACTTGTCATCACAACGCTCCATGATGCCTGTCATCACAATACTCCTTGCCCTTGTCATCACAATGCTCCATGACTTTCGTCATCACAATGCTCAATACACTTGTCATCACAATGCTCCCTGACACTTGTCATCAGAATGCTCCATGACTCCTGTCATCACAATGCTCCAGGCCCCTTGTCATTACAGTTCTCCATGACGCTCGTCATCACAATTATCCATGGTCTTCTCTTCACAATGCTCCACTGTCTTGCCATCACAATGCTCCATGACACTTCAAATCACAATGTTACATGCTCTTGTAATCACATTCTCCATGCAGTTGTCATCACAATGCTCCATGACCCCTGTCATAGCAAGCTCCATGTGCTTTTCATCACAGTGCTTCACGAACTTGTCATCAAAATTCTCAAAAGCCCTTGTCATCACAATGCTCCATGCCCTTTTCATCACAATGCTCCATGACCATTGTCATCACAATGCTCCATTACCTTTGTCATCACAATCCTCCATGACACTTGTCATCACAATGCTCCATGCCGTTGTCATCACAATGCACCATGACATAGGTCATCACAATGCTCCCTGATACCTGACATCACAATACTCCATGACCTTTCCTTCATAGTGCTCCATGCCCTTGTCATCACAATGTGCAATGCCCACTGTCATCACAATAATCCATGAAATTTTTCAGACCGATGCTCCATGCCCCTGTCATCACAATGCTCCATGCACTTGTCATCACAATGCTCCATGACACCTGTCATCACAATGCTCCGTGACTCCAGTCATCACAATGCCTCAAGTCTTTGTCATCATAATGGTCCATTCCCTCATCATCACAAGTCTCTGTGAATTTTGTCACCACAATGCTCCATGAATTTTTCATCACAATGCTCTGTGACCCTTGGCATCACAATGCTCCATGCCTTTGTCAGCACAATGTTCAATGACACATGTCATCACAATGCTCCATGAGCTTGTCAGCACAATGCTCCATGACCGATGTGATCACAATGTGCCATGCGGTTGTCATCACAATGCTCCACATCCTTGTCATCACAATGCTCCATAAACATTGTCATCACAATGCTCCATGCACTTCTCATGAAAATGCTCTCTCACCACTGATATCACAATGTTCCATCACTAGTCATCACAATACTCCCTCACCCCTGTCATCACAATGTTCCATGACCCCTATCATCACAATGCTACATGCCATTATCATCACAATGCACCACTCCCTTGTCATCAAAATGCTCCATGACCTTTGTCATCACAAAGCTCCATGACCGTTGGCATCACAATGCTACATGCCATTGTCATCACAATGCTACATGAAGCCTCTCATTACATTGCTCCCTGCCCTTGTCATCACAATGCTCCATGACGTTGTAATTACAATCCTCCGTGACCCATGTATCACAGTGTTCCGTGTCCTTGTCATCACAATGCTCCATGCGCACTCTCATCACAATAATACATGAAAATTTTCACACAAATGCTCCATGCCCTTGTCATCACAAAGCTCCATGATGCATGTCATCAGAATGCTCCATGGCGTTCTCATTCACAATGCTCCATGCCCTTGTCATCACAATGCTCCATGCCATTGTCATCACAATACTCCACAAGCTTGTCATCAGAATGCTCTATGACCCTTGTCATCACAATTCTCCATGCCCCGTGTCATTACAGTGCTCGATGATACTCGTCATCAAAATGCTCCATGGTCTTGCGATTACAATGCTCCACGGTCTTGCCATCACAATGCTCCATGACCTGGACATCACAATGCTCCATATCCCTTTTCATCACAATGCTCCATGCGCTTCTCAGCACAATCCTCCATGACCCATGACATCACAATGCGCCATGAACTTTTCATCACAATGCTCTACATCCTTTTCATCGCTATGCTCCATAAAACTTGTCATCACAGTGCTCCATGCACTTCTCATCAAAATAATCTCTCACAACTGATATCACAATGTTCCATCACTAGTCATCACAATACTCCCTCACCCCTGTCATCACAATGTTCCATGACCACTGTAATCACAATGCTCCATGCCCATGTCATCACAAAGCTCCATGACGCTTGTGATACCAATGCTCGATGCACTTCTCATCACAATGTTCCATGCCCTTGTCATTACAATCCTCCATGACCCATGTAACACAGTGTTCCGTGACCTTGTCATCACAATGCTCCATGCCCACTCTCATCACAATAATCCATGAAACTTGTCATACCAATTCTCCATGCCCCTGTCATCACAATGCTCCATGCCCTTTTAATCACAATTCTCCATGACCCCTCACATCATAATGCTCCGTGACTCCAGTCATCACAATGCTTTATGACCTTTGTCATCACAATGGTCCATTCCCTCGTCATGACTATGCTCTGTAAAACTTGTCATCACAATGCTCCATGCCTTTGTCAGCACAATGCTCCATGACCCCTGTCATCACAATCCTACATGCGCTTCTCAGCACAATGCTCCAAGACACATGTCATCACAATGTGCCATGCACTTGTCATCACAATGCTCCACAACCTTGTCATCACAAAGCTCCATAAAACTTGTCATCACAATGCTCCATGCACTTCTCATCTAAATGCTCTCTCACCACTGATATCACAATGTTCCATCACTAGTCATCACAATACTCCCTCACCCCTGTCATCACAATGTTCCATGACCCCTGTCATCAAAATGCTACATGCCCTTATCATCACAATGCTCCATGACCACTGACATCACAATGTTCCATAACCCCTGTCATCAAAATGTTCCCTGACCCTTTTCACCAAATTGTTCCATGACCCTTAAATCACAATGCTCCCTGCCCTACTCACCACAATGCACCACACACTTGTCATCAAAATGTTCGATGACCTTTGTCATCACCAAGCTCCATGATCCTTGGCATCACAATGCTCGATGTCATTGTCATCACAGTGCTCCATGAACACTCTCATCACATTCCTCCTTGCCCTTGTCATCACAAAGCTCCATGACGCTTGTCATCACAATGCTCGATGCCTTTCTCAACACAATGCTCCATGCCTTGTCATTACAATCCTCAATGACCCATGTATCACCGTGTTCCCTGCCCTTGTCATCACAATACTCCATGCCCACTGTCATCACAATAATCTAATCCATGAAACATTTCAAACCAATGCTCCATGCCCTTGTCATCACAATGCTCCATTAGCCCTGTAATAACAATGCTCCATGACCCCTGCCATCACAATATTCCACAGCATTGTCATCACAAGGCTCCATGTACTTTGTCATCACAATACTCCAAGAACCCTGTAATCACAAGGCTCCATGCCCCTTTTCATCTCAATTCTCCATGAACACTGTCATCACAATGCACCATGCCCATCATCATAATGCTTCATGCTATTGTCATCACAATGAAATCAAAATGCTCCATGACCTCTGTTTTCACAATGCTCCAAACCCTTGTGATCACAATGTTCCATAACACTTGTCATCACAACGCCCCATGACGCTCATCATCACAATTATCCATGGTCTTTTCATCACAATGCTCCATGCACTTCTCATCACAATGCTCCATGCCATTGTCATCACAGTACTCCACAAGCTTGTCATCACAATGCTCCATGACCCCTGTCATCACAATGCTCCATGACACCTGTCATCACAATGCTCCAGGCCCCTTGTCATTACAGTTCTCCATGACGCTCGTCATCACAATTATCCATGGTCTTCTCATCACAATGCTTCACTGTCTTGCCATCACAATGTTCCATGACACTTCAAATCACAATGTTACATGCTCTTGTAATCACATTCTCCATGCACTTGTCATCACAATGCTCCATGACCCCTGTCATAGCAAGCTCCATGTGCTTTTCATCACAGTGCTTCACGACCTTGTCATCAAAATTCTCAAAAGCCCTTGTCATCACAATGCTCCATGAACTTTTCATCACAATGCTCTGTGACCCTTGGCATCACAATGCTCCATGCATTTGTCAGCACAATGTTCCATGACACATGTCATCACAATGCTCCATGAGCTTGTCAGCACAATGCTCCATGACCGATGTGATCACAATGTGCCATGCGGTTGTCATCACAATGCTCCACATCCTTGTCATCACAATGCTCCATAAACATTGTCATCACAATGCTCCATGCACTTCTCATGAAAATGCTCTCTCACCACTGATATCACAATGTTCCATCACTAGTCATCACAATACTCCCTCACCCCTGTCATCACAATGTTCCATGACCCCTATCATCACAATGCTACATGCCGTTATCATCACAATGCACCACTCCCTTGTCATCAAAATGCTCCATGACACTTGGCATCACAATGCTCCATGCCATTGTCATCACAATTCTTCATGAAGACTCTCATTACATTGCTCCATGCCCTTGTCATCACAAAGCTCCATGACGCTTGTCATCACAATGCTCGATGCCCTTCTCATCACAATGCTCCATGACCTTGTCATTACAATCCTCCATGACCCATGTATCACAGTGTTCCGTGTCCTTGTCATCACAATGCTCCATGCCCACTCTCATCACAATAATCCATGAAAATTTTCAGACAAATGCTCCATGCCCTTTTCATCACAAAGCTCAATGACGCATGTCATCAGAATGCTCCATGGCCTTCTCATTCACAATGCTCCATGCCCTTGTCATCACAATGCTCCAAGACACCTGCAATCACAATGCTCCATGTCCCTTTTCATCTCAATGCTCCATGAACCCTGTCATCACAATGCACCATGCCCATCATCATAATGCTTCATGCTATTGTCATCACAATGAAATCAAAATGCTCCATGACCTCTGTCATCACAATGCTCCAAACCCTTGTGATCACAGTGTTGCATAACACCTGTCATCACAACGCCCCATGACGCTCATCATCACAATTATCCATGGCCTTCTCATCACAATGCTCCATAACATTTGTCATCACAGTGCTCAATACACTTGTCATCACAATGCTCCCTGACTCTTGCCATCAGTATGCTCCTTGAACCCTGTCATGACAAGGCTCCATGCCTTTCTCATCACAATGATCCATGCCCAATTCATCACAATGCTCCAAGACCCCTGTAATCACAATGCTCCACGCCCCTTTTCATCAGAATGCTCCATGAGACTTCTCATCACAAGGCTCCATGGTCTTCTCATCAGAGTGCTCCAGGACCTTGTCATCACAATGCTCCATGACCCCTTTCATCAGAATCTTCCATGAACATTTTCAGCTCAATGCTCCATGATCTTCTCATCACAGTGCTCCATGACGCCTGTCATCACAATGCTCCATGCTCCTTGATATCAAAATGATCCATGACCTCTGTCATCACAGTGCTCCAAACCCTTGTGATCACATTGTTCCATAACACTTGTCATCACAACGCTCCATGATGCCTGTCATCACAATACTCCTTGCCCTTGTCATCACAATGCTCCATGACTTTCGTCATCACAATGCTCAATACACTTGTCATCACAATGCTCCCTGACACTTGTCATCAGAATGCTCCATGACTCCTGTCATCACAATGCTCCAGGCCCCTTGTCATTACAGTTCTCCATGACGCTCGTCATCACAATTATCCATGGTCTTCTCTTCACAATGCTCCACTGTCTTGCCATCACAATGCTCCATGACACTTCAAATCACAATGTTACATGCTCTTGTAATCACATTCTCCATGCAGTTGTCATCACAATGCTCCATGACCCCTGTCATAGCAAGCTCCATGTGCTTTTCATCACAGTGCTTCACGAACTTGTCATCAAAATTCTCAAAAGCCCTTGTCATCACAATGCTCCATGCCCTTTTCATCACAATGTTCCATGACCATTGTCATCACAATGCTCCATTACCTTTGTCATCACAATCCTCCATGACTCTTGTCATCACAATGCTCCATGCCGTTGTCATCACAATGCACCATGACATAGGTCATCACAATGCTCCCTGATACCTGACATCACAATACTCCATGACCTTTCCTTCATAGTGCTCCATGCCCTTGTCATCACAATGTGCAATGCCCACTGTCATCACAATAATCCATGAAATTTTTCAGACCGATGCTCCATGCCCCTGTCATCACAATGCTCCATGCACTTGTCATCACAATGCTCCATGACACCTGTCATCACAATGCTCCGTGACTCCAGTCATCACAATGCCTCAAGTCTTTGTCATCATAATGGTCCATTCCCTCATCATCACAAGTCTCTGTGAATTTTGTCACCACAATGCTCCATGAACTTTTCATCACAATGCTCTGTGACCCTTGGCATCACAATGCTCCATGCCTTTGTCAGCACAATGTTCCATGACACTTGTCATCACAATGCTCCATGAGATTGTCAGCACAATGCTCCATGACCGATGTGATCACAATGTGCCATGTGGTTGTCATCACAATGCTCCACATCCTTGTCATCACAATGCTCCATAAACATTTTCATCACAATGCTCCATTCACTTCTCATGAAAATGCTCTCTCACCACTGATATCACAATGTTCCATCACTAGTCATCACAATACTCCCTCACCCCTGTCATCACAATGTTCCATGACCCCTATCATCACAATGCTACATGCCGTTTTCATCACAATGCAGCACTCCCTTGTCATCAAAATGCTCCATGACCTTTGTCATCACAAAGCTCCATGACCCTTGGCATCACAATGCTCCATGCCATTGTCATCACACTGCTTCATGAAGACTCTCATTACATTGCTCCATGCCCTTGTCATCACAAAGCTCCATGACGCTTGTCATAACAATGCTCAATGCCCTTCTCATCACAATGCTCCATGACCCTGTCATTACAATCCTCCATGACCCATGTATCACAGTGTTCCGTGTTCTTGTCATCACAATGCTCCATGCCCACTCTCATCACAATAATCCATGAAAATATTCAGACAAATGCTCCATGCCCTTGTTATCACAAAGCTCCATGATGCATGTCATCAGAATGCTCCATGGCCTTCTCATTCACAATGCTCCATGCCCTTGTCATCACAATGCTCCAAGACACCTGTAATCACAATGCTGCATGTCCGTTTACATCTCAATGCTCCATGAACCCTGTCATCACAATGCACCATGCCGATCATCATAATGCTTCATGCTATTGTCATCACAATGAAATCAAAATGCTCCATGACCACAGTCATCACAATGCTCCAAACCCTTGTGATCACAATGTTCCATAACACTTGTCATCACAACGCCCCATGATGCTCGTCATCACAATGATCCATGGTCTTCTCATCACAATGCTCCATAACATTTGTCATCACAATGCTCAATACACTTGTCACCACAATGCTCCCTGACTCTTGCCATCAGTATGCTCCTTGAACCCTGTCATGACAAGGCTCCATGCCTTTATCATCACAATGCTCCATGCCCCTGTAATCACAATGCTCCAAGACCCCTGTAATCACAATGCTCCATGCCCCTTTTCATCAGAATGCTCCATGAGACTTCTCATCACAAGGCTCCATGGTCTTCTCATCAGAGTGCTCCAGGACCTTGTCATCACAATGCTCCATGACCCCTTTCATCAGAATCTTCCATGAACATTTTCAGCTCAATGCTCCATGATCTTCTCATCACAGTGCTCCATGACGCCTGTCATCACAATGCTCCATGCTCCTTGATATCAAAATGATCCATGACCTCTGTCATCACAGTGCTCCAAACCCTTGTGATCACATTGTTCCATAACACTTGTCATCACAACGCTCCATGATGCCTGTCATCACAATACTCCTTGCCCTTGTCATCACAATGCTCCATGACTTTCGTCATCACAATGCTCAATACACTTGTCATCACAATGCTCCCTGACACTTGTCATCAGAATGCTCCATGACTCCTGTCATCACAATGCTCCAGGCCCCTTGTCATTACAGTTCTCCATGACGCTCGTCATCACAATTATCCATGGTCTTCTCTTCACAATGCTCCACTGTCTTGCCATCACAATGCTCCATGACACTTCAAATCACAATGTTACATGCTCTTGTAATCACATTCTCCATGCAGTTGTCATCACAATGCTCCATGACCCCTGTCATAGCAAGCTCCATGTGCTTTTCATCACAGTGCTTCACGAACTTGTCATCAAAATTCTCAAAAGCCCTTGTCATCACAATGCTCCATGCCCTTTTCATCACAATGTTCCATGACCATTGTCATCACAATGCTCCATTACCTTTGTCATCACAATCCTCCATGACTCTTGTCATCACAATGCTCCATGCCGTTGTCATCACAATGCACCATGACATAGGTCATCACAATGCTCCCTGATACCTGACATCACAATACTCCATGACCTTTCCTTCATAGTGCTCCATGCCCTTGTCATCACAATGTGCAATGCCCACTGTCATCACAATAATCCATGAAATTTTTCAGACCGATGCTCCATGCCCCTGTCATCACAATGCTCCATGCACTTGTCATCACAATGCTCCATGACACCTGTCATCACAATGCTCCGTGACTCCAGTCATCACAATGCCTCAAGTCTTTGTCATCATAATGGTCCATTCCCTCATCATCACAAGTCTCTGTGAATTTTGTCACCACAATGCTCCATGAACTTTTCATCACAATGCTCTGTGACCCTTGGCATCACAATGCTCCATGCCTTTGTCAGCACAATGTTCCATGACACTTGTCATCACAATGCTCCATGAGATTGTCAGCACAATGCTCCATGACCGATGTGATCACAATGTGCCATGTGGTTGTCATCACAATGCTCCACATCCTTGTCATCACAATGCTCCATAAACATTTTCATCACAATGCTCCATTCACTTCTCATGAAAATGCTCTCTCACCACTGATATCACAATGTTCCATCACTAGTCATCACAATACTCCCTCACCCCTGTCATCACAATGTTCCATGACCCCTATCATCACAATGCTACATGCCGTTTTCATCACAATGCAGCACTCCCTTGTCATCAAAATGCTCCATGACCTTTGTCATCACAAAGCTCCATGACCCTTGGCATCACAATGCTCCATGCCATTGTCATCACACTGCTTCATGAAGACTCTCATTACATTGCTCCATGCCCTTGTCATCACAAAGCTCCATGACGCTTGTCATAACAATGCTCAATGCCCTTCTCATCACAATGCTCCATGACCCTGTCATTACAATCCTCCATGACCCATGTATCACAGTGTTCCGTGTTCTTGTCATCACAATGCTCCATGCCCACTCTCATCACAATAATCCATGAAAATATTCAGACAAATGCTCCATGCCCTTGTTATCACAAAGCTCCATGATGCATGTCATCAGAATGCTCCATGGCCTTCTCATTCACAATGCTCCATGCCCTTGTCATCACAATGCTCCAAGACACCTGTAATCACAATGCTGCATGTCCGTTTACATCTCAATGCTCCATGAACCCTGTCATCACAATGCACCATGCCGATCATCATAATGCTTCATGCTATTGTCATCACAATGAAATCAAAATGCTCCATGACCACAGTCATCACAATGCTCCAAACCCTTGTGATCACAATGTTCCATAACACTTGTCATCACAACGCCCCATGATGCTCGTCATCACAATGATCCATGGTCTTCTCATCACAATGCTCCATAACATTTGTCATCACAATGCTCAATACACTTGTCACCACAATGCTCCCTGACTCTTGCCATCAGTATGCTCCTTGAACCCTGTCATGACAAGGCTCCATGCCTTTATCATCACAATGCTCCATGCCCCTGTAATCACAATGCTCCAAGACCCCTGTAATCACAATTCTCTATGCCCCTTTTCATCAGAATGCTCCATGAGACTTCTCATCACAAGGCTCCATGGTCTTCTCATCAGAGTGTTCCAGGACCTGGTCATCACAATGGTCCATGACCCCTTTCATCAGAATACTCCATGAACATTTTCAGCTCAATACTCCATGATCTTCTCATCACAATGCTCCATGACCCCTGTCATCACAATGCTCCATGCTCCTTGATATCAAAATGATCCATGACCTCTGTCATCACAGTGCTCCAAATCCTTGTGATCACATTGTTCCATAACACTTGTCATCACAACGCTCCATGATGCCTGTCATCACAATACTCCATGCCCTTGTCATCAAAATGCTCCATGACCTTTGTCATCACAATGCTCAACACACTTGTCATCACAATGCTCCCTGACACTTGACGTCAGAATGCTCCTTGATCCCTGTCATGAAAAGGTTCCATGCCTTTTTCATCACAATGCTCTGTGACCCTTGGCATCACAATGCTCCATGCATTTGTCAGCACAATGTTCCATGACACATGTCATCACAATGCTCCATGAGCTTGTCAGCACAATGCTCCATGACCGATGTGATCACAATGTGCCATGCGGTTGTCATCACAATGCTCCACATCCTTGTCATCACAATGCTCCATAAACATTGTCATCACAATGCTCCATGCACTTCTCATGAAAATGCTCTCTCACCACTGATATCACAATGTTCCATCACTAGTCATCACAATACTCCCTCACCCCTGTCATCACAATGTTCCATGACCCCTATCATCACAATGCTACATGCCGTTATCATCACAATGCACCACTCCCTTGTCATCAAAATGCTCCATGACACTTGGCATCACAATGCTCCATGCCATTGTCATCACAATTCTTCATGAAGACTCTCATTACATTGCTCCATGCCCTTGTCATCACAAAGCTCCATGACGCTTGTCATCACAATGCTCGATGCCCTTCTCATCACAATGCTCCATGACCTTGTCATTACAATCCTCCATGACCCATGTATCACAGTGTTCCGTGTCCTTGTCATCACAATGCTCCATGCCCACTCTCATCACAATAATCCATGAAAATTTTCAGACAAATGCTCCATGCCCTTTTCATCACAAAGCTCAATGACGCATGTCATCAGAATGCTCCATGGCCTTCTCATTCACAATGCTCCATGCCCTTGTCATCACAATGCTCCAAGACACCTGCAATCACAATGCTCCATGTCCCTTTTCATCTCAATGCTCCATGAACCCTGTCATCACAATGCACCATGCCCATCATCATAATGCTTCATGCTATTGTCATCACAATGAAATCAAAATGCTCCATGACCTCTGTCATCACAATGCTCCAAACCCTTGTGATCACAGTGTTGCATAACACCTGTCATCACAACGCCCCATGACGCTCATCATCACAATTATCCATGGCCTTCTCATCACAATGCTCCATAACATTTGTCATCACAGTGCTCAATACACTTGTCATCACAATGCTCCCTGACTCTTGCCATCAGTATGCTCCTTGAACCCTGTCATGACAAGGCTCCATGCCTTTCTCATCACAATGATCCATGCCCAATTCATCACAATGCTCCAAGACCCCTGTAATCACAATGCTCCATGCCCCTTTTCATCAGAATGCTCCATGAGACTTCTCATCACAAGGCTCCATGGTCTTCTCATCAGAGTGCTCCAGGACCTTGTCATCACAATGCTCCATGACCCCTTTCATCAGAATCTTCCATGAACATTTTCAGCTCAATGCTCCATGATCTTCTCATCACAGTGCTCCATGACGCCTGTCATCACAATGCTCCATGCTCCTTGATATCAAAATGATCCATGACCTCTGTCATCACAGTGCTCCAAACCCTTGTGATCACATTGTTCCATAACACTTGTCATCACAACGCTCCATGATGCCTGTCATCACAATACTCCTTGCCCTTGTCATCACAATGCTCCATGACTTTCGTCATCACAATGCTCAATACACTTGTCATCACAATGCTCCCTGACACTTGTCATCAGAATGCTCCATGACTCCTGTCATCACAATGCTCCAGGCCCCTTGTCATTACAGTTCTCCATGACGCTCGTCATCACAATTATCCATGGTCTTCTCTTCACAATGCTCCACTGTCTTGCCATCACAATGCTCCATGACACTTCAAATCACAATGTTACATGCTCTTGTAATCACATTCTCCATGCAGTTGTCATCACAATGCTCCATGACCCCTGTCATAGCAAGCTCCATGTGCTTTTCATCACAGTGCTTCACGAACTTGTCATCAAAATTCTCAAAAGCCCTTGTCATCACAATGCTCCATGCCCTTTTCATCACAATGTTCCATGACCATTGTCATCACAATGCTCCATTACCTTTGTCATCACAATCCTCCATGACACTTGTCATCACAATGCTCCATGCCGTTGTCATCACAATGCACCATGACATAGGTCATCACAATGCTCCCTGATACCTGACATCACAATACTCCATGACCTTTCCTTCATAGTGCTCCATGCCCTTGTCATCACAATGTGCAATGCCCACTGTCATCACAATAATCCATGAAATTTTTCAGACCGATGCTCCATGCCCCTGTCATCACAATGCTCCATGCACTTGTCATCACAATGCTCCATGACACCTGTCATCACAATGCTCCGTGACTCCAGTCATCACAATGCCTCAAGTCTTTGTCATCATAATGGTCCATTCCCTCATCATCACAAGTCTCTGTGAATTTTGTCACCACAATGCTCCATGAACTTTTCATCACAATGCTCTGTGACCCTTGGCATCACAATGCTCCATGCCTTTGTCAGCACAATGTTCCATGACACTTGTCATCACAATGCTCCATGAGATTGTCAGCACAATGCTCCATGACCGATGTGATCACAATGTGCCATGTGGTTGTCATCACAATGCTCCACATCCTTGTCATCACAATGCTCCATAAACATTTTCATCACAATGCTCCATTCACTTCTCATGAAAATGCTCTCTCACCACTGATATCACAATGTTCCATCACTAGTCATCACAATACTCCCTCACCCCTGTCATCACAATGTTCCATGACCCCTATCATCACAATGCTACATGCCGTTTTCATCACAATGCAGCACTCCCTTGTCATCAAAATGCTCCATGACCTTTGTCATCACAAAGCTCCATGACCCTTGGCATCACAATGCTCCATGCCATTGTCATCACACTGCTTCATGAAGACTCTCATTACATTGCTCCATGCCCTTGTCATCACAAAGCTCCATGACGCTTGTCATAACAATGCTCAATGCCCTTCTCATCACAATGCTCCATGACCCTGTCATTACAATCCTCCATGACCCATGTATCACAGTGTTCCGTGTTCTTGTCATCACAATGCTCCATGCCCACTCTCATCACAATAATCCATGAAAATATTCAGACAAATGCTCCATGCCCTTGTTATCACAAAGCTCCATGATGCATGTCATCAGAATGCTCCATGGCCTTCTCATTCACAATGCTCCATGCCCTTGTCATCACAATGCTCCAAGACACCTGTAATCACAATGCTGCATGTCCGTTTACATCTCAATGCTCCATGAACCCTGTCATCACAATGCACCATGCCGATCATCATAATGCTTCATGCTATTGTCATCACAATGAAATCAAAATGCTCCATGACCACAGTCATCACAATGCTCCAAACCCTTGTGATCACAATGTTCCATAACACTTGTCATCACAACGCCCCATGATGCTCGTCATCACAATGATCCATGGTCTTCTCATCACAATGCTCCATAACATTTGTCATCACAATGCTCAATACACTTGTCACCACAATGCTCCCTGACTCTTGCCATCAGTATGCTCCTTGAACCCTGTCATGACAAGGCTCCATGCCTTTATCATCACAATGCTCCATGCCCCTGTAATCACAATGCTCCAAGACCCCTGTAATCACAATTCTCTATGCCCCTTTTCATCAGAATGCTCCATGAGACTTCTCATCACAAGGCTCCATGGTCTTCTCATCAGAGTGTTCCAGGACCTGGTCATCACAATGGTCCATGACCCCTTTCATCAGAATACTCCATGAACATTTTCAGCTCAATACTCCATGATCTTCTCATCACAATGCTCCATGACCCCTGTCATCACAATGCTCCATGCTCCTTGATATCAAAATGATCCATGACCTCTGTCATCACAGTGCTCCAAATCCTTGTGATCACATTGTTCCATAACACTTGTCATCACAACGCTCCATGATGCCTGTCATCACAATACTCCATGCCCTTGTCATCAAAATGCTCCATGACCTTTGTCATCACAATGCTCAACACACTTGTCATCACAATGCTCCCTGACACTTGACGTCAGAATGCTCCTTGATCCCTGTCATGAAAAGGTTCCATGCCTTTTTCATCACAATGCTCCATGCCTTATTCATCACAATGCTCCATGCCACTGTCATCACAGTACTCCACAAGCTTGTCATCAGAAGGCTCCATGACCCTTATCATCACAATTCTCCATGCCCCGTGTCATTACAGTGCTCGATGACACTCGTCATCAATATGCTCCATGATCTTGCGATTACAATGCTCCACGGTCTTGCCATCCCAATGCTCCATGACCTGGACATCACAATGCGCCATGAACTTTTCATCACAATGCTCTACATCCTTTTCATCGCTATGCTCCATAAAACTTGTCATCACAGTGCTCCATGCACTTCTCATCAAAATGCTCTCTCACCACTGATATCACAATGTTCCATCACTAGTCATCACAATACTCCCTCACCCCTGTCATCACAATATTCCATGACCACTGTAATCACAATGCTCCATGCCCTTGTCATCACAAAGTTCCATGATGCATGTCATCAAAATGCTCCATGGACTTCTCATCACAATGCTCCATGCCCTTGCCATCACAATGCTCCATTACACATGTCATCACAATGCTCCATGACCACTGACATCACAGCGCTCCCTGACCCCAGACAACACAATGATCTGGGACTCTTGTCATCAAAATGCTCCAAGACACATGTCATCACAGTGATCCATGCGCTTGTCATCCCAATGCTCCATGACACCTGTAATCCGAATGCTCCGTGACGCTTGTCATCTCAGTGCTCCATGACACTTGGCATCACAATGTTCCATGCCATTGTCATCACCATGCTCCATGAACCCTCTCATTACATTGCTCCAAGCCCTTGTCATCACAAAGCTCCATGACGCTTGTCATCACAATGCTCGATGCTCTTCTCATCACAGTGCTCCATGCCCTTGTCATTACAATCCTCCATGATCCATGTATCACTGTGTTCCTTGCCCTTGACATCACAGTGCTCCATGCCCACACTCATCACAATAATCCATGAAACTTTTCACACAAATGCTCCATGCCCTTGTCATCAAAAGGCTCCATTACCCGTGTCAAAACAATGCTCCATGACCCCTGCCATCACAATGTTCCATGGCCTCGTCATCACAAGGCTCCATGACCCTTGTCATCACAATTCTCCAAGACCCCTGTAATCACAGTGCTCCATGCACTTGTCATAACGAAGCTCAATGACTTATGTCATCAGAATGCTCCATGGCCTTCTCATCAGAATGCTCCATGCCCTTGTCATCAAAGTGCTCCAAGACCGCTGTATTCACAATGCTCCATGCCCCTTTTCATCTCAATGCTCAATGAACTCTGTCATTCCAATGCACCATGCCCATCATCACAATGCTTAATGCTATTGTCATCACAATGAAATCAAAATGCTCCATGACCTCTGTCATCACAATGCTCCAAACCCTTGTGATCACAATGTTCCATAAAACTTGTCATCACATTTCCCCATGATGCTCCTCATCACAATTATCCATGGTCTTCTCATCACAATGCTCCATGACCTTTGTCATCACAATGCTCAATACACTTGTCATCTCAATGCTCCCTGCCACTTGTCATCAGTATTCTTCTTGAACCCTGTAATGACAAGGCTCCTTGCCTATTTCATCACAATGATCCATGCGCTTTTCATCACAATGTTCCAAGACCCCAGTAATCACAATGCTCCTTGCCCTTCTCATCACAAAGCTCCATGACCCATATCATCAGAATACTCCATGGCCTTCTCATCGCCATGCTCGATGCCCTTGTCATCACACTGCTCCCTGAGACTTGTCTTCAGAATGCTCCTTGAACCCTGTCATGAAAAGGCTCCATGCCTGTTTCATCACAATGCTCCATGACCTTTCATCACTATGCTCCATGCCATTGTCATCACAATTTTCCACAAGCTTGTCATCAGAATGCTCCATGACCCATGTCATCACAATGCTCCATGACCCCTGTCATCGCAATGCTCCATGACCCCTGTAATCACAATGCTCCATGCCTCTTGTCATTACAGTGCTCCATGACGCTCGTCATCACAATTATCCATGGTCTTCTCATAACAATGCTGCACGGTCTTTCCATCACAATGCTCCCTGCCCTGGTCCTCACAATGCTCCATGACCCTTTTCATCACAATTCTCCAAGCAATTGTCATACAGTGCTCCATTACATTTGTCATCACAATCCTCCATGACACTTGGCATCACAATGGTCCATGCCATTGTCATCACAATGCACCATGACATGTGTCATCACAATGCTCCCTGACACCTGTCTTCACAATACTACATGACCTTGTCATAAAAAGGTTCCATGCCCTTGTCATCACAATGTGCCATGCCCACCCTCATACCAATAATCCATGAAACTTGTCAGACCAATTCTCCATGCCCCTGTCATCACAATGCTCCATGCCCTTGTAATCACAATGCTCCATGACCCCTCACATCATAATGCTCCGTGACTCCAGTCATCACAATGCTTTATGACCTTTGTCATCACAATGGTCCATTCCCTCGTCATGACAATGCTCTGTAAAACTTGTCATCACAATGCTCCATGCCTTTGTCAGCACAATGCTCCATGACCCTTGTCATCACAATCCTACATGCGCTTCTCAACACAATGTTCCAAGACACATGTCATCACAATGTGCCATGCACTTGTCATGACAATGCTCCACAAACTTGTCATCACAAAGCACCATAAAACTTGTCATAAAAATGCTCCATGCACTTCTCATCTAAATGCTCTCTCACCACTGATATCACAATGTTCCATCACTAGTCATCACAATACTCCCTCACCCCTGTCATCACAATGTTCCATGACCCCTGTCATCAAAATGCTACATGCCCTTATCATCACAATGCTCCATGACCACTGACATCACAATGTTTCATAACCCCTGTCATCAAAATGTTACCTGACCCTTTTCATCAAATTGTTCCATGACCCTTTCATCACAATGCTCCCTGCCCTACTCATCACAATGCACCACACTCTTGTCATCAAAATGCTCCTTGACCTTTGTCATCACCAAGCTCCATGACTTTTGGCATCACAATGCTCCATGCCATTGTCATCACAGTGCTCCATGAACTCTCTCATCACATTCCTCCTTGCCCTTGTCATCACAAAGCTCCAGGACGCTTGTCATCACAATGCTCAATGCCTTTCTCAACACAATGCTCCATGCCTTGTCATTAAAATCCTCAATGACCCAAGTATCACCGTGTTCCCTGCCCTTGTCATCACAATGCTCCATGCACACTGTCATTACAATAATCCATGAAACATTTCAAACCAATGCTCCATGCCCTTGTCATCACAATGCTCCATTAGCCCTGTCATAACAATGCTCCATGACACCTGCCATCACAATACTCCACAGCATTGTCATCACAAGGCTCCATGTACCTTGTCATCACAATGCTCCGAGACCCCTGTAATCACAAAGCTCCATGCCCCTTTTCATCTCAATTCTCCATGAACACTGTCATCACAATGCAGCATGCCCATCATCATAATGCTTCATGCTATTGTCATCACAATGAAATCAAAATGTTCCATGACCTTTGTCATCACAATGCTCCAAACCCTTCTGATCACAGTGTTCCATAACACTTGTCATCACAATGCCCCATGACGCTCCTCATCACAATTATCCATGGTCTTCTCATCACAATGCTCCATGACCTTTGTCAACACAATGTTCAATACCCTTGTCATCACAATGCTCCCTGACACTGGTCTTCAGTATGCTGCTTGAAACCTGTCATGACAGGGTTGCATGCCTTTTCCTCACAATGATCCATGCACTTTTCATTACAATGCTCCAAGACCTCTGTAATCACAATGCTCCATGCGCTTGTCATCACAAAGCTCCATGACGCATGTCATCAGAATGCTCCAAGGCATTGTCAGCAAAATGCTACATGACCTTGTCATCACCATGCTCCATGCCCTTGTCATCACAGGGCTCCATGAAACCTGTAATCACAATGCTCCAAGCCCCTTTTCATCTCAATTCTCCATGAACACTGTCATCACAATGCAGCATGCCCATCATCATAATGCTTCATGCTATTGTCATCACAATGAAATCAAAATGTTCCATGACCTTTGTCATCACAATGCTCCAAACCCTTCTGATCACAGTGTTCCATAACACTTGTCATCACAATGCCCCATGACGCTCCTCATCACAATTATCCATTGTCTTCTCATCACAATGCTCCATGACCGTTGTCAACACAATGTTCAGTACCCTTGTCATCACAATGCTCCCTGACACTGGTCTTCAGTATGCTCCTTGAATCCTGTCATGACAGGGTTGCATGCCTTTTCCTCACAATGATCCATGCACTTTTCATTACAATGCTACAAGACCTCTGTAATCACAATGCTCCATGCGCTTGTCATCACAAAGCTCCATGACGCATGTCATCAGAATGCTCCAAGGCATTGTCAGCAAAATGCTACATGACTTGTCATCACCATGCTCCATGCCCTTGTCATCACAGTGCTCCATGAAACCTGTAATCACAATGCTCCATGCCCTTTTTCATCAGATTGCTCCATGAGACTTGTCATTACAATGCTCCATGGTCTTCTCATCACAATGGTCCATGACACCTTTCATCACAATGTTCCATGACCACTGTCACCACAATGCACCATGACACCTGACAATACAGTGATCCGGGAGTCTTGTCATCAAAAATCTCCATGACCCTTTTCATCTCAATGATCTATACCCTTGCCTTCCCAATGCTCCATGACCCCTGTTATCACAATGATCCATGATGCTTCTAATCCCAGTGTTCCATGACCATTGTCATCACAATGCTCCATGCCTTTGTCAGCAAAATGCTACATGACCTTGTCATCACAATGCTCCATGCACTTGTCATCACAATCCTCCATTACCATTGTCATCACAATCCTCCATGAACCTTGGGTTCACATTGATTCATGCCATTGTCATCACATTTCTCATGCTCCTTGAAATCAAAATGATCCATGACCTCTGTCATCACAATGCTCCAAACACCTGTGAACACAATATTCCATAACACTTGTCATCACAATGCTCCATGATGTCTGATATCACAATACTCCATGCCTTGTCATCACAATGCTCCATGATCATTGTCATGACAATTCTCAATACACTTGTCATCACAATGCTTCCTGACACTTGTCGTCAGAATGCTCCTTGAAACCTTTCATGAAAAGACTCCATGCTTTTTTCATCACAATGCTCCATGCCCTTTTCATCACAATGCTCCATGCCATTGTCATCACAATACTCCACAAGCTTGTAATCAGAATGCTCCATGACCCTTGTCATCACAGTGCTCCATGAACCCTGTTATCACAATGCTCCATGACACCTGTCATCACAATGCTCCTTGCCCCTTCTCATTACAGTGCTCCATGACGCTCGTCATCACAATTATCATTGGTCTTCTCATCAAAGTGATCCACGGACTTGCCATCACAATGATCCATGACACTTCTCATCACAATGCTCCATGACCGATGTCATCACAAGGCACCATGTGCTTGTCATCACAGTGCTCCACATCCTTGTCATCACAATGCTCCATAAAACTTATCATAACAATGCTCCATGCACTTCTAATGAAAATGGTCTCTCACCACTGATATCACAATGTTCCATCACTAGTCATCACAATACTCCCTCAGCCATGCCATCACAATGTTCCATGACCCCAGTCATCACAATGCTCCATGCACTTTTCCTCACAATGCTTGATGCTATTGTCATCACAATACTCCACAAGCTCGTCATCAGAATGCTCCATGACCCTTGTCATGAAAATGTTCCATGACCCCTGTCATCACAATGCTCCATGACCCCTGTCATCACAATGCTCCATGCCCCTTGTCATTACAGAGCTCCATGACGCCCGTCATCACAATTATCCATGGTCTTCTCATCACAATGCTCCCCGGTCTTGCCATCACAATGCTCCATGCCCTGGTTATCAGTATTCTCCACGTCTCTGTCATCACAATGCTCCATGACACATCTCATCACAATGTTACGTGCACTTTTCATCACAATTATCCATGCACTTGTCATCGCAATGCTCCATGACCCCTGTCATAGCAAGCTCCATGCGCTTGTCATCACAATGCTTCACGACCTTGTCATCAAAATTCTCAATGGCCCTTGTCATCACAATGCTCCAAGCCCTTGTCATCACAATGCAACGTTACCTTTGTCATCACAATCCTCCATGACACTTGGCATCACAATGCTCCATGCCATTGTCATCACAATGGACCATGACATATGTCATCACAAAGCTCCCTGACCCGTCTTCACAATTCTACATGACCTTGGCATCACAATGCTCCATGCCCTAGTCATCACAGTGCGCCATGCGCACTGTCATCACAATAATCCATGAAACTTGTCAGACCAATGATCCATGACCCTGTCATCACAATGCCCCACGCACTTGTCATCACAGTGCACCATGACCCCTGTCATCACAATGCTCCGTGACTCCAGTCATCACAATGATTCATGACCTTTGTCATCACAATGGTCCATAGCCTCATCATCACAAGGCTCTGTGACATTTGCCACCACAAAGCTCCATAACCATTGGCATCACAATGCTCCATGCCATTGTCATCACAAAGCTCCATGAACCCTCTCATCAAATTGCTCCATGCACTTGTCATCACAAAGCTCCATGACGCTTGTGATACCAATGCTCGATGCACTTCTCATCACAATGTTCCATGCCCTTGTCATTACAAGCCTCCATGACCCATGTAACACAGTGTTCCGTGACCTTGTCATCACAGTGCTCCATGCCCACACTCATCACAATAATCCATGAAACTTTTCATACCAATTCTGATGCCCTTGTCATCACAATGCTCCACTACCCTGTCATAAAAATGCTCCATGACACCTGACATCACAAGTTTTCACGGATTTGTCAGTATAAGTCTCCATGACCGTTGTCATCACCGTGCACCAAGACCCTGTAATCACAATGCTCAATGCACTTGTCATCACAAAGCTCCATGGCGCATGTCATCAGAATGCTCCATGGCCTTCTCATTCACAATGCTCCATGCCCTTGTCATCACAATGCTCCAAGACACATTTACTCACAATGCTCCATGCCCCTTTTCATCTCAATGCTCCATGAACCCTGTCATCACAATGCACCATGACCCTCATCATAATGCTTCATGCTATTGTCATCACAATGAAATCAAAATGCTCCATGACCACTGTCATCACAATGCTCCAAACCCTTGTGATCACAATGTTCCATAACACTTGTCATCACAATGCCCCATGATGCTCCTCATCACAGTTATCCATGGTCTTCTCAGCACAATGCTCCATGAACTTTGTTATCACAATGCTCAATACACTTGTCATCACAATGCTCCCTGACACTTGTCGTCAGTATGCTCCTTGAAACCTGTCATGACAAGGCTCCATGCCCTTTTCATCACAATGCTCGAAGATCGCTCTAATCACAATACTCCATGAATATTTTCAGCCCAATGCTCTATGATCTTCTCATCACTATGCTCCATGACCCCTGTCATCACAATGCTCCATGCTCCTTGATATCAAAATGATCCATGACCTCTGTCATCACAATGCTCCAAACCCTTGGAATCACATTGTTCCACAACACTTGTCATCACAACGCTCCTTGATGCCTGTCATCACAATACTCCATGCCCGTGTCATCACAATGCTCCATGCACTTTGTCATCACAATCCTCAATACACTTGTCATCACAATGCTCCCTGACACTTGTCGTCAGAATGCTCCTTGAACCCTGTCATTCAAAGGCTCTTGCCTTTTTCATCACAATTCTCCATGCCCTTTTCATCACAAGGTTCCATGCCATTGTCATCACAATACTCCACAAGCTTGTCATCAGAATGTTCCATGACACTTGTCATCACAATGCTCCATGACACCTGTCATCACAATGCTCCATGACACCTGTCATCACAATGCTCCATGCCCCTTGTCATTACAGTGCTCCATGACGCTCATCATCACAATTATCCATGGTCTTCTCATCACAATGCTGCACGGTCTTGCCATCACAATGCTCCATGACACTTCTCATCACAATGTTACATGCTCTTGTCATCACAATTCTCCATGCACTTGTCATCGCAATGCTCCATGACCCCCGTCATAGCAAGCTCCATATGCTTGTCATCACAATGCTTCACGACCTTGTCATCAAAAATCTCAATGACCATTGTCATCACAATGCTCCAAGCCCTTGTCATCACAATGCTCCATTACCTTTGTCATCAACATCCTCAATGACACTTGGCTTCACAATGCTCCATGCCATTGTCATCATAATGCACCATGACATATGTCATCACAAAGCTCCCTGACACCTGTCTTCACAATACTCCATGACCTGGTCATAACAATCCTCCATGCCCTAGTCATCACAATGTGCCATTCCCACTATCATCACAATAATCCATGAAACTTGGCAGACCAATGCTCCATGCCCCTGTCATCACAATGCTCCATGCCCTTGTCATGACAATGCTCCGTGACTCCAGTCATCACAATGCTTCATGACCATTGTCATCACAGTGGTCCATGCCCTCGTCATCACAGGGCACTGTGAACTTTGTCTCCATAATTCTCCCTGAACTTTTCATCACAATGCTCTGTGACCCTTGTCATCACAATGCTCCATGCCTTTGTCAGCAGAGTGCTCCATGACCATTGTCTTCACAATGCCCCAAGACCCCTGTAATAACAATGCTTCATGCTCTTGTCATCACAAAGCTCCATGACGCATGTCATCAGACAGCTCCATGGCTTTCCCATCACAATGCTCCATGCCCTTTTCATCACAATGCTCCAAGACACCTGTAATCACAATGCTCCATGCCCCTTTTCATCTCAATGCCCCATGAACTCTGTCATCACAATGAACCATGCCCATCATCATAAGGCTTCATGCTATTGTCATCACAATGAAATCAAAATGCTCAATGACCTCTGTCATCACGATGCTCCAAACCCTTGGGTTCAAAATATTCCATAACACTTGTCATCACAACTCCCCATGACGCTCGTCATCACAATTATCCATTGTCTTCTCATCACAATGCTCCATGAAGTTTGTCATCACAATGCTCAATACACTTGTCATCACAATGCTCCCTGACACTTGTCATCAGTATGTTCCTTGAACCCTCTCATGACAAGGCTCCATGCTTTTTCATCACAATCATCCATGCTCTATTCATCTCAATGCTCCAAGACCAATGTAATCACAATGCTCCAAGCCCCTTTTCATCAGAATGCACCATGATACTTGTCATCACAAGGCTCCATGGTCTTCTCATCACAATGCTCCAGGACATTGTCATCACAATGCTCCATTCCATTGGCATCACAATGTTCTATTACCCCTGCCATCAAAATGCTCAATGATTATTGTCAGCCCAATGCTCCATGAACTTCTGATCACAATGCTCCATGACCCCTGTCATCACAATGCTCCATGACCCCAGTCATCACAATGCTCCATGACCACTGTCATCACAGCGCTCCATGACACCAGACAACACAATGATCCGGGACTATTGTCATCAAAATGCTCCATGACACTTGTCATCACAAGGATTCATGCCCTTGCCATCCCAATGCTCCAAGACCCCTGTAATCACAATGCTCCATGACGCTTGTGATCACAGTGCTCCATCACCCTTGTCATCAAAATGTAACATGCATTTGTCATCACAATGCTCAATACACTTGTCATCACAATGCTCCCTGACACTTGTCGTCAGAATGCCCCTTGAACACTCTAATGAAAAGGCTCCATGCCTTTTTCATCACAATGCTCGATACCCTTTTCATCACAATGCTCCATGCCTTTGTCATCACATTACTCCACAAGCTTGTCATCAGAATGCTCCATGACCCTTGTCATCACAATGCTCCATGACCCCTGTCATCACAATGCTCCACGCCATTGTCATCACAATGGACGCTGACATATGTCTTCACAATGCTCCCTGTCACCTGTCTTCACAGTATTCCATGACCTTTTCATCTCAGTGCTCCATGCCCTTGTCATCACAATGCACCATGCCCACTGTCATCAGAATAATCCATGAAACTTGTAAGTCCAATGTTCCATGCCACTGTCATCACAATGCTATATGCCCTTGTCATCACAAAGCTGCATGACGCATGTCATCAGAATGCTCCATTGCATTCTCATCACAATGGTCCATTCCCTTGTCATCACAATGCTCCTAGACCACTTTAATCACAATGATCCATGCCCCTTTTCATCTCAATGCTCCATGAACCCTGTCATCACAATGCTCCAAAGCCTTGTGTTCACAATGTTCCATAACACTTGTCATCGCAACGCCCCATGATGCTCGTCATCACATTTATCCATGGTTTTCATATCACGATGCTCCATGAACTTTGTCATCACAATGCTCCCTGACACTTGTCGTCAGTATGCTCCTTGAACCCTGTCATGACAAGGCTCCATGAATTTTCCATGCTCCAAGACCCCTGAAATCACAATGCTGCATGCCCTTTTCATCACAAAGCTCCATGACGCATGTCATCAGAATGCTCCATGGCCTTCTCATCACAATGCTGCATGCCCTTGTCATCACAATGCTCCAAGACACCTGTAATCACAAGGCTCCATGCCCTTTTCATCTCAATGCTCCATCAACACTGTCATCACAATGCACCCTGCCCATCATCATAATGCTTCATGCTATTGACATCACAATGAAATCATAATGCTCCATGTTCTCTGTCATCACAATGCTGCAAACCCTTGTTATCACAATGTTCCATAACAGTTGTCATCACAACTCCCCATGACACTCATCTTCACAATTATCCAATGTCTTCTCATCAAAATGTTCCATGAACTTTGTCATCACAATGCTCAATACACTTGTCATCACTATGCTCCCTGACAGTTGTCGTCAATATGCTCCTTGAACCCTGTCATGACAATGCTCCATGCCTTTTTCATCACAATGATCCATGCCCTTTTCTTCACAGTGCTCCTAGACCCCTGTAATCACAATGCTCCATGCCCTTGTCATCACAAAGCTCCATGATGCATGTCATCAGAACGCTCCATGTTTTTCTCAGCAGAATGTTCCATGCCCATGTCATCACAATGCTCCATGACCCCTGTCATCACAATAATCCATGACCACTGTCATCACAACGCTCCATGACCCCTGACAACACAATGATCCGGGACTCTTGTCATTAAAATTCTCCATAATCCTTGTCATCACAATGATCCATGCCCTTGTCATCCCAATGCTCCATGACCCCTGTAATCACAATGCTCCGAGACACTTGTCATCACAGTCCTCCATGACCCTTGTCATCACAATGCTCCATGCATTTTTCAGCAAAATGCTACATGACCTTGTCATCACAATCCTCCATGACCCTTGGGATCACATTGCTTCATGCCCTTGTCATCTCTGTCTTTCTTTTCTGGTTTTTACAGATTTTCAGAAGTCCCTTTTGACCGGGGGGAATTGACAATTCTTTGTAGTGCGGATTTGCATTGTGCACTTACTTGATTGGCCAAAAAGAGCGTATGTGTTTTCTCCTGAATATATTCAGCAGAAAATGCATACGCTCTTTTTGGCCAAGTGCATCATTGTCAAAGTTGTTACGCTTTTCCTGTGCTTCAAAGGCGATTCCAATTTACCTCGTGAAATATGTTTTGTGCAATTCTGCCTCATTTTCAAGTCCACTTCGTTGCCTTCCCTCAACTGATTTTTGGAAGTGAGTTGTCCTTTATAACTCTGCAGGTTTGTGAATTGATCTGCCCCAAACTCCAATTTTCAACTCGCGTTTTTGTGAGCTGACCGCAAATCCACAATTTTGCTTCAGGACATATACTTGTTCCGGGGGTGCAGGCTGACGCTTTGGTTAATTCTTCTTCCAGACGGGAAATTAGACTGACATATGTCCGTCCAAATGCCTACAGCTACTCTCTGATTGGTTCTCCCTCTTCCCTTTCATCCTCTGCACAATTTGCAAACTGTGCAAAGCAGGAGGTTATAGGGGCTGACTTACCAAGGTGGGAGATTGATAGTAAAGCAGTTGGATTGCCAAACTGGAGCACAAGCAGAGGAAAAATTAGGAGCCTTTTACAAATCTTACGCCATCACAGGGTGTCCATTCTCTAGGTTTCCCATACATGTTATAACTGTAGTTATATTCCCTTCTACCTGGAGAGTTGGGACACATGGAATGGGTGGCATGCAATACTGCTTTAAAGGGTCCGCATTTTCTCACTCAATCTCACCAGTCCTCTCATTCCCAAGTGTCCAGCCTTATGTCTCATCTAGCTCTCTTTGCAGATAGCGTCATTTCAGGTTTCATCAGAACCCCTGAATGCATTGTGTAAGAATTTCGCTTTTTTTTTGGTTTTGTTTTGTTTTGTTTTTGAAATTCATTTTTATAATGGGTTTGAGCTGATTTTCACCGACGTGTTTATGCCGGTCTAGACACACTTGATTCCCTTATGGAGACATATCAATATATAGGTTTTAAGATTCTTACTAGTCAGATATATTCCTCATCGGGGAATAGGTGTGTTGAGTCCCGTTCACTGAGGAAGGTGTAGGTTTTGTCTATTCTGTATTTGGTTTATGGAATGGTACCTGTGCTAATATCAAACTCTGGCTTTATGCATCAGCCCAACTCTCCTTCCCGCTTAAGCAGGCATCAGAGTGTTTTCTCAATGTGAGACTCTGTTCTCTTTCCTAACTCAGTTCATGTGTAGCCATGTTTACAGGACCTTCCTAAGTGATATCTTATGATAAGTTTCTTTTTCTGTGTGACTTATTTCACTTAGAATCATCGTACCTAAATCCACTCATTATGCTGCTACTGGCCTTATGACATTGATTTTATGTCTGAGTGATATTCTTTTGAACAAAATTACCACAAGTTCTTTACGCAATTTTCTCTTTCCTGGAATATTTAAGGTGTACTGAAGTTGAGGTTCTTGTTTGCAGAGCAGCCTTAAATATTGGGGTGCCTGTGTCTTGTTGATATTTAGTCTTCCCAAGTTATAGGCCCATGAGTGGAAGTGCCCTATGCTCGGTAGCTTTGTATTTAAATGTTTTAGGAAACGGCATACACTTCTTCAGATTGGCTCTTGGATATTTATACCCCACCCATCAGCGTGAGTAGCTCCCTGTTCTCAATGGCCTCTCCTGCATTTCTGGTTTGTACACATTTTTTGGATGGTCTTTCTGAGCAGTGGAAATTGAGACTTCTTTGTTGTGCGGATTTGCATTTCCTGCTTGATTGCTTGGCCAAAAACTCTGTATGTGTTTTTTTCCTGAAGATATTCACGAAAAAACGCATACACCGTTTTGCCCAACTGCATCATTTTAGAAATTCTCCTGCTTTTCATATGCTTTAAATGTGAGTCCAATCTACCTTTTGAAATCTGTTTCCTGCAATTCTGCCTCTCATTTAGATCCTCTTCGTTGCCGTACCTGAATATATTTCTGGACGTTGGTTATCATTTTTATCTTTGCAGGTCTTTGAATTATCTGCTCCTGAGCTCCATTTTACAACTCGCATTTTTTGTGAGCTGGCCGCCAAACCATTGTATTGCTTCCGGCCCTATTCTGGTTCTGGGGAGGCAGGCTGAGCCTTTGGTTAATTATTCTTCCTAATGGGAAATTAGAGTGACATGTGCCTGTCAAAACTCCTACAGCTAGTCTCTCAATGGTTCCCCCTCTTCCCGTTTATCCTCTGCACAAATTGCAAACTGTGTGAAACAGGAGGTTAAAGGTGCTGATTCTCCAAGTGGGGAGATTGTTAATAATTTGGCTGGAATTGTGAACCCCAGCACCAGGAGATCAAAAATGAGGTGCATTTTCGACACCTTTCCTGATCACACAGTGTACATTCGTCTCGGTTTCCCAGGCATGTTTTCGCTTTCGGAAGATTCCCTTGAACCTGAAGATTTGGGACCCATGGAATGGGTACCAGGCAGTATTACTTTAAAAGGTCTGCATTTCCTCACCCAGCCTCTCTAACATGTCTTAGCGTGCATAGCTTCCAGCCTTATATATCATCCTGCTGTCGGTCTACATGTGTTCAATCCTTGTTACATCGTAGCCCTTCAACAAAAGTTGTAAGAATTTTTGTCTGTCTCACTGTTTTTATACATATTTTTAAATTTATTTTTATATTGGTTACAGCTGATTTTCAAAGCTCTGTTTTTTGCTGCTGTGCATCCACTTGATTCATGTACTGTGAGACAACAATAAATTCTTTTTCAGATGCTTACCAGTCACATGTAATATTTTCCAGTGACTTGAGTGCGCTGAGTGCAGTTCTTTGAGGTACCGTGTAGGCCTTGTCAGTTATTCAATTTGGTACTTGGAATGGTACCTTTGCTAATTTCAACTTCCTGGATACTACCTCACACTTCCCCACCTTTCCCATTTAGCAGCCTTATGTCTATTTTCTACATATTTGACTATGTTTCTGTTTTGTAATTTATTTCATGTGTAGCCATTTTTGATTCCACCTTTAAGTGACATCTTATGATATGTGTCTTTTTCTTTCTGACATAGGTCACTTAGAATGATCATATGTATCTCCTCCAGAATTGTTACAACTGGCCTTATTTCATTGATTTCTGGATGAGTAATATTCCACTCTACATAAGTACCCCATCTCTTTTATCAATTTTATCCTTCCAGGGACATGTATTTTATATCCAATTTGAGGCCCTTTTTAACAGAGAGGTGGTAAACGTTAGGGTGCCTGTTTTCTGTCGATTTTTGTTTTTCCCAAGGTATACGCCCATGAGTGCAAGTGCCCTATGCTCTGTAGCTCATTTTTTAGATGTTTTAGCAAACACAATACACTTCTCCAGAGTGGCCGTTGGCAAATTACATTTCCACTATCAGCCTCACAGGGCTCCCATTTCTCCTCACCCTGTCCTGCATTTCGGGTGTTTACACTTTATGTGGATGGCCCTTCTGACTGATGTGAAGTGATACATTTTGTAGTATTGATTTCCAGTGCCCACCTGTTTGGTTGGATAAAAAGTGTGTATGGCCTTTACTTGAATATATTCAGAAAAAATGCATACGCCCTTTTTGGCCAACTGCATCATTGGCGATGTTCAGCCCCTTTTCTTGTGCTTTAATGGGGAGTCCTTTCTACCTCTTCAAATCTGTTTCCTGCCACTCTCTCTTGCTTACAAGTCCTTTTCCTTGACTTACCTCAACACATTTTTTGACAATAGATATTTTCAACTCTGCAGTTTTATGAATTTTAGTGCACCTGAGTTCCATTTTTCAACTTGTGTTTTTGGAAACTGGACACAAAACAGCGGGATTTCCTCTAGCACTATTCTGTTTCCGTGGCAATTCTAGCCTTTGATGAATTTGTCTTCCGGATTGGAAATTAGAGTGGCATGTGCCTGTCTAAACACCTAAGACTTGTCTCTAAATTTTTCTCAACCTTCCGCTTCATCCTCTGGACAAACTCCAAACTGTGTGCAACAGGATGTTGACGGTGCTGATATTCCCAAGTGAGGAGATTGTTAGGAAAGATGCTGGAGGGGTGAACCCGAGCACCAGGCGATGAGGAGATGAGGTGCCTTTTCCAAACTGTTTCCGATCAAACGGTGTACCATCCTCTAGGTGTGACAGGAATGTTTTAGCCGTAGATAGGGCCCCGTGCATATAAGGGGAACACCAGGGTTTTTTTCCAAATTAGTGCCTCCCCGAACCCCAAACTGGGGAATGTTTAAGCTATGGCTACACATATGTCCATTAAGGGCCTTGGAAAATAGGCAGAGTCCAAACTTTAGATGATTGAAATCTTCAGAGTCAGAAGTGCTCACCATCGGCCTTGCTTAGGTTACATTTTATCTGTCATTGATAGATGATGACAATAAAAATATCTATTCTTTTTCAGATTATTTCCCCTTATATGTTACTGCAAAATATTCAGTGTAGTTCCCTGTGCTATACAGTAGATCCTTGTTGATGATCTGTTTTATACATAGCAATGTGTATGTGTTAATCACAAACTGTTAATTTATCCCTTCTCCTAACTTTCCCCTTTGGTAATAATAAATTATAAGATTTTATACTTCTCAGAAATGGGGAAGCTGAAAGAGAGGTATCATTTTCAATGGAAAAGCATTCAAAACAAGATTGAAGCTTCAGCCAAGAGTATTCGATGTACATCCTTGGGAATAAATCACTTCATTTCTCTAATGTTGACCTGACAAATAAGACAGACGTCTTCACTGAACTTGCTTATAATAAAGTGATGGAAATATCAAATGTAAGTCTTAGAAACATCTTATTTTACCCGAGCCTTATACACTGCTCTATGTTAACTACAGTTTGGCTCACACATCTGTTCATTGAAGTTACAATGTTCTCAATTTCTGTTACTGATCCTCCAGAGTGGACCCCAACAGGAGTCCCCGTGCCCAGTGTCAATGGAGCCAACAGATCAAGACTGAGTTTGGTTCAGAAGCAAAGGAAACTTTATATTTTGAAAACAGAATGGAGAGGTGAGAGCGTGCACTCCCCCGCGGGCTGTGGGCTGGGCTCCTGTGTAGGGGTCCCGGCAGCGTCATCGGGAGGGAGGGGATGGAGCTCTCGAGGGCTGGGTTGGCTGCAGCTCAGGCTCTATGTAGCGGAGTCTGCATGGGACCCCGCTAGCTGAGGTGTCGACCCAGCCATTCTGCACTAGGAAATCATGTCTGAAGTGCCGGGTGTGGGACCGCTGCATGTGGAACCCTAGGAGCACGTGAAATTAGACAAAGCACAAAGGAAAACAGGTTAGACTTTATTTTATTGCCCAGATTCTCTTTTTATCTCCCAGAAATTTTTAATGAACGTTGCCAGAGATGAACACCTCCTCTGCTTTTTGTCCCGTTCCTCATTCTTGGGGTGCTGAGGGTGCAGACCCCTGTTTTGTAACTGCTTCATGCTGAGGTGGGAGCCCTCATACACGGGGGAGGAGAAAAATTTCTCCCCAGCAGCCTCCAGGTGAGGTTGATTGTACCAAGGCCTCCTGCCTCACTGCTCCTCCACCTGAGCACCAGCATTGGAAGTGTTATAGATTCGATTGACCTTTAAGGGTCCAGGAAAGAGATGCACAGAGATGCTGTTGTGGCAGGTTTCACCCCACCCCACATTTGTTCGGCGACCTTAGGCTGACGGTTTTTGCCAGCCTAGATGCTCTGACCAGTAGTCTGTGCTTTCTTTAATTAGGTCCCTGAATTAATGTACAAACAGTACCATGTGACAGAGCCCTGCCCGCTCAACTCCCAGACAGTCCAGCGTCAGTGGTGATACAGGACCATGACATCCACTGAGTCAACGGCCTTTTGAAGTAGCCAGCATTCCAGCCGGTCATATTGGCCACCATCACCGCGGTGTTTGTAGGGTTTACTATGGTGAAATTGTGAATAAACGATTCCCCCGCCAAGCTTATTAGCTCCCCTCTGGGTGCAGTAAGTCCTCCAAGCAGTAGTCTGCTCTTTCGGCGTACAGACTTGTTTTCTGAGAGAAACTCCAGGTCAAGTGATGGTCACACGTGTCTTCTTGGGGGCCCATTGCCCCCGTTTGTCTCTCTGGAGTTTGGAGTTGGAGGGCCTCCTCACTCGAGGTCAGTGTGTCCACAGAGCGACCCCTGCAACTTCAGGGCATGATGGGTGGTTAGGATCACCACGTGGGGTCCTTTTCCCTTAGGAGGGAGCTGGCCTTGCGGGCTGCTGATTTCCAGCTTTTTAGATACCCCAGTATCCTGGCCTGATGGGGAAGTGAGCAAAGCCCTTTGTGACCATAGTTTGTCATACCTGAAGGGCATTCTTGTGTTGCTCCATTTCAAGTGGTCCCAGTTTTTGCACTAAGGCTCCAAGGGTGATTAACCTTTGACCGGGTATGTAAAGTTCAAAGGGTTTAGCTAAATTAGGGAGTTCCTGGGCAAGGACCTGAATTGACTGCTCTTTCCATTCTTGAAAGGCTGTTTCTGGATTCTATCCTAAAGGATCATCATCTTTTCGTGTCAGTGTTTCATGTAGAGGCCCAGCTATTACACTGTAGTTATGGATCCAGATGCAGAAAACCTTGGCCTCCCCAGGAACCCCTAAGCTGTCTTCTAGTTTTAGAAGAGGTAAGGCTGCAAATGGCTTCTTCCCTATCCTGGGATGCATTTCTCCTAATATCTGTGAGAATGAAGCCCAGGCATGTCACCTTAGCCTGGGACATTTGAGCCTTTTTCTTGGACACCTTCTATCATTTCTTGGCTAGGGAGTTCAGAGGCGTCTTTAGTAGACCTGACAATCAGAATGTCATCTGCATATTGAAGGAGGGTTCCCTTTTACAGAGGTAGAACTTTTAGGTCTTTAGAGGACATTTCCCCAATGATGGTGTGGGGATTTTTGAACCATTGGGGCAGGACGGCCCAGCATTATTGCTTTTGTTGCATGTTGTGTCCTGCCACTCACAAGCCAAAAGTTCTTGTGACTCTGAGATGATTGGAATACAGAAGAAGGCATCATTGAAGTCTAATACAGAATGCCATGGCCTGGTGGATGGTAGAATGACCAGCAGGGTGTAGGAAATAGGAGCTACTGGATGTATATCCTCGGTGGCTTCACTGACTGTCCTGATATACTTTACCAGGTCTCCAGCAGCCCATGGGGCTCTCGTGGTCTGGCCAATCCCAGGATATGGAGCTCACTTGGGCTGCACCCACCACACCACAGCCCACAGGGCTCTTGTGGTCAACTCTTTCCCAGAGTATGGATCTCATCTGTGCAGCTACACAGCAGCCCATGGGGCTCTCATAGTCAGGCCCTTCGCAGGATACGGAGCTACCATGGGCAGGTACCCCAGCAGGGCTGGACCCACAGGAACCGTGCACATAGCCCAACTTGCAGAGAACCCCCAGCTCACCTGTCGCTCACAGCTGACACAGAACACCTCAGAGCAGGGCTTGAACTAACAAACAACAGCTCTGACAGTTCTGTGTCCCTGGTTATCACTCTGTGTGGCCTCTCTCTGCCTGCTCTTCCAGACACTTCCACTGCAGTCAGGGCACCAGGCCTCTGTCTCCACCCACCATCACTCCTCTCGCTGACTCCTGGGTTCCTCTCATTAGGAGAGCGTCTTCTTGAAGTTGTTTTCCACTCATGGACCAGATAAAATGATAAGAAAACAAGCTGCAGCTGCAGCCCCTTGTCTATCCTGACTCTCAAGAGCCCACACCTGTTCCTTCGGCCAGTCCCGTTTAACAAGTTTCATTTTCTGCAACTGTGAGCCCCTGAGGGGTGAGGATTGGCTGATTTGGGCAGCCTGACACTGCCTGCCAGCCCTCCCCAGGTGTGCCTGGGTTGAGGTCAATATAAGCACCTCTCCAGTCAGCAAGAGCTCCTGTAGCTGTGCCTGACGCCATATTCTCTGCCCCGTCAGCAGTGTCGGGGCTGGGGTGGTGGGAGGGAGTGAGGAGCCGTGGCTCTGTGGGTGGCCCAGTGTGAGTGGGGCACTGCTGGACTTTCTGCAGGAGTTGCCAGGCTGCCACCTGCTGAAGAAGAGGATGTGTCACCCATACCTGCCGCTGGAATTTCTCCCCAGGCAGAGGTGAGGAAGTAAAAAAGCAGTAGGGGCCATGGCAGGAGGGGTATCTCAGGCAGGGAAATGGAAAGCTTCCAGAAGAGCATCTGGGGCCAGGACCATCCTGGCTGGCCTACAGGCACCAAGTCGGCCTGCGTGCAGTCGCTGGTGTGGCTCCCTAGCCCTTCCTCTAGGCTTGCAAGTTCTTGTACATATTCAGGTGTTTTACCTGGAAAGGGTGGGAAGAGTTCAGCTGAAGCAGGACTGGTGCTCAGTTCACATTTACTTACAGTCGCCTCGACACAGTCCCCCAGTTTTGCAATGAGGATGCTCCTTGTGGGGGGAATCGCTGCTGACTGCATGGGAGATTATTTCACACCTCTGACCAACTTAAGAATTTTTTACCACTGGAGCAAGTGCCCTTATACGATTTTCCTCTGTATAACTGGTGGTTTCTGGTTTTTTTTTTTTTCCTTTTTTCTTTTTGGTACAAGGTAGATTTTATTTATTCCTCTTTTTTTAATTTACAGATATAAACATAGAAATAATGCATTAATATAAAGACGTCTATATGAAGGGAAAAACTTTTTTTCCGTTTTATTTTATTAAATGTTATTTATTTATTTTTAATTTTTTTAAATTTATTTATTTCTTTTATACAGCAGGTTTTTATTGGATATCTATTTTATACATATAAGTGTGCACATGTGAATCCCAGTCTCCCAATTCATCCCACCACCACCCTCACATGACGTTCCCCCCTTGGTGTCCATATGTTTGTTCTCTACATCTGTGTCTCTATCTCTGCCCTGCAAACCGTTTCATCTGTACCATTTTTCTAGGTTCCACATATATGCATTAATATACAATATTTGTTTTTCTCTTTCTGACTTACTTCACTCTGTATGACAGTCTCTAGATCCATCAAGGTCTCTACAAATGACCTAATTTCATTCCTATGTATGGCTGAGTAATATTCCATTGTATGTATGTACCACATCTTTATCCATTCGTCTGTCTGTGGGCACTTAGGTTGCTTTCATTACCTGGCTATTGTAAATAGTGCTGCAATGAACATTATGGTGAATGTGTCTTTTTGATTTATGGTTTTCTCTGGGTATATGTCCAGTAGTGGGATTGCTGGATTATATGGTAATTCTATTTTTAGTTTTTTTTTTTTTTTTTTTTTTTTTGCGTTACGGGGGCCTCTCAATGTTGTGGCCTCTCCCATTGCGGAGCACAGGCTCCAGACGTGCAGGCTCCGGACGCGCAGGCTCAGCGGCCATGGCTCACGGGCCCAGCCACTCCGCGTCATGTGGGATCTTCCCAGACCGGGGCACGAACCCGCGTCCCCTGCATCGGCAGGCGGACTCGCAACCACTGCGCCACCAGGGAAGCCCCTATTTTTAGTTTTTTAAGGAACCTCCATACTGTTCTCAATAGAGACTGTATCGATTTACATTCCCAACAATAGTGGAAGAAGGTTCCTTTTCTCCACACCCTCTCCAGCATTTGTTATTTGTAGATTTTCTGATGATGCCCATTCTAACAGGTGTGATGTGATAGCTCATTGTATTTTCGATTTCCATTTCTCTAATAATTAGTGATGTTGAGCAGATTTTCATGTGCGTCTTGGCCATCTCTATTTCTTCTTCGAATAAATGTCTATTTAGATATTCTTCCATTTTTATATTGGGTTGTTTGTTTTATTAATATTGAGCTGCATGATCTGTTTATATATATTGGAGATTAAGCATTTGTCCATTGATTCGTTTGCAAATATTTTCTGCCATTCTGAGGGTTGTCTTTTCGTCTTGTTTGTAGTTTCCTTTGCTTTGCAAAAGCTTTTACGTTTCACTAGGTCCCATCTGTTTCGTTTCTTTTTTTTTTATTTCATTAGTATAGGAGGTGGATCAAAAAAGATCTTGCTGTGATTTACGTCAGAGTATTCTTCGTAAGTTTTCCTCTCAGAGTTTTATAGTGTCCAGTCTTACATTAAGGTCTCTAATCCATTTTGAATATATTTTTATGTATGGTGTTGGGGAGTGTTCTAATTTCATTCTTTTACATGTAGCTGTCCATATTTCCCAGCACCACTGATTGAAGAGACTCTCATTTCTCCATTGTAAAGTCTTGCGTCCTTTGTCATAGATTAATTGACCATAGGTGTGTAGGTATATCCCTGGGCTTTCTTTATTTTTTTCCTTTTACACGTTTATTGGAGTATAATTGCTTTACAATGGAGTGTTAGTTTCTGCTGTCTAACAAAGTGAATCAGCTATACATATACAAATATCACCAGATCCCATCCCTCTTGCATCTCCCTACAACACTCCATATCCCACCCCCTTAGGTGGTCACGAAGCACCGAGCTCATCTCCCTGTTCTATGTGGCTGCTTCCCAGTAGCTATCAGTATTACATTTGGTAATGTATTTATGTCCATGCCACTCTCTCACTTCTTCCCATCTTACCCATCCCCCTTCTGTTGTCCTCAAATCCTTTCTCTATGTCTGTGTCCTTAATCCTGTCCTGCCACTAGGTTCTTTAAAACTTTTTTTTCTTCGTTAGATTCCATATATCTCTGTTAACATACATTATTTGTTTTTCCCTTTCTGACTTACTTCACTTTGTAGGACAGATTCTAAGTCCATCCACCTCAGTACAAATAACTCAGTTTTGCTTCTTTTTATGGCTGAGTAATATTCCATTGTATATATGTGCCAGATCTTCTTTATCCATTCATCTGTCGATGGACACTTAGGTTGCTTCCATGTCCTGGCTATTGTAAATAGAGCTGAAATGAACATTTTCGTACATAACTCTTTTTGAATTATGGTTTTCGCAAGGCAAATGCCCAGTAGTTGGATTGTTGTGTCCTTTGGTACTTCTATTGTTAGTTATTTAAAGGAACCTCCTTACTGTTCTCCCTAGTGGCCATATCAATTTACATTCCCACCCACAGTGCAAGTGTGTTCCCTTTTCTCCAATAAAGGCCTCTCCAGCATTTAGTGTTTTGTAGAATTTTTTGATGATTGCCACTCTGACTGCTGTGAGGTGATACCTCACAGTAGTTTTGATTTGCATTTCTCTAATGATTAGTGATGTCCAGCATCCTTTCATGTGTTTCTTGGCAATCTCTATATCTTCTTTGGAGAAATGTCTATTTAGGTCTTCTGCCCGTTTTTGGATTGGGTTGTTTGTTTTTGTGATATTGAGCTACATGAGGTGCTTGTAAAGTTTGGAGATTAATCCTTTGTCAATTGCTTCATTTGAAAATATTTTCTCCCATTCTGAGGGTTGTTTTTGCATCTTGTTTATGTTTTCCTGTACTGTGTAAAAGCTTTTAAGTTTCATTAGGTCCCATTTGTTGATTTCTGTTTTTATTTCCATTTCTCTAGGAGGTGGGTCAAAAAGGATCTTGCTGTGATTTATGTCATAGAGTGTTCTGCCTATGCTTTGCTCTAAGTGTTTTATAGTGTCTGGTCTTATATTTAGATCTCTGATCAATTTAGAGTTTATTTTTGTGTATGGTGTTATGGAGTGTCCTAATTTCATTCTTTTATGTGTAGGGGTCCAGTTTTCCCAGCACCAAATACTGAAGAGTCTGTCTTTTCTCCATTGTATATCCTTAGCTCCTTTGTCATAGATGAGATAGCCATAGGTATGTAGGTTTATCTCTGAGCTTTCTGTCCTGTTCCATTGATCTGTGTTTATGCCAATCTACATACACTTGATTCCATTATGGAGATATATAAATACATAGGTTTCAAGATTATTACCTGTCAGATATATTCTTCTTCAGTGAATAGGGTGTTTTGTGTCCAGTTCAGTGAGAAAGGAGTAGGTCTTGTCTATTACATATTTGGTATATGGTATGGTATCTGTGTTAATTTCAAACTCTGCTTTTACACATCACCCCACGTCACCTTTCCCCTTAAGGAGGCATAAGTGTGTTTTCTACATGTGTAACTCTGTTCTCTTTTGAAATTCAGTTCATGTGTATCCATGTTTACATTCCCTGTATAAGTGATAGATTATAATAAGTTTCTTTTTCTTTGTGGCTCATTTCACTTAGCATTATCGTACCTAAAGCCACTCATTATGCTGCTATTGGCCTTATGACATTGATTTTATGTCTGAGTGACATTCCATTGTATACAAGTACCACAACATCTTTATCCATTTTTTTTTCCTTTCCTGGGATATTTAAAGTGTACCGAAGTCGAGGTTCTTGTAAACCGAGCAGCCCTAAATTTTGGGGTGGCTGTGTGTTGTGGATTTTTAATTTTCCCAAATACACGCCCATGAGTGGAAGTGTGCTATGCTCTGTAGCTCTGTTTTAGAAAACAACATACAGTTCTCCAGAGAGGCTGTTGGCAATTTACATCCTATCCATCGGCGTAACCAGGCTCCCTTTTCTCCATGGCCTGTCCTGCATTTGTGGTTTTTACACTATTTGCGGATGGCCTTTTGACCGGTGGTAAGTGACACTTCTATGTAGTGTGGATTTGCAATGCCTAATGGCTTGCTTGGCCAAAAAGGGCGTATGCATTTTTTTCCCGAATATATTCAAGAAAATACACATACTCCCTTTTCGGCCAAGGACAACATTGTCGAAGTTCTGTCGCTTTTCATGTGCTTTAAATACGACTCCAATCTACCTCTTGAAATCTGTTTCCTTCAATTCTGCCTTGCTTTCAAATCCTCTTCACTGCCTTACCTCAATATATTTCTGGATGATAGTTGTCCTTTATAACTCTGCAAGTTTGTGAATTGCTGTGCCCCTGATTTCCATTTTTCAACTCACTTATTTGTGAGCTGGCTGCAATACCGCAGGATGGCTTTAGGCCATAATCTGTTTCCGGAGTTGCAGGCTGAGCCTTTGTTTATTTCTTCTTCCTGATGGGAAACTAGAGTGACATGTGCCCATCCAAACACCTACAGCTAATGTCTCATTTGTTTCCCCTCTTCCTGTCCATCCTCTGCACAATTTGCAAACTGTGCATAACAGGAGGTTAAAGGCGCTGACACTCCAAGTGGGGAGATTTTCAGTATTGCAGATGGAATCGCTAAGCCGAGCACGAGGAAAGGAAAAATGAGGTACATTTTAGAAAACTTTCCCGATTACACAGTGTACCATCCAACGGGTTTCCCATGCATGATTCAAGTGTAGGAAGATTCCCTTAAACCTGGAGAGTTGGGGCCACTAGAATGGGTAGCACACAGTATTGCTCTAAGTGGTGTTCTTTTGCTCACACAACCTCAGCAATCTTGTCAGCCCCAGGTGTCCAGTCTTATGTCTCCTCCAGCTGTGGGTGTAAAGGTGGTCAATCCAGGTTGCATCACAGGCCCTGAAAGTAATTTTTAAGACTTTCTCTCTGTTTTGCTGTTTTTGCATTTTGCTTCTGAAATGTATTTTTATAAGGGTGTTTAGCTGAATTTCAGTACTGTGCATTCCGTTATACACACACATGATTCCTTTATGGAGACATGAGAATACATATGTTTTAGAATTATTACAAGTCAGATATATTTTTCTGCAATGAATAGGGGTTGTTGAGTCCAGTTCATTGTGCCGGGAGTAGGTGCTGTCTATTACATACTTGGTTTATGGAACGGTATCTGTGCTAATTTAGGACTCTGGATTTATGCATCACCCCACCTCTCCTTCCCCCTTAAGCAGGCATAAGAGTGTTTTCTAAATGTGAGACTCTGTTCTCTTTCCTAACTCAGTTCATGTGTAGCCATGTTTACAGTACCTTCATAAGTGATATCTTATGATAAGTCACATTTTCTCTGTGACTTATTTCACTTAGAATCATCGTACCTGAATCCACTCATTTTGCTGCTACTGGCCTTATGACATTGATTTCATGGCTGAGGGATATTCCATCGTACGTAAGTACCACAATTTCTTGAACCATATTTGTCTTTCCTGGGATATTTCAGGTGTACCCAAGTTGAGGTTCTTGTAAGCAGTGCAGCCCTAAATTTTGAGGTGGCTCTGTCTTATTGATTTTCAATTTTCCCAAGGTATATTCCCTAGACTGGAAGTGCCTTTGGCTCTGTAGCTCTGTTGTCTACTTGTTTCAGGGAACACAATTCACTCCTCCAGAGAGGCAGTTGGCAATTTACATCCCGCCTATCAGCATAAGTAGCCTCCCTCTTCTTCAGGGCCTGTCTTGCCTTTCTGGTTTTTACACATTTTGCGGATGTCCCTTTTGAAGGGTGGGAAGTGATACTTCTTTTTAGTGCAGATTGGCATTGCCCGCTTGCTTGCTTGGCCAAAAACAGCGTATGCGTTTTCTCCTGAATATATTCAGGAGAAAACGCATACACGCTTTTTGGCCAAGTGCATCATTGTCGAAGTTGTGCCCCTCTTCTTGTGCTTTAAAGGTGATCCCAATGTACCTCTTGTAATCTGTTTCCTGATATTCTGCCTCGCATTCAAGTCCGCCTGGTTGCCTTCCCTCAACAGATTTTTGGACGATTGTTGTCCTTTATTACTCTGCCAGTTTGTGAATTGCTGTTCCCTGAGAACCATTTTTCAACTCGTTTTTTTGTGAGCTGACCGCAAGTCTAAAATTTTGGTTCAGTACCTATACTGGTTCCCGGTGGGTGGCTGAGACTTTGGTTAATTCTTCTTCCTGCCGGGAAATTAGAGTGACATGTGCCCCTCCAAATGCCTAACAGCTACTCTCTCATTGGTTCTCCCTATTCCCTTTCATCCTCTGCCATATTGGCATCCTTTGCGAACCAGGAGGTTAAAGGGGCTGTCTCTCCAAGTTGGGAGATTGATAGTAAAGCAGTTGGAAAATCAGACCGGATCACCAGGAGAGGGAATATTAGTTGAATTTTAGAAACCTTTCATATTCACAGTGTGTCCATTCTGTATGTTTCCCATACATGTTATAGCTGTAGTAATATTCCCTTTATCCTGGAGAGTTGTGACCCGTGGAATGTGTGCCACGCATTATTGCTTTAAATGGTCTGTATTTGCTCACCAAATCTCACCAATCCTCTCAGTCCCAAGTGTCCTGCCTTATGCCACATCCAGGTGTCTTTGTAGATAGGGTCATTCCAGGTTTCATCAGAGCCCCTGAAGGAATTGTAAAGAATTTCCCTGTTTGAGCTGATTATCACTGCCATGATTCTGCCAGTGTAGACACACTTGTTTCCCTGATGGAGACATATCAATACATAGGTTTTAAGTTTCTTACTAGTCAGATATATTCCTCTGTGGGAAATATGAGGTTTTGAGACCCTTTCACTTAGGAAGGTGTATGGCTTGTCTCTTCCGTAGTTGGATTTTGGAACGGTACATGTACTAATACCAAACTCTGGTTTTATGCATCACCCCACCTCTCCTTCCCCCTTAAGCAGGGATAAGTGTGTTTTCTAAATGTGAGTCCCTGTTCTCTTTCCTAACTCAGTTCATGTGTAGCCATGTTTACAGGACCTTCATAAGTGATATCTTATGATAAGTTTCTATTTCTCTGTGACTAATTTCACTTAGAATCATCGTTCCTGAATCCACTCCTTTTGCTGCTATTGGCCTTATGACATTGATTTCACGGCTGAGGGATATTCCATCGTACGCAATAACACAATTTCTTCAACCATTTTTGTCTTTCCTGGGATATTTCAGGTGTACCCAAGTTGAGGTTCTTGTAAGCAGTGCATCCCTAAATTTTGGGGAGGCTCTGTCTTATTGATTTTCAGTTTTCACAAGGTATATTCCCTAGACTGGATGTGCACTTGGCTCTGTAGATCTGTTGTTTACTTGTTTTAGGGAACACAATGCACTCCTCCAGAGAGGTATTTGGCAATTTATATCCCGCCCATCAGCATAACTAGGCTCCCTGTTCTCTCGGGCCTGTGTTGCCTTTCTGGTTTTTACACATTTTGCGGATGTCCCTTTTGACCGGTGGGAAGTGTTACTACTTTGTAGTGCAGATTTGCATTGCCCCCTTGCTTGCTTGGCCAAAAAAGGCATATGTGTTTTCTCCTGAATATATTCAGGAGAAAACCCATACGCCCTCTTGGCCAAGTGCATCACTGTCGAAGTTGTGCCCCTCTTCCTGTGCTTTACAGGCGATTCCAATGTACCTCTTGAAATCTGTTTCCTGCTCTTCAGGCGCGCTTTCAAGTCCGCCTCATTGCCTTCCATCAACAGATTTTTGGACTATAGTTTTCCTTTATTACTCTGCCAGATTGTGAATTGCTGTGCCCCACACCTCCATTTTTCTACTAGTTTTTTGAGCTGACCGCAAGTCCAAAATTTTGGTTCAGGACCTATACTGGTTCCCCGCGAGTGGCTGAGCCTATGGTTAATTCTTTATCCTGACGGGAAATTGGAGTGACTTGTGCCCGTCCAAATGCCTAACACCTACTCTCTCATTGGTTCTCCCTCTTCCCTTTCATCCTCTGCAAAATTGGCAACCTGTGCGAACCAGGAGGTTAAAGGGGCTGTCTCACCTAGTTGGGAGATTGGTCGTAAAGCATTTGGAAAGTCAAAGCGGAGCACCAAGAGAGGGACTATTAGTTGAGTTTTAGAAAACTTTCGTATTCACAGTGTGTCCATTCTCTAGGTTTCCCGTACATTTTATAGCTGTAGTAATATTCCCTTCAACCTGGAGAGTTGGGACCCATGGAATGGGTGCAACACATTATTGCTTTAAAGGGTCTGCATTTGGTCACCAAATCTCATCAATCCTCTCAGTCTCAAGTGTGCAGCCTTATGCCAAATCCAGCTTTCGTTGTAGATAGGGTCATTCCAGGTTTCATCAGAGAGCCTGAAGGAATTATAAAGAATTTCCTTGTTTTTTTGTTTTGTTTTTGAAATTCCTTTTTATACTGGGTTTGAGCTGATTCTCACTGCCATGTTTATGCCAGTCTAGACACACATGATTCACTTATGGACACATATCAATACATACGTTTTAAGGTTCTTACTAGTCAGATATATTCCTGTGCGGGAAGTATGGGGTTTTGAGTCCCTTTCACTGAGGAAGTTGTAAGTCTTGTCTATTACGTATTTTTTTTTGGCACGGTACCTGTACTAATATCAATCTCTGGTTTTGTGCATCACCGCACCTCTCCTTCCCCCTTAAGCAGGCATAAGAGTGCTTTCTAAATGTGAGACTCTGTTCTCTTTCCTAACTCAGTTCATGTGCGGCCGTGTTTACAGGAACTTCATAAGTGATATCTTATGATAAGTTTATTTTTCTCTGTGACTTATTTCACTTAGAATCATCGTACCTGAATCCACTCATTTTGCTGCTACTGGCCTTATGACATTGATTTCATGGCTGAGGGATATTCCATCGTATGGAAGTACCATCATTTCTTGAGCCATTTTTGTCTTTCCTGGGATACTTAAGGTTTACCCAAGATGAGGTTTTTGTAAGCAGTGCAGCCGTATATTGTGGGGTTGCTCTGTCTTATTGATTTTCAGTTTTCCCAAGATATATTCCCTAGACTGGAAGTGCCCTTGGCTCTGTAGCTCTGTTGTTTACTTGTTTTAGGGAACACAATGCACTCCTCCACAGAGTCAGTTGGCAATGTACATCCTGCCGATCAGCATAACTAGGCTCCCTGTTCTCCAGGGCCGGTCTTGCCTTTCTGGATTTTACACATTTTGCGGATGTCCCTTTTGACTGGGGGGCATTGATACTTATTTGTAGTGCAGATTTGCATTGCCCGCTTTCTTGCTTGGCCAAAATGGGCGTATGCGTTTTATCCTGAATATATTCAGGAGAAAAAGCATACGCCCTTTTTAACCAAGTGCATCATTGTCGAAATTGTGCCCCTCTTCCTGCACTTTAAAGGCGATTCCAATGTACCTCTTGAAATCTGTTTCCTGCTTTCTGGCCGAAATTGAAGTCTGCTTGTTTTCCTTGCCTCAACAGATTTTTGGACGATAGTTGTCCTTTATTACTCTGTCAGTTTGTGAATTGCTGAGCCCCTGAGCTCCATTTTTCAACTCGTTTTTTGTGAGCTGACCGCAAGTCCAAAATTTTGGTTCAGGACCTATACTGGTTCCCGGTGGGTGGCTGAGACTTTGGTTAATTCTTCTTCCTGTCGGGAAATTAGAGTGACATGTGCCCCTCCAAATGCCTAACAGCTACTCTCTCATTGGTTCTCCCTCTACCCTTTCATCCTCTGCCAATTTGGCAAACTTTTTGAACAAGGAGGTTAAAGGGGCTGTCTCTCCAAGTTGGAAATTGATAGTAAAGCAGTTGGAAAATCAGACCGGAGCACCAGGAGAGGGAATATTAGTTGAATTTTAGAAACCTTTCATATTCACAGTGTGTCCATTCTGTATGTTTCCCATACATGTTATAGCTGTAGTAATATTCCCTTCAACCTGGAGAGTTGGGAACTGTGGAATGTGTGCCACGCATTATTGCTTTAAATGGTCTGTATTTGCTCACCGAATCTCACCAATCCTCTCAGTCCCAAGTGTCCTGCCTTATGTCACATCCAGCTGTCTTTGTAGATAGGGTCATTCCAGGTTTCATCAGAGCCCCTGAAGGAATTGTAAAGAATGTCCCTGTTTGAGCTGATTGTCACTGCCATGATTCTGCCAGTGTAGACACACTTGTTTCCCTGATGGAGACATATCAATACATAGGTTTTACGATTGTTACTAGTCAGATATATTCCTCTGTGGGAAATATGCGGTTTTGAGACCCTTTCACTGAGGAAGATGTAGGGCTTGTGTCTTCCGTAGTTGGATTTTGGAACGGTATATGTACTAATATCAAACTCGGGTTTTATGCATCACCCCACTTCTCCTTCCCCCTTAAGCAGGCATAAGTGTGTTTTCTAAATGTGAGACCCTGTTCTCTTTCCTAACTCAGTTCATGTGTAGCCATGTTTACAGGACCTTCATAAGTGATATCTTATGATAAGTTTCTATTTCTCTGTGACTTATTTCACTTAGAATCATCGTTCCTGAATCCACTCCTTTTGCTGCTACTGGCCTTATGACATTGCTTTCACGGCTGAGGGATATTCCATCGTACGTAATAACACAATTTATTCAACCATTTTTGTCTTTCCTGGGATATTTCAGGTGTACCCAAGTTGAGGTTTTTGTAAGCAGTGCATCCCTAAATTTTGGGGTCGCTCTGTCTTATTGATTTTCAGTTTTCACAAAGTATATTCCCTAGACTGGATGTGCACTTGGCTCTGTAGATCTGTTGTTTACTTGTTTTAGGGAACACAATGCACTCCTCCAGAGTGGCAGTTGGCAATTTACATACCACCCATCAGCATAACTAGGCTCCCTCTTCTCCATGGCCTGTCTTGCCTTTCTGGTTTTTACACATTTTGCGGATGTCCCTTTTGACGGGTGGGAAGTGATACTTCATTTTAGTGCAGATTGGCATTGCCTGCTTGCTTGCTTGGCCAAAAACGGCGTATGCGTTTTCTCCTGAATATATTCAGGAGAAAACGTATACGCCCTTTTTGGCCAAGTGCATCATTGTCGAAGTTGTGCCCCTCTTCCTGTGCTTTAAAGATTATCCCAATGTACCTCTTGTAATCTGTTTCCTCCTATTCTGCCTCACATTCGAGTCTGCCTGGTTGCCTTCCGTCAACAGATTTTTGGACGATTGTTGTCCTTTATTACTCTGCCAGTTTGTGAATTGCTGTGCCCCTGAGATCCATTTTTCAACTCGTTTTTTTGTGAGCTGACCGCAAGTCCAAAATTTTGGTTCAGTAACTATACTGGTTCCCGGTGGGTGGCTGAGACTTTGGTTAATTCTCCTTCCTGCCGGGAAATTAGAGTGGCATGTGCCCCTCCAAATGCCTAACAGCTACTCTCTCATTGGTTCTCCTTCTTCCCTTTCATCCTCTGCCAAATTGGCAACCTATGCAAAACAGGAGGTTAAAGGGGCTGTCTCTCCAAGTTGGGAGATTGATAGTAAAGCAGTTGGAAAATCAAACCGGAGCACTAGGAGAGGGAATATTAGTTGAATTTTAGAAACCTTTCATATTCACAGTGTGTCCATTCTGTATGTTTCCCATACATGTTACAGCTGTAGTAATATTCCCTTCAACCTGGAGAGTTGGGAACCGTGGAATATGTGCCACGAATTATTGCTTTAAATGGTCTGTATTTGCTCACCGAAACTCACCAATCCTCTCAATCCCAAGTGTCCTGCCTTATGTCACATCCAGCTGTCTTTGTAGATAGGGTCATTCCAGGTTTCATCAGAGCCCCTGAAGGAATTGTAAATAATGTCCCTGTTTGAGCTGATTGTCACTGCCATGATTCTGCCAGTGTAGATACACTTGTTTCCCTGATGGAGACATATCAATACATAGGTTTTACAATTCTTACTAGTCAGATATATTCCTCTGTGGGAAATATGCGGTTTTGAGACCCTTTCACTGAGGAAGATGTAGGGCTTGTGTCTTCCGTAGTTGGATTTTGGAACGGTACATGTACTAATATCAAACTCAGGTTTTATGCATCACCCCACTTCTCCTTCCCCCTTAAGCAGGCATAAGTGTGTTTTCTAAATGTGAGACCCTGTTCTCTTTCCTAACTCAGTTCATGTGTAGCCATGTTTACAGGACCTTCATAAGTGATATCTTATGATAAGTTTCTATATCTCTGTGACTTATTTCACTTAGAATCATCGTTCCTGAATCCACTCCTTTTGCTGCTACTGGCCTTATGACATTGATTTCACGGCTGAGGGATATTCCATTGTACATAATAACACAATTTATTCAACCATTTTTGTCTTTCCTGGGATATTTCAGGTGTACCCAAGTTGAGGTTTTTGTAAGCAGTGCATCCCTAAATTTTGGGGTGGTTCTGTTTTATTGATTTTCAGTTTTCGCAAGGTATATTCCCTAGACTGGATGTGCACTTCGCTCTGTAGATCTGTTGTTTACTTGTTTTAGGGAACACAATGCCCTCTTCCAGAGAGGCAGTTGGCAATTTATATCCCACCCATCAGCATAACTAGGCTCCCTGTTCTCCAGGGGCTGTCTTGCCTTTCTGGTTTTTATATATTTTGCGGATGTCCCCTTTGACCGGTGGGAACTGATACTTCTTTGTAGTGCAGATTTGCATTGCCGCTTGCTTGCTTGGCCAAAAAGGGCCTATGTGTTTTTTTCTGAATATATTCAGGAGAAAACGCATATGCCCTTTTGGCCAAGTGCATCACTGTTGAAGTTGTGCCCTTCTTCCTTTGCTTTACAGGCGATTCCAATGTACCTCTTGAAATCTGTTTCCTGCTCTTCAGGCGCGCTTTCAAGTCCGCCTCATTGCCTTCCATCAACAGATTTTTGGACTATAGTTTTCCTTTATAACTCTGCCAGATTGTGAATTGCTGTGCCCCAGACCTCCATTTTTCTACTAGATTTTTGAGCTGACCGGAAGTCCAAAATTTTGGTTCAGAACCTATACTGGTTCCCCGTGAGTGGCTGAGCCTTTGGTTAATTCTTTTTCCTGACGGAAAATGGAGTGACTTGTGCCCGTCCAAATGCCTAACACCTACTCTCTCATTGGTTCTCCCTCTTCCCTTTCACCCTCTGCAAAATTGGCAACCTGTGCGAACCAGGAGGTTAAAGGGGCTGTCTCTCCAAGTTGGGAGATTGGTAGTAAAGCTTTTGGAAAGTCAAAGCGGAGCACCAAGAGAGGGACTATTAGCTGAGTTTTAGAAAACTTTCGTATTCACAGTGTGTCCATTCTCTAGGTTTCCCGTACTTGTTATATCTGTAGTAATATTCCCTTCAACCTGGAGAGTTGGGACCCATGGAATGGGTGCAAAACATTATTGCTTTAAAGGGTCTGCATTTGGTCACCCAATCTCATCAATCCTCTCAGACCCAAGTGTCCAGCCTTATGCCACATCCAGCTTTCGTTTTAGATAGGGTCATTTCAAGTTTCATCAGAGCGCCTGAAGGAATTATAAAGAATTTCCTTGTTTTTTTGTTTTGTTTTTGAAATTCCTTTTTATACTGGGTTTGAGCTGATTCTCACTGCCATGTTTATGCCAGTCTAGACACACATGATTCACTTACGGACACATATCAATACATACGTTTTAAGATTCTTACTAGTCAGATATATTCCTGTGCGAGAAGTATGGGGTTTTGAGTCCCTTTCACTGAGGAAGGTGTAGGTCTTGTCTATTACGTATTTTTTTTTGGAATGGTACCTGTACTAATATCAATCTCTGGTTTTGTGCATCACCCCACCTCTCCTTCCCCCTTAAGCAGGCATAAGAGTGTTTTCTATGTGTGAGACTCTGTTCTCTTTCCTAACTCAGTTCATGTGCGGCCATGTTTACAGGACTTTCATAAGTGATATCTTATGATAAGTTTCTTTTTCTCTGTGACTTATTTCACTTAGAATCATCGTACCTGTATCCCTCATTTTGCTGCTACTGGCCTTATGACATTGATTTCATGGCTGAGGGATATTCCATCGTACGTAAGTACCACAATTTCTTGAAACATTTTTGTCTTTCCTGGCATATTTAAGGTGTACCCAAGTTGAGGTTCTTGTAAGCAGAGCAGCCCTAAATTTTGGGGTGGCTCTGTCTTCTTGATTTTCAGTTCTCCCAAGGTATATTCCCTAGACTGGAAGTGCCCTTGCCTCTGTAGCTCTGTTTTTTACTTGTTTTAGGGAGCACAATGCACTCTTCCAGACAGGCAGTTGGCAATTTACATCCAGCCCATCAGCATACCTAGGATCCCTGTTCTACAGGGCATGTCTTGCCTTTCTGGTATTTACACATTTTGCGATGTCCGTTTTGACTGGGGGGTACTGATACTTCTTTGTAGTGCAGATTTGCATTGCCCGCTTGCTTGCTTGGCCATATAGGGCGTATGCATTTTCTCCTGAATATATTCATGAGAAAACGCATACGCCCTTTTTGGCCAAGTGCATCATTGTTGAAGTTGTGCCCCTCTTGTTGTGCTTAAAAGGCGATTGCAATGTACCTCTTTAAATCTGTTTCCTGCATTTCTGGCTCGCTTTCAAGTCCGCCTCGTTGCCTTCCCTCAACAGATTTTTGGACGATAGTTGTCCTTTATTACGCTGCCAGTTTGTGAATTGCTGTGCCCCTGAGCTCCATTTTTTAACTCGTTTTTTGTGAGCTGACCACAAGTCCAAAATTTTGGTTCAGTACCTATACTTGTTCCCGGCGGGTGGCTGAGACTTTGGTTAATTCTTCTTCCGGCCAGGAATTTAAAGTGTCATGTGCCAGTCCAAATGCCTAACAGCTACTCTCTCATTGGTTCTCCCTCTTCCGTTTCATCTTCTGCCAAATTGGCAACCTGTGCTAACCAGGAGGTTAAAGGGTCTGTCTCTCCAAGTTGGGAGATTGATAGTGAAGCAGTTGGAATTTCAAACCGGAGCAACAGGAGAGGGATTATTAGTTGAGTTTCAGAAACCTTTCGTATTCATAATGTGTCCATTTTCTAGGTTTCCCGTAAATGTTATAGCTGTAGTAGTATTCCCTTCAACCTGGAGAGTTGGGACCGTTGGAATGTGTGCCACACATTATTGCTTTAAATGGTCTGCATTTGCTCACCGAATCTCACCAATCCTCTCAGTCCCAAGTGTCCTGCCTTATGCCACATCCAGCTTTCTTTGTAGATAGGGTCATTCCAGGTTTCATCAGAGACCCTGAAGGAATTGTAAAGAATTTCCCTGTTGTTTTGTTTTGTTTTTGAAATTCCTTTTTATAGTGGGTTTGAGCTGATTCTCACTGCCATGTTTATGCCAGTCTAGACACACTTGATTCCCTTATGGAGACATATCAATACATAGGTTTTAAAATACTTACTAAGCAGATATATTCCTCGGAGGGAAATAATGAGTTTTGAGTCCCTTTTACTGAGGATTGTGTAGGTCTTGTCTATTCCGTATTTGATTTTTGGAACGGTATCTGTACTAATATCAAACTCTGGTTTTATGCATCACCCCACCTCTCCTGCCCCCTTAAGCAGGCATAAGAGTGTTTTCTCAATGTGAGACCCTGTTCTCTTTCGTAACTCAGTTCATGTGTAGCCATGTTTACAGGACCTTCATAAGTGATATCTTATGATAAGTTTCTTCTTCTCTGTGACTTATTTCACTTAGAATCATCATACCTGAAACCACTCATTTTGCTGCTACTGGCCTTATGACATTGATTTCATGGCTGAGGGATAATCCATTGTACGTAAGTACCACAATTTCTTGTACCATTTTTGTCTTTCCTGGGATATTTCAGGTGTACCCAAGTTGAGGTTCTTGTAAGCAGTGCAGCCCTAAATTTTGGGGTGGTTCTGTCTTATTGATTTTCAGTTTTCCCAAGGTATATTCCCTAGAGTGGAAGTGCACTTGGCTCTGTAGCTCTGTGTTTACTTGTTTTAGGGAACACATTTCACTCCTCCAGAGAGGCAGTTGGCAATTTACATCCCGCCCATCAGCATAACTAGGCTCCCTGTTCTCCAGGGCCAGTGTTGCCTTTCTAGTTTTCACACATTTTGTGCATGTCCCTTTTGTCTGCTGGGAAGTGATACTGCTTTGTAGTGCAGATTTGCATTGCCCACTTCCTTTCTTGACCAGAAAGGGCGTATGCGTTTTCTCCTGAGTATATTCAGGAGAAAACGCATACACCCTTTTTGGCCCATTGCATCATTGTCGAAGTTGTGTCCCTCTTCCTGTGCTTTAAAGGCGATTCCAATGTACCTATAGAAATCTGTTTCCTGCTATTCTGGCTCGCATTCAAGTCCACCTCGTTTCCTTCCCTCAACAGATTTTTGGACAATAGTTTTCCTTTATTACTCTGCTCTTTTGTGAATTGCTGTGCCCCTGAGCTCCATTTTTCAACTCGTTTTTTGTGACGTGATCGCAAGTCCAAAATTTTAGTTCAGGACCTCTACTGGTTCCCGGCGGGTGGCTGAGACTTTTGCTAATACTTCTTCCTGCCAGGAAATTAGAGTGACTAATGCCTGTCAAAATGCCTAACAGCTACTCTCTCATTGGTTATCCATCTTCCCTTTCATCCTCCGCCAAATTGGCAACATGTGAGAACCAGGAGGTTAAAGGGGGGGCTGTCTCTCCAAGTAGGGAGATTGAAAGTAAAGCATTTGGAAATTCAAATAGGAACACCAGGAAAGGGACTATTAGTTGAATTTTAGAAACCTTTCGTATTCACAGTGTGTCCATCCTCTAGGTTTCCCGTACATGTTATAGCTGCAGTAATATTCCCTTCAACCTGGAGAGTTGGGACCCGTGGAATGTGTGTCACGCATCATTGCTTTAAATGGTCTGCATTTGCTCACCGAATCTCACCAATCCTCTCAGACCCAAGTGTCCGGCCTTATGCAACATCCAGCTTTCTTTGTAGATAGGTTATTCCAGGTTTCATCAGAGCCCCTGAAGGAATTGTAAGGAATTTCCCTGTTTTTGTGTTTTGTTGTTGAAATTCCTTTTGATAGTGGGTTTGAGCTGATGCCCACTGCCATGTTTATGCCAGTTAGGACACACTTGATTCCCTTACGGAGACATATCAATACATAGGTTTTAAAATTCTTACTAGTCAGATATATTCCTCGGCGGGAAATATTGGGTTTTGACTCCCTTTTACTGAGTATGGTGTAGGTCTTGTCTATTCCGTATTTGGTTTTTGGAACAGTACATGTACTAATATCAAACTCTGGTTTTATGCATCACCCCACCTTTCCTTCCCCCTTAAGCAGGCATAAGAATATTTTCTAAATGTGAGACTCTGTTCTCTTTCCTAGCGCAGTTCATGTGTAGCCATGTTTAGAAGACCTTCATAAGTGATATCTTATGATAAGTTTCTATTTTTCTGTGACTTATTTCACTTAGAATCATCGTACCTGAATCCACTCATTTTGCTGCTACTGGCCTTAGGACATTGATTTTATGGCTGAGGGATATTCAATCGTACAGAAATGCCACAATTTCTTGAACCATTTTTGTCTTTCCTGGGATATTTCAGGTGTATCCATGTTGAGGTTCTTGTAAGCAGTGCAGCCCTAAATTTTGGGCTTGCTCTGTCTTATTTATTTTCAGTTTTCCAAAGGTATATTCCCTAGACTGGAAGTGCACTTGACTCTGTAGCTCTGTTGTTTACTTGTTTTAGGGAACACAATGCACTCCTCCAGAGAGGGAGTTGGCAATTTACATCCCGCCCATCAGCATAACTAGGCTCCCTGTTCTCCAGGGCCTGTGTTGCCTTTCTAGTTTTTACACATTTTGAGGATGTCCATTTTGTCCGGTGGGAAGTGATACTGCTTTGTTCTGCAGATTTGCATTGCCCACTTGCTTGCTTGGCCAAAAAGGGCGTATGCGTTTTCTCCTGAATATATTCAGGAGAAAACACATACGCACTTTTTGGCCCATTGCAGCATTGTCGAAGTTTTGCCCTTCTTCCTGTGCTTTAAAGGCGATTCCAATTTACCTCTTGAAATCTGTTTCCTGCTATTCTGGCTCGCTTTCAAGTCCACCTCGTTGCATTCCCTCAACAGATTTTTGGACGATAGTTTTCCTTTATTACTCTGCCCGTTTGTGCATTGCTGTGCCCCTGAGCTCCATTTTTCAAATCGTTTTTTGTGAGCTGACTGCAAGTCCAAAATTTTGGTTCAGGAACTATACTGGTTCTCAGCGGGTGTCTGAGACTTTGATTAATTCTTCTTCCTGCCGGGAAATTAGAGTGGCATGTGCCCGTCCAAATGACTAACCGCTACTCTCTCATTGGTTCTCCATCTTACCTTTCATCCTCTGCCAATTGGCAACATGTGCGAACCAGGAGGTTAAAGGGGCTGTCTCTCCAAGTTGGGAGATTGATAGTAAAGCAGTTGGAAATTCAAACTGGAGAACCAGGAGAGGGACTATTAGTTGAGATTTAAAAGCCTTTTGTATTCACAGTGTGTCCATTCTCTAGGTTTCCCGTATAGTTATAGCTGTTGTAATATTCACTTCATCCTGGAGAGTTGGGACCCTTGGAATGTGTGCCACACATTATTGCTTTAAATGGTCTGCATTTGCTCACCAAATCTCACCAATCCTCTCAGGCCCAAGTGTTCAGAATTATGCCACATCCATCTGTCATGTTAGATATTGTCATTCCAGGTTTCATCAGAGCCCCTGAAGGAATTGTAAAGAATTTCGCTGTTTTATTGTTTTGTTTCTGAAATTCATTTTTATAGTGGTTTTGAGCTGATTATCAGTGCCATGTTTATGACAGCCTAGACACAATTGATTCCCTTATGGATACATATCAATACATAGGTTTTAAGATTCTTACTAGTCAGATATATTCCTCGGTGGGAAATATGTGGTTTTGAGTCCCGTTCACTGCGGAAGTTGTAGGTCTTGTCTCTTCCATAGTTGGTTTTTGGAACGGTACCTGTACTAATATCAAACTCTGGTTTTATGCATAACCCCACCTCTCCTTCCCCCTTTAGCAGGCATAAGTGTGTTTTCAAAATGTGAGACTCTGCTCTCTTTCCTAACTCAGTTCATGTGTAGCCATGTTTACAGGATATTCATAAGTGATATCTTATGATAAGTTTCATTTTCTCTATGACTTATTTCACTTAGAATCATCGTACCTGAATCCACTCATTTTGCTGCCACTGGCCTTATGACATTGATTTCATGGCTGAGGCATATTCCATCGTACGTAAGTAACACAATTTCTTCAAATATTTTTGTCTTTCCTGGGATATTTATGGTGTACCCAAGTTGAGGTTCTGTAGGCAGTGCAGCCCTAAATTTTGAGGTGGCTCTGTATTATTGATTTTCAGTTTTCCCATGGTATATTCGCTAAACTGGAAGTGCCCTTGTCTCTGTAGCTCTGTTGTTTACTTGTTTTAGGGAACACAATGCACTCCTCCAGAGAGGCAGTTGGCAATTTACATCCAGCCCATCAGCATAACTAGGCTCCCTGTTCTCCAGGGCCTATCTTGCCTTTCTGGTTTTTACACATTTTGAGGATGTCCCTTTTGACCGGTTGAAGTGATACTAGTTTGTAGTGCAGATTTTCATTGCCCGCTTGCTTGCTTGGCAAAAAAGGGTGTATGCGTTTTCTCCTGAATATATTCAGGAGAAAACCCATACGCCCTTTCTGGCCAAGTGCATCATTGTCGAATTTGTGCCCCTCATCCTGTGCTTTAAAGGCGAATCCAATGTACCTCCTGAAATCTGTTTCCTGCTATTCTGGATCGCTTTCAAGTCCGCCTCGTTGCCTTCCCTCAACAGATTTTTGGACGATAGTTGCCCTTTATTACTCTGCCAGTTTGTGAATTATTGAGCCCCTGAGCTCCATTTTTCAACTCGTTATTTGTGAGCTGACCGCAGGTCCAAAATTGTGCTTCAGGAACTATAGTGGTTCCCAGCGGGTGGCTGAGACTTTGGTTAATACTTCTTCCTGCCAGGAAATTTGAGTGACATGTGCCGGTCCAAATGACTAACAGCTACTCTCTCATTGGTTCTCCCTCTTCTCTTTCATTCTCTGCCAAATTGGCAACCTGTGCGAACCAGGAGGTTAAAGGGTCTGTCTCTTCAATTTGGCAGATTGATAGTAAAGCAGTTGGAAAGTCAAACCGGAGCACCAGGAGAGGGACTATTAGTTGAGTTTTAGAAACCTTTCGTATTCACAGTGTGTCCTTTCTCTTTGTCTCCCATACATGTTATAGCTGTAGTAATATTCCCTTCAACCTGGAGAGTTGGGACTGTTGGAGTGTGTGCCACACATTATTGCTTTAAATGGTCTGCATTTGCTCACCAAATCTCACCAATCCTCTCAGTCCCAAGTGTCCAGCCTTATGCCACATCCAGCTGTCATTGTAGATAAGGTCATTCCAGGTTTCATCATAGACCCTGAAGGAATTGTAAAGAATTTACCTGATTTTTTGTTTTGTTTGTGAAATTCCTTTTTATATAAGTGGGTTTGAGCTGACTCTCACTGCCATGTTTACACGAGTCTAGACACACTTGATTCCCTTATGGAGACCTATCAATACATTTGTTTTAAGATACTTACTAGTCAGATATATTCCTCTGCGGGAAATATGGGGTTTTGAGTCCCTTTCACTGAGGAAGTTGTAGGTATTTTCTATTCCGTAGTTGGTTTTTGGATTGGCACATGTACTAATAGCAAACTCTGGTTTTATGCATCACCCCACCTCTCCTTCCCCCTCAAGCAGGCAAAAGAGTGTTTTCCAAATGTGAGACTCTGTTCTCTTTCCTAACTCAGTTCGGGTGTAGCCATGTTTACAGTACCTTCATAAGTGATATCTTATGATAAGTTTATTTTTCTCTGTGACTTATTTCACTTTGAATCATCGTACCTGAATCAACTGATTTTGCTGCTACTGTCCTTATGACATTGCTTTCATGGCTGAGGGATATTCCATCGTACGTAAGTACCACAATTTTTTGAAACATTTTTGTCTTTCCTGATATATTTAAGGTGTACCTTAGTTGAGGTTCTTGTAAGCAGTGCAGCCCTAAATTTTGGGGTGGCTCTGTCTTATTGATTTTCAGTTTTCCCAAGGTATATTCCCTAGACTGGAAGTGCCCGTCGCTCTGTAGCTCTGTTGTTACCTGTTTTAGGGAACACATTGCACTCCTCCAGAGAGGCTGTTGACAGTTTACATCGTGCCCATCAGCATAACTAGGCTCCCTGTTCTCCAGGGCCTGTCTTGCCTTTCTGGTTTTTACACATTTTGCGGATGTCCCTTTTGACTGGTGGGAAGTGATACTTCTTTGTAGTGCAGATTTGCATTGCCCGCTTGCTTGCTGGACTAAAAAGGGCATATGCGTTTTTTTCTGAATATAATCTGGAGAAAACGCATATGCACTTTTTGGCCAAGTGCATCATTGTCGACAATGAGCCCCACTTGCTGTGCTTAAAAGGCGATTCCAAAGTACCTCTTGTAGTTTGTTTCATGCTATTGTGCCTCGTTTTCAAGTCCGCCTCATTGCCAACCCTCAACAGATTTTTGGACGATAGTTGTCCTTTATTACGCTGCCAGTTTGTGAATTGCTGTGCCCCAGAGCTCCATTTTTCAACTCGTTTTTTGTAAGATGACAGCAAATCCACAATTTTGGTTGAGGACCTATACTGGTTCCTGGCGGGTGTCTGAGACTTTGGTTAATTTTTCTTCCTGACGGGATATTAGAGTGACATGTGACCGTCCAAATGCCTAACATCTACTCTCTCATTGGTTCTCCCTCTTCCCTTTCATCCTCTGCCAAATTGGCAACCTGTGCGAACCAGGAGGTTAAAGGGTCTGTCTCTCCAAGTTGGGAGCTTGATAGTAAAGCAGTTGGAAACTCAAACCGGAGCACCAGGATAGGGACTATTAGTTGAGTTTTAGAATCCTTTCATATTCACAGTGTTTCCATTTTCCACGTTTCACATACATGTTATAACTGTAGTGATATTCCCTTTTACCTGTCGAGTTGGGACCCATGGAATTGGTGGCATGTATTATTGCTTTAAACGGTCTGCATTTTCTCATCCAATCTCACCAATCCTCTCAGTCCCAAGTGTCCCCCCTTATGTCTCATCCACGTGTCATTTTAGATGGGGTCATTCCAGGTTTCATCAGAACACCTGAAGGAATTGTGTTAGAATTTCGCTGTTTTTTTATTTTGTTTTTGAAATTCATTTATATAATGAGGTTGAGCTGATTTTCACTGACGTGTTTATGCCGGTCTAGACACACTTGATTCCCTTACGGAGACATATCAATACGTAGGTATTAAGATTCTTACTAGTCATCACAATGCTCCACGCCATTGTCATCACAATGGATAATGACATATGTCATCACAATGCTCCCTGACACCTGTCTTCACAATATTCCATGACGTTGTCATCACAATGTTCCATGCCCCTGTCATCACAATGCGCCATGCCCACTGTCATCACAATAATCCATGAAACATGTCAGACCAATGTTCCATGCCCCTGTCATCACAATGCTCCATGCCCTTGTCATCACAAGGCTCCATGACACCTGTCATCACAATGCTCCGTGACTCCAGTCATCACAATGCTTCATGACCTTTGTCATCACAGTGGTCCATGCCCTGGTCACACAAGGCTCTGTGATCTTTGTCACCACAATGCTCCATGCCCTTGTCATCACAATGCTCCATGCCCACTGTCATCACAATAATCCATGAAAATTTTCAGGCCAATGATCCATGCCCTCGTCACACGAGGCTCTGTGATCTTTGTCACCACAATGCTCCATGAACTTTTCTTCACAATGCTCTGTGTGCCTTGTCATCACAATGCTCCATGCTTTTGTCAGCATAATGCTCCATGACACTTGTCATCACAAGGCTCCATGGCCCTCTCATCACAATGCTCCAGGACCTTCTCTTCACATTGCTCCATTCCTTTCTCATCACGATGCTCCATGACCCCTGTCATCACAGTACTCCATGAATATTTTCAGCCCAATGCTCTATGACCTTCTCGTCACAAAGTTCCATGACCCATGTCATCACAATGCTACATGACCACAGTCATCAAAATGATCCATGCCACTTGTCATCAGAATATTCCATGCGCTTGTCATCCCCATGCTCCATGACCCCTGTAATCACAATGGTCCTTGACGCTTGTTGTCACATAGCTCCATGACACTTGTCATCACGGTGCTCCATGCCTTTGTCAGCAAAATGCTACATGACCTTGTCATCACAATGCTCCATGCATTGTCCTCACAATTCTCTATTACCAGTGTCATCACAATCCTCCATGAACCTTGGGATCACATTGCTTCATGCCCTTGTCATCACAATGCTCCATGATTCTTGAAATAAAAATGATCCATGACCTCTCTCATCACAATGCTCCCAACACTTGTGATCACAATGTTCCATAACACTTGTCATCACAACGCTGCATAACACTTGTCATCACAACGCTCCATGAAGACTGTCATCACAATAATCCATGCCCTTGTCATCACAATGCTCCATGAATTTGTTATCACAATGCTCAATACACTTGTCATCACAATGCTCCCGGACACTTTTCCTCAGAATGCTCCTTGAACACTGTCTTGAAAAGGCTCCATGCATTTTTCATCACAATGCTCCATGCCCTTTTTCTCACAATGCTCCATGCCATTGTCATCACAATACTCCACAAGCTTGTCATCAGAATGCTCCAAGACCCTTGTCATCACAATAATCCACAAGCTTGTCATCAGAATGCTCCAAGACCCTTGTTATCACAATGCTCCATGACCCCTCTCATCACAATGCTCCATGACCCATGTCATCACAATGCTCCAAGAACCCTGACAACACAATGATCTGGGACTTTTGTCATCAAAATTCTCCATGACCCTTGTCATCACAATGATCCATTCCCTTGTCATCATAATGCTCCATTACCCTTGTCATCACAATGCTCCCAGCCCTTGTCATCACAATGCTCCATTACATTTGTCATCATATTTCTCCATGACACTTGGCATCACAATGCTCAATGCCATTGTCATCACAATGCACCGTGACATATGTTACCACAATGCTCCCTGACACCTTTCTTCACAATAATCAATGACCTTGTCATCACAATGCTCCATGCGCTAGTTATCACAATGTGCCATGCCCTCTGTCATCACAATAATCCATGAAACATTTCAGACAAATGCTCCATGCCCCTTTCATCCCAATTCTCCATGCCCTTGTCATCACAATGCTCCATGACCCCTGTCATCACAATGCTCCGTGACTCCAGTCATCACAATGCTTCATGACATTTGTCATCACAATGTTCCATGCCACTTTTCATCTCAATGCTGCATGAACCCTGTCGTCAAAATGCACCATGCCCATCATCATAATGCTTCATGCTATTGTCATCACAATGAAATCAAAATGCTCCATGACCTCTGACACCAAAATGCCCCAAAACCTGTGAGCACAATGTTCCATAACACTTGGCATCACAACGCCCCATTATGCTCGTCATCACAATTATCCATGGACTTCTCATCACAATTCTCCATGACCGTTGTCATCACAATGCTCAATACACTTGTCATCTCAATGCTCCCTGACACTTGTCCTCAGTGTGCTCCTTGAAACCTGTCATGACAAGGCTCCATGCATTTTTCATCGCAATGATCCATGCCCTTTTCATCACAATGCTCCAAGACCCCAGTAATCACAATGCTCCATGTGCTTGTCTTCACAAAGCTCCATGACGCATGTCATCAGAAAGCTCCATGGCCTTCTCATTACCATGCTCCATGCCCTTTTCATCTCAATGCTCCAAGACCCCATTAATTACATTGCTCCATACAGTTTTTCATCAGAATACTCCATGAAAATTGTCATCAAAAGATTCCAGGGTCTTCTCAGCACAATGCTCCAGGACCTTGTCATCACAATGCTCCATTCCCTTGCCATCACAATGCTCCATGACCCCTGTCATCACAATACTCCATGAATATTTTCAGCCCAATGATCCATGACCTTCTCATCACAATGCACCATGACCCATGTCATCACAATGCTCCATGACCACTGTCATCCCCGCGTTCCATGACCCCTCACAACACAATGATCCGGGACTCTTGTCACCAAAAATCTCCATGATACTTGTCATCACAATGATCCATGCCCTTGTCATCCAAATGCTCCATGACATATTTAATCAGAATATTCCGTGATGCTTGTCATCACAATGCTCCATGACCCTTGTCATCACAGTGCTCCATGACCCCTGTAATCACAATTCTCCATGAACATTTTCAGCCCAATGTTCCATGACCTTCTCATCACAATGCTCCAAGACCCCTGTAATCACAATGCTCCATGCCCCTTTTAATCTCCGTGCTCCATGAACCCTGTCATCAAAATGAACCATGACCATCATCATAATGTTTCATGCTATTTTCATTACAATGAAATCAAAATGCTCCATGATCTCTGTCATCACAATGTTCCAAACCCTTGTGATCACAGTGTTACATAAAACTTGTCATCACAACCCCCCATGACGCTCGTCATCACAATTATCCATGCTCTTCTCATCACAATGCTCCATGACAATTGTCATCACAATGTACAATACACTTGTCATCACAGTGCTCCCTGACTCTTGTCGTCATTATGCTCCTTGAACCTTGAAATGACAAGGCTCCATGACTTTTTCATCACAATAATCCATGCCCTTTTCTTCACAATGTTCCAAGACCCATGTAATCACAAATCTCCATGCCCTTTTTCATCAGAATGCTCCATGAGACTCGTCAATACAAGGCTCCAATGTTTTCTTATCACAATTCTTCAGTACCTTCTCATCACAATGCTCCATTCCCTTGTCATCACAATGCTCCATGACCCCCGCCTTCACAATACTCCATGAATATTTTTAGCCCAATGCTCTATGACCTTCTCATCACAATGCTCCATGACCACTGTCATGACAATGCTCCATGACCCCTGACAACAAAATGATCCTTGACTCTTGTCATCAAAATGCTCCATGACACTTGTCATCATGATGATCCATGTCCTTGCCATCCCAATGCTCCTTGACCCCTGTAATCATAATGATCCGTGACGCTTGTCATCACAGTGCTCCATGACTCTTGTCATCAAAATGCTCCATGCCTTTGTCAGCAAAATGCTTCATGACATTGTCATCACAATGCTCCATGCACTTGACATCACAATACTCCATTCCCATTGTCATCAAAATCCTCGGTGAAACTTGGGTTCACATTGCTTCATGCCCTTGTCATCACAATGCTCCATGCTTCTTGAAATGAAAATGATCCATGACCTCTGTCATCACAATGCTCCATGACACTTGTCATCACAAAGCTCCAGGCCCCTTGTCATTACAGTTCTCCATGACGCTCGTCATCACAATTATCCATGGTCTTCTCATCACAATGCTCCACCGTCTTCCCATCACAATGCTCCATGACACTTCAAATCACAATGTTACATGCTCTTGTAATCACATTCTCCATGCACTTGTCATCTCAATGCTCCATGACCCCTGTCATAGCAAACTCCATGTGCTTTTCATCACAGTGCTTCACGAACTTGTCATCAAAATTCTCAAAAGCCCTTGTCATCACAATGCTCCATGCCCTTTTCATCACAATGCTCCATGATCATTGTCATCACAATGCTCCATTACATTTGTCATCACAATGCTCAATACACTTGTCATCACAATGCTCCCTGACTCTTGCCATCAGTATGCTCCTTGAACACTGTCATGACAAGGCTCCATGTCTTTTTCATCACAATGATCCATGCCAATTTCATCACAATGCTGCAAGACCCCTGTAATCAAAATGCTCCTTGCCCTGATCATCACAAAGCTCCATGACGCATGTTATCAGAATGCTCCTTGGACAACTCTCACAATGCTCCATGCCCTTGTAATCACAATGCTCCAAGACCCCTGTAATCACAATGCTCCATGCCCCTTTTCATCAGAATGCTCCATGAGACTTCTCATCACAAGGCTCCATGGTCTTCTCATCAGAGTGCTCCAGGACCTTGTCATCACAATGATCCATGACCCCCTTCATCAGAATACTCCATAAATATTTTCAGCTCAATGCTCCATGATCTTCTCATCACAATGCTCCATGACCCCTGTCATCACAATTCTCCATGCTCCTTGATATCAAAATGATCCATGACCTCTGTCATCACCGTGCTCCAAACACTTGTGATCACAACGCTCCATGATGCCTGTCATCACAATACTCCATGCCCTTGTCATCACAATGCTCCATGACCTTTGTCATCACAATGCTCAATACACTTGTCATCACAATGCTCCCTGACACTTGTCGTCAGTATGCTTCTCGAACCCTGTCATGAAAAGGCTCTATGCCTTTTTCATCACAATGCTCCATGCCCTTTTCATCAAAATGATCCATGCCCTTGTCATCACAATGTGCAATATCCACTGTCATCACAATAATCCATGAAAATTTTCAGACCGATGCTCCATGCCCCTGTCATCACAATGCTCCATGCACTTGTCATCACAATGCTCCATGACACCTGTCATCACAATGCTCTGTGACTCCAGTCATCACAATGCCTCAAGTCTTTGTCATCATAATGGTCCATGCCCTCATCATCACAAGTCTCTGTGAATTTTGTCACCACAGTGCTCCATGAACATTTCATCACAATGCTCTGTGACACTTGGCATCACAGTGATCCATGCCTTTGTCAGCACAATGTTCAATGACACCTGTCATCACAATGCTCCATGAGCTTGTCAGCACAATGCTCCATGACCGATGTGATCACACTGTGCCATGCGGTTGTCATCACAATGCCCCACATCTTTGTCATCACAGTGCTCCATAAACATTGTCATCACAATGCTCCATGCACTTCTCATGAAAATGCTCTCTCACCACCGATATCACAATGTTCCATCACTAGTCATCACAATACTCCCTCACCCCTGTCATCACAATGTTCCATGACCCCTATCATAACAATGCTACATGCCGTTATCATCACAATGCACCACTCCCTTGTCATCAAAATGCTCCATGACCTTTGTCATCACAAAGCTCCATGACACTTGGCATCACAATGCTCCATGCCATTGTCATCACAATGCTTCATGAAGCCTCTCATTACATAGCTCCATGCCCTTGTCATCACAAAGCTCCATGACGCTTGTCATCACAATGCTCGATGCCCTTCTCATCACAATGCTCCATGACCTTGTCATTACAATCCTCCATGACCCATGTATCACAGTGTCCCGTGTCCTTGTCATCACAATGCTCCATGCCCACTCTCATCACAATAATCCATGAAAATTTTCAGACAAATGCTCCATGCCCTTGTCATCACAAAGTTCCATGACACATGTCATCAGAATGCTCCATGGCCTTCTCATTCACAATGCTCCATGCCCTTGTCATCACAATGCTCCAAGACACCTGTAATCACAATGCTCCTGGTCCCTTTTCATCTCAATGCTCCATGAACCCTGTCATCACAATGCACCATGCCCATCATCATAATGCTTCATGCTATTGTCATCACAATGAAATCAAAATGCTCCATAACCTCTGTCATCACAATGCTCCAAACCCTTGTGATCACAATGTTCCATACACTTGTCATCACAACACCCCATGACGCTCGTCATCACAATTGTCCATGGTCTTCTCATCACAATGCTCCATAACATTTGTCATCACAATGCTCAATACACTTGTCATCACAATGCTCCCTGACTCTTGCCATCAGTATGCTCCTTGAACCCTGTCATGACAAGGCTCCATGCCTTTTTCATCACAATGCTCCATGCCCTTGTAATCACAGTGCTCCAGGACCCCTGTAATCACAATGCTCCATGCCCCTTTTCATCAGAATGCTCCATGAGACTTCTCATCACAAGGCTCCATGGTCTTCTCATCAGAGTGCTCCAGGACCTTGTCATCACAATGCCCCATGACCCCTTTCATCAGAATACTCCATGAACATTTTCAGCTCAATACTCCATGATCTTCTCATCACAATGCTCCATGACCCCTGTCATCACAATGCTCCATGCTCCTTGATATCAAAATGATCCATGACCTCTGTCATCACAGTGCTCCAAACCCTTGTGATCACATTGTTCCATAACACTTGTCATCAAAACACTCCATGATGCCTGTCATCACAATACTCCATGCCTTTATCATCACAATGCTCCATGACCTTTGTCATCACAATGCTCAACACACTTGTCATCACAATGCTCCCTGACACTTGACGTCAGAATGCTCCTTGATCCCTGTCATGAAAAGGTTCCATGCCGTTTTCATCACAATGCTCCATGCCTTTTTCATCACAATGCTCCATGCCATTGTCATCACAATACTCCACAAGCTTGTCATCAGAATGTTCCTTGTCCCTTGTCATCACAATTCTCCATGCCCCGTGTCATTACAGTGCTCGATGACACTCGTCATCAAAATGCTCCATGGTCTTGCGATTACAATGCTCCACGGTCTTGCCATCACAATGCTCCATGACCTGGACATCACAATGCTCCATGTCCCTTTTCATCACAATGCTCCATGCGCTTCTCAGCACAATGTTCCATGACCCATGACATCACAATGCGCCATGAAGTTTTCATCACAATGCTCTACATCCTTTTCATCGCTATGCTCCATAAAACTTGTCATCATAATGCTCCATGCACTTCTCATCAAAATGCTCTCTCACCACTGATATCACAATGTTCCATCACTAGTCATCACAATACACCCTCACCCCTGTCATCACAATGTTCCATGACCACTGTAATCACAATTCTCCATGCCCTTGTCATCACAACGCTCCATGATGCCTGTGATCACAATACTCCATGCCCTTATCATCACAATGCTCCATGAACTTTGTCATCACAATGCTCAATACACTTGTCATCACAATGCTCCCTGACACTTGTCGTCAGAATGCTTCTCACACCCTGTCATGAAAAGGCTGTATGCCTTTTTCATCACAATGCTCCACGCCCTTTTCATCACAATGCTCCATGCTGTTGTCATCACAATACTCCACAAGCTTGTCTTCAGAATGCTCCATGACCCTTGTCATCACAATTCTCCATGACCCTTGTCATCACAATGCTCCATGACACCTGTCATCACAATGCTCCAGGCCCCTTGTCATTACAGTTCTCCATGACGCTCGTCATCACAATTATCCATGGTTTTCTCATCACAATGCTCCACCGTCTTGACATCACAATGCTCCATGACTCTTCAAATCACAATGTTACATGCTCTTGTAATCACATTCTCCATGCACTTGTCATCGCAATGCTCCATGACACCTGTCATAGCAAGCTCCATTTGCTTTTCAGCACAGTGCTTCACGAACTTGTCATCAAAATTCTCAAAAGCCCTTGTCATCACAATGCTCCATGCCCTTGTCATCACAAAGCTCCATGACGCTTGTCATCACAATGCTCGATGCCCTTCTCATCACAGTGCTCCATGACCTTGTCATTACAATCCTCCATGACCCATGTATCACAGGGTTCCGTGTCCTGGTCATCACAATGCTCCATGCCCTCTCTCATCACAATAATCCATGAAAATTTTCAGACAAATGCTCCATGCCCTTGTCATCACAAAGCTCCATGATGCATGTCATCAGAATGCTCCATGGCCTTCTCATTCACAATGTTCCATGCCTTTGTCATCACAATGCTCCAAGCCACCTCTAATCACAATGCTCCATGTCCCTTTTCATCTCAATGCTCCATGAACCCTGTCATCACAATGCATCATTCTCCTTGATATCAAAATGATCCATTACCTCTCTCATCACAGTGCTCCGAACCCATGTGATCACTTTGTTCCATAACACTTGTCATCACAACGCTCCATGATGCCTGTCATCACAATACTCCATGCCCTTGTCATCACAATGCTCAATACACTTGTCATCACAATGCTCCCTGACACTTGTCGTCAGAATGCTTCTCGAACCCTGTCATGAAAAGGCTCTATGCCTTTTTCATCACAATGCTCCATGCCATTGTCATCAAAATACTCCACAAGCTTGTCTTCAGAATGCTCCATTACCCTTGTCATCACAATTCTCCATGACCCCTGTCATCACAATGCTCCATGACACCTGAATTCACAATACTCTATGACCTTTTCTTCATAGTGCTCCATGCCCTTGTCATCACAATGTGCAATTCCCACTGTCATCACAATAATCCATGAAATTTTTCAGACCGATGCTCCATGCCCCTGTCATCACAATGCTCCATGCACTTGTCCTCACAATGCTCCATGACACCTGTCATCACAATGCTCCGTGACTCCAGTCATCACAATGCCTCAAGGCTTGTCATCACAGTGGTCCATGCCATCATCATCACAAGTCTCTGTGACATTTGTCACCACAATGCTCCATGAACTTTTCATCACAATGCTCTGTGACCCTTGGCATCACAATGCTCCATGCCTTTGTCAGCACAATGTTCCATGACACTTGTCATCACAATGCTCCATGAGCTTGTTAGCACAATGCTCCATGACCGATGTGATCACAATGCGCCATGCGGTTGTCATCACAATGCTCCACATCCTTGTCATCACAATGCTCCATAAACATTATCATCACAATGCTCCATGCACTTCTCATGAAAGTGCTCTCTCACCACTGATATCACAATGTTCCATCACTAGTCATCACAATACTCCCTCACCCCTGTCATCACAATGTTCCATTACCCCTATAATCACAATGCTACATGCCGTTATCATCACAGTGCACCACTCACTTGTCATCAAAATGCTCCATGACCATTGTCATCACAAAGATCCATGACCCTTGGCATCACAATGCTCCATGCCATTGTCATCACAATGCTTCATGAAGCCTCTCATCACATTGCTCCATGCCCTTGTCATCACAAAGCTCCATGACGCTTGTCATCACAATGCTGGATGCCCTTCTCATTACAGTGCTCCATGAACTTGTCATTACAATCCTCCATGACCCATGTATCACAGTGTTCCCTGTCCTTGTCATCACAATGCTCCATTCCCATTCTCATCATAATAATCCATGAAAATTTTCAGACAAATGCTCCATGCCCTTGTCATCACAAATCTCCATGACGCATGTCATCAGAATGCTCCATTGCCTTCTCATTCACAATGCTCCATGCCCTTGTCATCACAATGCTCCTAGACACCTGTAATCACAATGCTCCATGTCACTTTTCATCTCAATGCTCCATGAACCCTGTCATCACAATGCACCATGCTCATCATCATAATGCTTCATGCTATTGTCATCACAATGAAATCAAAATGCTCCATGACCTCTGTAATCACAATGCTCCAAACCCTTGTGATCACAATGTTCCATAACACTTGTCAACACAACGCCCCATGACGCTCGTCATCACAATTATCCATGGTTTTCTCATCACAATGCTCCATAATATTTGTCATCACAATGCTCAATACACTTGTCATCACAATGCTCCCTGACTCTTGCCATCAGTATGCTCCTTGAACACTGTCATGACAAGGCTCCATGCCTTTTTCATCACAATGATCCATGCCAATTTCATCACAATGCTCCAAGACCCCTGTAATCAAAATGCTCCTTGCCCTGGTCATCCCAAAGCTCCATGACGCATGTCATCAGAATGCTCCTTGGACATCTCTCACAATGCTCCATGCCCTTGTAATCACAATGCTCCATGCCCCTTTTCATCAGAATGCTCCATGAGACTTCTCATCACAAGGATCCATGGTCTTCTAATCAGAGTGCTCCAGGACCTTGTCATCACAATGATCCATGACCCCCTTCATCAGAATACTCCATAAATATTTTCAGCTCAGTGCTCCATGATCTTCTCATCACAATGCTCCATGACCCCTGTCATCACAATTCTCCATGCTCCTTGATATCAAAATGATCCATGACCTCTGTCATCACAGTGCTCCAAACACTTGTGATCACATTGTTCCATAACACTTGTCATCCCAACGCTCCATGATGCCTGTCATCACAATAATCCATGCCCTTGTCATCACAATGCTCCATGACCTTTGTCATCACAATGCTCAATACACTTGTCATCAAAATGCTCCCTGACACTTGTCGTCAGAATGCTTCTCGAACCCTGTCATGAAAAGGCTCTATGCCTTTTTCATCACAATGCTCCATGCCCTTTTCATCAAAATGATCCATGCCCTTGTCATCACAATGTGCAATATCCACTGTCATCACAATAATCGATGAAAATTTTCAGACCGATGCTCCATGCCCCTGTCATCAAAATGCTCCATGCACTTGTCATCACAATGCTCCATGACACCTGTCATCACAATGCTCCGTGACTCCAGTCATCACAATGCCTCAAGTCTTTGTCATCATAATGGTCCATGCCCTCATCATCACAAGTCTCTGTGAATTTTGTCACCACAGTGCTCCATGAACATTTCATCACAATGCTCTGTGACCCTTGGCATCACAGTGCTCCATGCCTTTGTCAGCACAATGTTCAATGACACCTGTCATCACAATGCACCATGCCCATCATCATACTGCTTCATGTTATTGTCAACACAATGAAATCAAAATGCTCCCTGACCTCTGTCATCCAATGCTCCAAACCTTTGTGACCACAATGTTCATAACACTTGTCATCACAATGCCCCATGACTCTCGTCATCACAATTATCCATGGTCTTCTCATCACAGTGCTCCATGACCTTTGTCATCACAATGCTACAACACACTTGTCATCACAATGCTCCCTGACACTTGTCATCAGTATGCTCCTTGAACACTGTCATGACAAGGCTCCATGCCTTTTTCATCACAGTGATCCATGCCCTTTTCATCACAATACTCCATGCCAGTGTCATCACAATAATCCACAAGCTTATGATCAGAATGCTCCATGAAACTTGTCATCTCAATGCTCCATGACCCCTGTCATCACAATGTTCCCTGACCCTTGTGAACACAATGCTCCATGACACCTGTCTTCAGAATGCTCCATGACCCTTGTCATTACAGTGCTCCATGATTCTCGTCATCACAGTTATTCATGGTCTTCTCATCACAGTGCTCCACGGTCTTGCCATCACAATGTTCCATTCCCTGGTAATACCAATGCTCCATGTCCCTTGTCATCACAATTCTCCATGTCCTTGTCATCACAATGCTCCATGACACTTCTCATCACAATGTTACATGATCTTGTCATCACAATTCTCCATGAACTTGTCTTCGCAATGCCCCATGGACCCTGTCATAGCAAGCTCCATGCCTTTGTCATCAAAATGCTTCATGACCTTGTCATAAAAATTCTCAATGTCCGTTGTAATCACAATGCTCCATGCCCTTGTCATCACAATGTTCCATGACCCTTGTTATCACAATGCTCCAAGCCATTGTCATCACAATGCTCCATTACCTTTGTCATCACAATCCTCCATTACACATGGCATCAAAATGCTCCATGCCATTGTCATCTCAATGGACCATGACATATGTCATCACAATGCTCCCTGTCACCTGTCTTCACAGTATTCCATGACCTTGTCATCACAATGCTCCTTGCCCACTGTCATCACAATAATCCATGAAAATTGTCAGTCCAGTGTTCCATGCCACTGTCATCAAAATGCTATATGCCCTTGTCATCACAAAGCTGCATGACGCATGTCATCAGAATGCTCCATTGCATTCTCATCACAATGGTCCATGCCCTTGTCATCACAATGCTCCTAGACCACTTTAATCACAATGCTCCATGCCCCTTTTCATCTCAATGCTCCATGAACCCTGTCATCACAATGCTCCAAACCATTGTGATAACAATGTTCCATAACAGTTGTCATCACAACGCCCCATGACGCTCGTCATCACAAATATCCATGGTTTTCTCATCACGATGCTCCATGAACTTTGTCATCACAATGCTCCCTGACACTTGTCGTCAGTATGCTCCTTGAACCCTGTCATGACAAGGCTCCATGCATTTTCCGTCACAATGATCCATGCCCTTTTCATCACTATGCTCCAAGACCCATGAAATCACAATGCTGCATGCCCTTGTCATCACAAAGCTCCATGACGCATGTCATCAGAATGCTCCATGGCCTTCTCATCACAATGCTGCATGCCCTTGTCATCACAATGCTCCAAGACACCTGTAATCACAAGGCTCCATGCCCTTTCCATATCAATGCTACATGAACCCTGTCATCACAATGCACCCTGCCCATCATCATAATGCTTCATGCTATTGACATCACAATGAAATCATAATGCTCCATGTTCTTTGTCATCACAATGCTGCAAAACCTTGTGATCACAATGTTCCATAACACTTGTCATCACAACTCCCCATGATGCTCGTCTTCACAATTATCCATTGTCTTCTCATCACAATGCTCCATGAACTTTGTCATCACAATGCTCAATACCCTTTTCATCACAATGCTCCCTGACACTTGTCGTCAATATGCTCCTTGAACCCTGTCATGACAATGCTCCATGACTTTTTCATCACAATGATCCATGCCCTTTTCTTCACAGTGCACTTAGAGCCCTGTAATCACAATGCTCCATGCCCTTGTCATCACAAAGCTCCATGATGCATGTCATCAGAACGCTCCATGTTTTTCTCAGCAGAATGCTCCATGCCCATGTCATCACAATGCTCCATGACCCCTGTCATCACAATACTCCATGAACATTTTCAGCCCAAAGCTCCATGAATTTCTCATCTCACTTATCCAGAACACTTGTCATCACAATGCTCCATGACCACTGTCATCACAACGCTACATGACCCCTGACAACACAATGATCCGGGACTCTTGTCATCAAAATTCTCCATAACCCTTGTCATCACAATGATCCATGCCCTTGTCATCCCAATGCTCCATGACCCCTGTAATCACAATGCTCCGTGACCCTTGTCATCACAGTGCTCCATGACCCTTGTCATCACAATGCTCAATGCATTTTTCACCAAAATGCTACATGACCTTGTCATCACAATCCTCCATGACCCTTGGGATCACATTGCTTCATGCCCTTGTCATCTCTGTCTTTCTTTTCTGGTTTTTACAGATTTTCGGATGTCCCTTTTGACCGGTGGGAATTGACAATTCTTTGTAGTGCGGATTTGCATTGTGCACTTACTTGATTGGCCAAAAAGAGCGTATGTGTTTTCTCCTGAATATATTCAGCAGAAAATGCATACGCTCTTTTTGGCCAAGTGCATCATTGTCGAAGTTGTTACGCTTTTCCTGTGCTTTAAAGGCGATTCCAATTTACCTCTTGAAATATGTTTTGTGCAATTCTGCCTCATTTTCAAGTCCACTTCGTTGCCTTCCCTGAACAGATTTTTGGAAGTGAGTTGTCCTTTATAACTCTGCAGGTTTGTGAACTGATCTGCCCCAAACTCCAATTTTCAACTCGCGTTTTTGTGAGCTGCCCGCAAATCCACAATTTTGCTTCAGGACATATACTGGTTCCGGGGGTGCAGGCTGACGCTTTGGTTAATTCTTCTTCCAGACGGGAAATTAGACTGACATATGTCCGTCCAAATGCCTCCAGCTACTCTCTGATTGGTTCTCCCTCTTCCCTTTCATCCTCTGCACAATTTGCAAACTGTGCAAAGCAGGAGGTTATACGGGCTGAATCTCCAAGGTGGGAGATTGATAGTAAAGCAGTTGGATTGTCAAACTGGAGCAGAAGGAGAGGAAAAATTAGGAGCCTTTTACAAATCTTACGCCATCACAGGGTGTCCATTCTCTAGGTTTCCCATACATATTATAACTGTAGTGATATTCCCTTCTACCTGGAGAGTTGGGACCCATGGAATGGGTGGCATGCAATACTGCTTTAAAGGGTCTGCATTTTCTCACCCAATCTCACCAGTCCTCTCATTCCCAAGTGTCCATCCTTATGTCTCATCTAGCTGTCTTTGCAGATAGGGTCATTCCAGGTTTCATCAGAACCCCTGAATGCATTGTGTAAGAATTTCACTGTTTTTCTTGTTTTGTTTTGTTTTTAAATTCATTTTAATAATGGGATTGAGCTGATTTTCACCGACGTGTTTATGCCGGTCTAGACACACTTGATTCCCTTATGGAGACATATCAATATATAGGTTTTAAGATTCTTACTAGTCAGATATATTCCTCTGCGGGGAATAGGTGTGTTGAGTCCCGCTCACTGAGGAAGGTGTAGGTTTTGTCTATTCTGTATTTGGTTTATGGAATGGTACCTGTGCTAATATCAAACTCTGGCTTTATGCATCAGCCCACCTCTCCTTGCCCCTTAAGCAGGCATAAGAGTGTTTTCTCAATGTGAGACTCTGTTCTCTTTCCTAACTCAGTTCTTGTGTAGCAATGTTTGCAGGACCTTCCTAAGTGATATCTTATGATAAGTTTCTTTTTCTGTGTGACTTATTTCACTTAGAATCATCGTACCTTAATCCACTCGTTATGCTGCTACTGGCATTATGACATTGATTTTATGTCTGAGTGATATTCTTTTGAACAAAATTACCACAAGTTCTTTACGCAATTTTCTCTTTCCTGGAATATTTAAGGTGTACTGAAGTGGAGGTTCTTGTTTGCAGAGCAGCCTTAAACATTGGGGTGCCTGTGTCTTCTTGATATTTAGTCTTCCCAAGTTATAGGCCCATGAGTGGAAGTTCCCTATGCTCGGTAGCTTTGTATTTAAATGTTTTAGGAAACAGCATACACTTCTTCAGAGTGGCTCTTGGATATTTATACCCCACCCATCAGCGTGACTAGCTCCCTGTTCTCCATGGCCTCTCCTGCATTTCTGGTTTGTACACATTTTTTGGATGGCCTTTCTGAGCAGTGGAAATTGAGACTTCGTTGTTGTGCGGATTTGCATTTCCCGCTTGCTTGCTTGGCCAAAAACTCTGTATGTGTTTTTTTCCTGAAGATATTCACGAAAAAACGCATACACCGTTTTGCCCAACTGCATCATTTTAGAAATTCTCCTGCTTTTCATATGCTTTAAATGTGATTCCAATCTACCTTTTGAAATCTGTTTCCTACAATTCTGCCTCTCATTCAGATCCTCTTCGTTGCTGTACCTGAATATATTTTTGGACGTTGGTTATCATTTTTATCTTTGCAGGTCATTGAATTATCTGCTCCTGAGCTCCATTTTGCAACTCGCATTTTTTGTGAGCTGGCAGCCAAACCATTGTATTGCTTCCGGCCCTATTCTGGTTCTGGAGAGGCAGGTTGAGCCTTTGGTTACTTCTTCTTCCTAATAGTAAATTAGAGTGACATGTGCCTGTCAAAACTCCTACAGCTAGTCTCTCATTGGTTCCCTCTCTTCCCGTTTATCCTCTGCACAAATTGCAAACTGTGTGAAACAGGAGGTTAAAGGTGCTGATTCTCCAAGTGGGGAGATTGTTAGTAATTTGGCTGGAATGGTGAACCCCAGCACCAGGAGATTAAAAATGAGGTGCATTTTCGACACCTTTCCTGATCACACAGTGTACATTCGTCTTGGTTTCCCAGGCATGTTTTCGCTGTCAGAAGATTCCCTTGAACCTGCAATTTTGGGACCCATGGAATGGGAATCAGGCAGTATTACTTTAAAAGGTCTGCATTTTCTCACCCAGCCTCTCTAACATCTCTTAGCGTGCATAGCTTCCAGCCTTATATATCATCCTGCTGTGGGTCTACATGTGTTCAATCCATGTTACATCGTAGCCCTTCAACAAAAGTTGTAAGAGTTTTTGTCTGTCTCACTCTTTTTATAAATATTTTTAAATTTATTTTTATATTGGTTACAGCTGATTTTCAAAGCTCTGTTTTTTGCTGCTGTACATCCTCTTGATTCACATACTGTGAGACATCAATAAATTCTTTATCAGATTCTTACCAGTCATATGTATTATTTTCCAGTGACTTGAGTGGGCTGAGTGCAGTTCTTTGATGTACCGTGTAGGCCTTGTCTGTTATTCAATTTGGTACTTGGAATGGTATATTTGCTAATTTCAACCTCCTGGATAATACCTCACCCTTCCCCACCTTTCCCATTTAGTAGCCTTATGTCTATTTTCTACATATTTGACTATGTTTCTGTTTTGTAATTTATTTCATGTGTAGCCATTTCTGATTCCACCTCTAAGTGACATCTTATGATATGTGTCTTTTTCTTTCTGACATACGTAACTTAGAATGATCGTATGTAACTCCTCCAGAGTTGTTACAACTGGCCTTATTTCATTGATTTCTGGATGAGTAATATTCCACTCTACATATGTACCCCATCTCTTTTATCAATTTTATCCTCCCAGGGACATTTAGGTTATATTCAAGTTGAGGCCCTTTTTAACAGAGAGGTGGTAAACGTTGGGGTGCCTGTTTTCTGTTGATTTTTGTTTTTCCCAAGGTATACGCCCATGAGTGCAAGTGCCCTATGCTCTGTAGCTCATTTCTTAGATGTTTTAGCAAACACAATACACTTCTCCAGAGTGGCCTTTGGCAAATTACATTTCCACTATCAGCCTCACAGGGCTCCCTTTTCTCCTCACCCTGTCCTGCATTTCGGGTGTTTACACTTTATGTGGATGGCCCTTCTGACTGATGTGAAGTGATACATTTTGTAGTATTGATTTCCAGTGCCCACCTCTTTGGTTGGATAAAAAGTGTGTATGACCTTTACTTGAATATATTCAGAAAAATTGCATACGCCCTTTTTGGCCAACTGCATCATTGGCGATGTTCAGCCTCTTTTCTTGTGCTTTAATGGGGAGTCCTTTCTACCTCTTCAAATCTGTTTGTTGACAATCTCCCTTGCTTACAAGTCCTTTTATGTGACTTACCTCAAGACATTTTTTGACGATAGATATTTTCAACTCTGCAGTTTCATGAATTTTAGTTCGCCTGAGTTCCATTTTTCAACGTGTGTTTTTGGAAACTAGACACAAAACAGCAGGATTTCCTCTAGCCCTATTCTGTTTCCATGGGCAATTCTAGCCTTTGATGAATTTGCCTTCCGGATTGGAAATTAGAGTGGCATGTGCCTGTCTGAACACCTAAGACTTGTCTCTAAATTTTTCTCATCCTTCCGCTTCATCCTCTGGACAGATTCCAAACTGTGTGCAACAGGATGTTGACTGTGCTGATATCCCCAAGTGAGGAGACTGTTAGGAAAGATGCTGGAGGGGTGAACCCGAGCACCAGGCGATGAGGAGATGAAGTGCCTTTTCCAAACTCTTTCCGATCAAATGATGTAGCATCCTCTAGGTGTGACAGGCATGTTTTAGCCGTAGGAAGGGTCCCGTGCATGTAAGTGAAACACCAGGGTTTTTTCCAAATTAGTGCCTCTCCGAACCCCAAATTGGGGAATGTTTATGCTACGGATACACATATGTCCATTAAGGGCCTTGGAAAATAGGCAGGGTCCAAACTTTAGATGATTGAAATCTTCGGGATCAGAAGTGTTCACCACTGGCCTTGCTTAGGTTACATTTTATCTGTCATTGATAGATGATGTCAATAAAAATATCTATTCTTTTTTAGATTATTTCCCCTTATAGGTTATTGCAAAATATTCAGTGTAGTTACCTGTGCTATACAGTAGTTCCTTGTTGATGATCTGTTTTGTACATAGCAGTGTGTATGTGTTAATCCTAAACTGTTAATTTATCCCTTCTCCTAACTTTCCCCTTTGCTAATAATAAATTACAAGATTTTATACTTCTCAGAAATGGGGAATCTGAAAGAGAGGTATCATTTTCAATGGAAAAGCATTCAAAACAAAATTGAAGCTTCAGCCAAGAATATTCGATGTACATCCTTGGGAATAAATCACTTCATTTCTCTAATGTTGACCTGACAAATAAGACAGACGTCTTCACTGAACTTGCTTATAATAAAGTGATGGAAATATCAAATGTAAGTCTTAGAAACATCTTATTATACCCGAGCCTTATACACTGCTCTATGTTAACTACAGTTTGGCTCACATATCTGTTCATTGAAGTTACAATGTTCTCAATTTCTGTTACTGATCCTCCAGAGTGGACCCCAACAGGAATCCCCGTGCCCAGTGTCATTGGAGCCAACAGATCAAGACTGAGTTTGGTTCAGAAGCAAAGGAAACTTTATATTTTGAAAACAGAATGGAGAGGTGAGAGCATGAACTACCCCGCGGGCTGTGGGCTGGGCTGCTTTTTAGGGGTCCCGGCAGCGTCATCGGGAGGGAGGGGATGGAGCTCTCGAGGGCTGGGTTGGCTGCAGCTCAGGCTCTATGTTGCGGAGTCTGCATGGGACCATGCTAGCTGAGGTGTCGACACAGCCATTCTGCTCTAGGAAATCTGGTCTGAAGTGCCGGGTGTGGGACCTCTGCATGCGGAACCCTAGGAGCATGTGAAATTAGACAAAGCACAAAGGAAAACAGGTTAGACTTTATTTTATTGCCCAGATTCTCTTTTTATCTCCCAGGAATTTTTAATGAACGTTGCCGGAGATGAACACCTCCTCTGCATTTTGTCCCGTACCTCATTCTTGGGGTGCTGAGGGTGCAGACCCCTCTTTTGTAACTGCTTCATGCTGAGCTGGGAGCCCTCATACATGGGGGAGGGGCAAAACTTCTCCCCAGCAGCCTCCAGGTGAGGTTGATTGTCCCAATGCCTCCTGCCTCACTGCTCGTCCACCTGAGCACCAGCATTGGAAGTGTTATAGATTCGATTGACCTTTAAGGGTCCAGGAAAGAGATGCACAGAGATGCTGCTCTGGCAGTTTTCACCCCACCCCACATTTGTTTGGCGACCTTAGGCTGACGGTTTTTGCCAGCCTAGATGCTCTGACCAGTAGTCTGTGCTTTCTTTAATTATGTCCCTGAATTAATGTACAAACAGCACCATGTGTCAGAGCCCTGCCCGCTCAACTCCCAGACAGTCCAGGGTCAGTGGTGATCCAGGACCATGACGTCCACTGAGTCAACGGCCTTTTGAAGTAGCCAGCAGTCCAGCCGGTCATATTGGCCAACATCACCGCGGTGTCTGTAGGGTTTTCTATGGTGAAATCCTGAATAAACTATTCCCCCGCCAAGCTTATTAGCTCCCCTCTGTGTGCAGTAAGTCCTCCAAGCTGTAGTCTGCTCTTTCTGGGTACAGACTTGTTTTCTGAGAGACACTCCAGGTCAAGTGATGGTCACACGTGTCTTCTTGGGGGCCCATTGCCCCCGTTTGTCTCTCTGGAGGTTGGAGTTGGAGGGCCTCCTCACTCGAGGTCAGTGTGTCCACAGAGCGACCCCTGCAACTTCAGGGCATGATGGGTGGTTAGGATCTCCACGTGGGGTCCTTTTCCCTTAGGAGGGAGCTGGTCTTGCGGGCTGCTGATTTCCAGCTTTTTAGATACCCCAGTATCCTGCCCTGATGGGGCGGTGAGCAAAGCCCTTGGTGACCATAGTTTATCATACCTGAAGGGCATTCTTGCGTTGCCCCATTTCAAGTGGTCCCAGTTTTTGCACTAAGGCTCCAAGGGTGATTAACCTTTGACCGGGTATGTAAAGTTCAAAGGGTTCAGCTAAATTAGGGAGTTACTGGGCAAGGGCCTGAATTGACTGCTCTTTCCATTCTTGAAAGGCTGTTTCTGGATTCTATCCTAAAGGATCATCATCTTTTCGTGTCAGTGTTTCATGTAGAGGCCCAGCTATTAGACTGTAGTTATGGATCCAGATGCAGAAAACCTTGGCCTCCCCAGGAACCCCTAAGCTGTCTTCTAGTTTTAGAAGAGGTAAGGCTGCAAATGGCTTCTTCCCTATCCTGGGATGCGTTTCTCCTAATATCTGTGAGAATGAAGCCCAGGCATGTCACCTTAGCCTGGGATATTTGAGCCTTTTTTTTGGACACCTTCTATTCTTTCATGGCTAGGTAGTTCAGAGGCGTCTTTAGTAGACCTGACAATCAGAATGTCATCTGCATATTGAAGGAGGGTTCCCTTTTACAGAGGTAGAACTTTTAGGTCTTTAGAGGACATTTCCCCAATGATGGTGTGGGGATTTTTCAACCATTGGTGCAGGATGGCCCAGCATTATTGCTTTTGTTGCATGTTGTGTCCTGCCACTCACAAGCCAAAAATTCTTGTGACTCTGAGATGAGTGGAATACAGAAGAAGGCATCATTGAAGTCTAATACAGAATGCCATGGCCTGGTGGATGGTAGAATGACCAGCAGGGTGTAGGAAATAGGAGCTACTGGATGTATATCCTCGGTGGCTTCACTGACTGTCCTGATATCCTTTACCAGGTCTCCAGCAGCCCATGGGGCTCTCGTGGTCAGGCCAATCCCAGGATATGGAACTCACCTGGGCTGCATCCCCCACACCACAGCCCACTGGGCTCTTGTGGTCAACTCTCTCCCAGAGTATGGAGCTCATCTCTGCAGCTACACAGCAGCCCATGGGGCTCTCATAGTCAGGCCCTTCCCAGGATACGGAGCTCCCCTGGGCAGGTGCCCCAGCAGGGCTGGACCCACAGGAACCGTGCACATAGCCCACCTTGCAGAGAACCCCCAGCTCACCTGTCGCTCACAGCTGACACAGAACACCTCAGGGCAGGACTTGAACTAACAAACAGCAGCTCTGACAGGTCGGTGACCCTGGGTATCAGTCTGTGTGGCCTCTCTCTGCCTGCTCTTCCAGACACTTCCACTGCAGCCAGGGCACCAGGACTCTGTCTCCACACACCATCACTCCTCTCCCTGACCCCTGGGTTCCTCTCATTAGGATAGGGTCTTCTTGAAGTTGTTTTCCACTCATGGACCAGATAAAATGATAAGAAAACAAGCTGCAGCTGCAGCCCCTTGTCTATCCTGACTCTCAAGAGCCCACACCTGTTCCTTGGGCCTGGCCCGTTTAGCAAGGTTCATTTTCTGCAACTGTGAGCCCCTGAGGGGTGAGGATTGGCTGATTTGGGCAGCCTGACACTGCCTGCCAGCCCTCCCCAGGTGTGCCTGGGTTGAGGTCAATATAAAGACCTCTCCAGTCAGCAAGAGCTCCTGTAGCTGTGCCTGACTCCATATCCTCTGCCCCGTCAGCAGTGTCGGGGCTGGGGTGGTGGGAGGGAGTGAGGGGCCGTGGCTTTGTGGGTGGCCCAGTGTGAGTGGGGCTCGGCTGGACTTTCTGCAGGAGTTGCCAGGCTGCCACCTGCTAAAGAAGAGGATGTGTCACCCATACCAGCCGCTGGAATTTCTCCCCAGGGAGAGGTGAGCAAGTAAAAAAGCAGTGGGGGGCCGTGGCAGGAGGGGTATCTCAGGCAGGGAAATGGAAAGCTTCCAGAAGAGCATCTGGGGCCAGGACAATCCTGGCTGGCCTACAGGCACCAAGTCGGCCTGCGTGCAGTCGCTGGTGTGGCTCCACAGCCCTTCCCCTAGGCTTGCAAGATTTTGTACATATTCAGGTGTTTTACCTGGAAAGGGTGGGAAGAGTTCAGCTGCAGCAGGACTGGGGCTCAGCTCACATTTACTTACAGACGCCTCGACACAGTCCCAGAGTTTTGCAATGAGGATGCTCCTTGTGGGGGGGGATCACTGCTGACACCATGGGAGATTATTTCCCACCACTGACCAACTTAAGAATTTTTTACCACTGGAACAAGTGTCCTTATATGATTTTCCTCTGTATAACTGGTCGTTTCTGTTTTTATTTTTTTTCATTTTTTCTTTTTGGTTCAAGGTAGATTTTATTTATTCCTCTTTTTTTTTTAATTTAGAGATATAAACATAGAAATAATGCATTAATATAAAGACGTCTATATGAAGGGAAAAACTTTTTTTCTGTTTTATTTTATTAAATGTTATTTATTTCTTTTTAATTTTTTAAAATTTATTTATTTCTTTTATACAGCAGGTTCTTATTGGATATCTATTTTATACATATAAGTGTGCACATGTGAATCCCAGTCTCCCAATTCATCCCACCACCAACCTCACATGACGTTCCCCCCTTGGTGTCCATATGTTTGTTCTCTACATCTGTGTCTCTATCTCTGCCCTGCAAACCGGTTCATCTGTACCATTTTTCTAGGTTCCACATATATGCATTAATATACAATATTTGTTTTTCTCTTTCTGACTTACTTCACTCTGTATGACAGTCTCTAGATCCATCAAGGTCTCTACAAATGACCTAATTTCATTCCTATGTATGGCTGAGTAATATTCCATTGTATGTATGTACCACATCTTTATCCATTCGTCTGTCTGTGGGCACTTAGGTTGCTTTCATTACCTGGCTACTGTAAATAGTGCTGCAATGAACATTATGGTGAATGTGTCTTTTTGATTTATGGTTTTCTCTGGGTATATGTCCAGTAGTGGGATTGCTGGATTATATGGTAATTCTATTTTTAGTTTTTTAAGGAACCTCCATACTGTTCTCCATAGAGACTGTATCGATTTACATTCACAACAATAGTGGAAGAAGGTTCCTTTTATGCACACCCTCTCCAGCATTTGTTGTTTGTAGATTTTCTGATGATGCCCATTCTAAAACGTGTGACATGATACCTCATTGTAGTTTCGATTTCCATTTCTCTAATAATTAGTGATGTTGAACAGATTTTCATGTGCGTCTTGGCCATCTCTATGTCTTCTTGGAAGAAATGTCTATTTAGATTTTTTTCCATTTTTGTATTGGGTTGTTTGTTTTATTAATATTGAGCTGCATGAGCTGTTTATATATATTGGAGATTAATCATTTGTCCATTGATTCGTTTGCAAACATTTTCTGCCATTCTGAGGGAGGTCTTTTCCTCTTGTTTGTAGTTTCCTTTGCTTTGCAAAAGCTTTTACGTTTCACTAGTTCCCATCTGTTTCGTTTCTTTTTTTTATTTCATTAGTATAGGAGGTGGATCAAAAAAGATCTTGCTGTGATTTACGTCAGAGTATTCTTCGTAAGTTTTCCTCTCAGAGTTTTATACTGTCCAGTCTTACATTAAGGTCTCTAATCCATTTTGAATATATTTTTATGTATGGTGTTGGCGAGTGTTCTAATTTCATTCTTTTACATGTAGCTGTCCATATTTCCCATCACCACTGATTGAAGAGACTCTCATTTCTCCATTGTAAAGTCTTGCCTCCTTTGCATAGTTTAGTTGAGCATAGGTGTGTAGGTTTATCCCTGGGCTTTATTTTTTTTCCTTTTACACTTTTATTGGACTATATTTGCATTACAATGGAGTGTTAGTTTCTGCTGTCTAACAAAGTGAATCAGCTATACATATACAAATATCACCAGATCCCCTCCCTCTTGCATCTCCCTCCCACACTCCATATCCCACCCCTTTAGGTGGTCACAAAGCACGGAGCTGATCTCCCTGTTCTATGTGGCTGCTTCCCAGTAGCTATGGGTATTACATTTGGTAATGTATTTATGTCCATGCCACTCTCTCACTTCTTCCCATCTTACCCATCCCCCTTCTGTTGTACTCAAATCCTTTCTCTATGTCTGTGTCCTTAATCCTGTCCTGCCACTAGGTTCTTCAAAACTTTTTTTTCTTTGTTAGAATCCATATATCTCTGTTAACATACAGTATTTGTTTTTCCCTTTCTGACTTACTTCACTGTGTAGGACAGATTCTAAGTCCATCCACCTCAGTACAAATAACTCAGTTTTGCTTCTTTTTATGGCTGAGTAATATTCCATTGTATATATATGCCAGATCTTCTTTATCCATTCATCTGTCGATGGACACTTAGGTTGCTTCCATGTCCTGGCTATTGTAAATAGAGTTGCAATGAACATTTTTGTACATAACTCTTTTTGAATTATGGTTTTCGCAAGGCAAATGCCCAGTAGTTGGATTGTTGTGTCGTATGGTACTTCTATTGTTAGTTATTTAAAGGAACCTCCGTACTGTTCTCCCTAGTGGCCATATCAATTTACATTCCCACCCACAGTGCAAGTGTGTTCCCTTTTCTCCAATAAAGGCCTCTCCAGCATTTATTGTTTTGTAGAATTTTTTGAAGATTGCCACTCTGACTGCTGTGAGGTGATACCTCACGGTAGTTTTGATTTGCATTTCTCTAATGTTTAGTGATGTTCAGCATCCTTTCATGTGTTTCTTGGCAATCTGTATATCTTCTTTGGAGAAATGTCTATTTAGGTCTTCTGCCCGTTTTTGAATTGGGTTGTTTGTTTTTGTGATATTGAGCTACATGAGGTGCTTGTAAAGTTTGGAGATTAATCCTTTGTCAATTGCTTCATTTGAAAATATTTTCTCCCATTCTGAGGGTTGTTTTTGCATCTTGTTTATGTTTTCCTGTACTGTGTAAAAGCTTTTAAGTTTCATTAGGTCCCATTTGTTGATTTCTGTTTTTATTTCCATTTCTCTAGGAGGTGGGTCAAAAAGGATCTTGCTGTGATTTATGTCATAGAGTGTTCTGCCTATGGTTTCCTCTAAGTGTTTTATAGTGTCTGGTCTTATATTTAGATCTCTAATCAATTTAGAGTTTATTTTTGTGTATGGTGTTATGGAGTGTCCTAATTTCATTCTTTTATGTGTAGGGGTCCAGTTTTCCCTCACCAATTACTGAAGAGTCTGTCTTTTCTCCATTGTATATCCTTAGCTCCTTTGTCATAGATGAGATAGCCATAGGTATGTAGGTTTAGCTCTGGGCTTTCTGTCCTGTTCCATTGATCTGTGTTTATGCCAATCTACATACACTTGATTCCATTATGGAGACATATAAATACATAGGTTTCAAAATTATTACCAGTCAGATATATTCTTCTTCATTGAATAGTGTGTTTTGTGTCCAGTTCATTGAGAAAGGAGTAGGTCTTGTGTATTACATATTTGGTATATGGTATGGTATCCGTGCTAATTTCAAACTCTGCTTTTACACATCACACCACGTCACCTTTCCCCTTAAGGAGGCATAAGTGTGTTTCTAAATGTGTAACTCTGTTCTCTTTTGAAATTCAGTTCATGTGTATCCATGTTTACATTCCCTCTATAAGTGATATATTACAATAAGTTTCATTTTCTTTGTGGCTCATTTCACTTAGCATCATCGTACCTAAAGCCACTCATTATGCTGCTATTGGCCTTATGACATTGATTTTATGTCTGAGTGACATTCCATTATACAAGTACCACAACATCTTTATCCATTTTTTTTTCCTTTCCTGGCGTATTTAAAGTATACCGAAGTCGAGGTTCTTGTAAACAGAGCAGCCCTAAATTTTGGGCTGGCTGTGTGTTGTGGATTTTTATTTTTCCCAAAATACACGCCCATGAGTGGAAGTGTGCTATGCTCTGTAGCTCTGTTTTAGAAAACAACATACAGTTCTCCAGAGAGGCTGTTGGCAATTTACATCCTGTCCATCGGAATAACCAAGCTCCCTTTTCTCCATGGCCTGTCCTGCATTTGTGGTTTTTACACTATTTGCAGATGGCCCTTTTGACCGGTGGTGACACTTCTATGTAGTGTGGATTTGCAATGCCTGATGGCTTGCTTGGCCAAAAAGGGCGTATGCATTTTTTTCCCGAATATATTCAAAAAATACACATACTCCCTTTTCGGCCAAGGGCAACATTGTCGAAGTTCTGTCGCTTTTCTTGTGCTGTAAAGACGACTCCAATCTACCTCTTGAAATTTGTTTCCTTCAATTCTGCCTTACTTTCAAATCCTCTTCACTGCCTTACCTCAATATATTTCTGGATGATAGTTGTCCTTTATAACTCTGCAAGTTTGTGCATTCCTGTGCCCCTGATTTCCATTTTTTAACTCGCTTATTTGTGAGCTGGCTGCAATACCGCAGGATGGATTTAGGCCCTAGTCTGGTTCCGGGGTTGCAGGCTGAGCCTTTGTTTAATTCTTCTTCCTGATGGGAAACTAGAGTGACATGTGCCCATCCAAACACCTACAGCTAATGTCTCATTTGTTTCCCCTCTTCCTGTTCATCCTCTGCACAATTTGCAAACTGTGCATAACAGGAGGGTAAAGGCGCTGACACTCCAAGCGGGGAGATGTTCAGTATTGCAGATGGAATGGCTAAGCCGAGCATGAGGAAAGGAAAAATGAGGTACATTTTAGAAAACTTTCCCGATTACACATTGTACCATCCAACGGGTTTCCCATGCATGTTTTAACTGTGGGAAGATTCCCTTAAACCTGGAGAGTTGGGGCCACTAGAATGGGTAGTACACAGTATTGCTCTAAGTGGTGTTCTTTTGCTCACACAACCTCAGCAATCTTGTCAGCCCCAGGTGTCCAGTCTTATGTCTCCTCCAGCTGTGGGTGTAAAGGTGGTCAATCCAGGTTGTATCACAGGACCTGAAAGTAATTTTTAAGACTTTCTCTCTGTTTTGCAGTTTTTACATTTTGCTTTTGAAATTTATTTTTACAAGGATGTTTAGCTAAATTTCAGTGCTGTGCATTCCGTTATACACAGGCATGATTCCTTTATGGAGACATGAGAATACATATGTTTTAGAATTATTACAAGTCAGATATATTCCTCTGCAATGAATAGGGGTTGTTGAGTCCAGTTCATTGTGCCGGGAGTTGGTGCTGTCTATTACATACTTGGTTTATGGAACGGTATCTGTGCTAATTTAGAACACTGGATTTATGCATCACCCCACCTCTCCTTCCCCCTTAAGCTGGCATAAGAGTTTTTTTTCTCAGTGTGAGAGTCTGTTCTCTTTCCTAACTCACTTCATGTGTAGCCATGTTTACAGGACCTTCATAAGTGATATCTTATGATAAGTTTCTTTTTCTCTGTGACTTATTTCACTTAGAATCATTGTACCTGAATACACTCATTTTGCTGCTACTGGCCTTAGGACATTGATTTCATGGCTGAGGGATATTCCATCATACATATATACCACAGTTTCTTGAACCATTTTTGTCTTTCCTGGTATATTTTAGGTGTACCCAAGTTGAGGTTCTTGTAAGCAGTGCAGCCCTAAATTTTGGGATGGCTCTGTCTTATTGATTTTCAGTTTTCCCAAGGTATATACCCCAGACGGGAAGTGCCCTTGGCTCTGTAGCTCTGTTGTTTACTTGCTTTAGGGAACACAATGCTCTCCTCCAGAGAGGCAGTTGGCAATTTACATCCCGACCATCAGCATAACTAGTCTCCCATTTCTCAGGGCCTGTGTTGCCTTTCTAGTTTTTACACATTTTGCGGATGTCCCTTTTGTCCGCTGGGAAGTGATACTGCTTTGTAGTGCAGATTTGCATTGCCTGCCTGCTTGCTCGGCCAAAAAGGGCGTATGCGTTTTCTCCTGAGTATATTCAGGAGAAAACGGATACGCCCTTTTTGGCCCATTGCATCATTGTCGAAGTTGTGCCCCTCTTCCTGTACTTTAAAGGCAATTCCAATGTACCTCTTGAAATCTGTTTCCTGTTATTGTGGCTCGCTTTCAAGTCCACCTCGTTGCCTTCCCTCAACAGATTTTTGGATGATAGTTTTCCTTTATTACTCTGCCCATTTGTGAATTGCTGTGCCCCTGAGCTCCATTTTTAAATTCGTTTTTTGTGAGCTGACCGCAAGTCCAAAATTTTGGTTCAGGACCTATACTGGTTCCTGGCGGGTGGCTGAGACTTTGATTAATTCTTCTTCCTGCCGGGAAATTAGAGTGACATGTGCCCGTCCAAATGCCTAACAGCTACTCTCTCATTGGTTCTCCATCTTACCTTTCATTCTCTGCCAATTGGCAACATGTGAGAACCAGGAGGTTAAAGGGGCTGTCTCTCCAGGTTTGGAGATTGATAGTAAAGCAGTTGGAAATTCAAACTGGAGCACCAGGGGAGGGACTATTAGTTGAGTTTTAAAAACCTTTTGTATTCACAGTGTGTCCATTCTCTAGGTTTCCTGTACATGTTATATCTGTAGTAGTATTCCCTTCAACCTGGAGAGTTGGGACAATTGGAATGTGTGCCACACATTATTGCTTTAAATGGTCTGCATTTGCTCACCGAATCTCACCAATCCTCTCAGTCCCAAGTGTCCAGACTTATGCCACATCGAGCTGTCATTGTAGATAGGGTCATTATAGATTTCATCACAGCCCCTGAAGGAATTGTAAAGAATTTCCCTGTTTTTTTGTTTTGTTTTTGAAATTACTTTTTATAGTGGGTTTGAGCTGATTCTCACTGCTATGTATCTGCCAGTCTAGACATACTTGATTCCCTGATGGAGACATATCAATACTTAGGTTTTAAGATTCTTACTAGTCAGATATATTTCTCTGCGGGAAATATGGGGTTTTGCGTCCCATTCACTGAGGAAGGTGTAGGTATTGTCTCTTCCGTAGTTCGTTTTTGGAACGGTACCTGTACGAATATCAAACTCTGGTTTTATGCATCACGCCAACTCTCCCTCCCCCTTAAGCAGGCATAAGAGTGTTTTCTAAATGTGAGACTCTGTTCTCTTTCGTAACTCAGTTCATGTGTAGCCATGTTTACAGGACCTTCATAAGTGATATCTTATGATAAGTTTCTTTTCCTCTGTGACTTATTTCACTTAGAATCATCGTACCTGAATACACTCATTTTGCTGTTACTGGCCTTATGACATTGATTTCATGGCTGAGGGATATTCCATCGTACGTAAGTACCACAATTTCTTGAACCATTTTTGTCTTTCCTGGGATATTTCAGGTGTACCCAAGGTGAGGTTCTTGTAATCAGTGCAGCCCTAAATTTTGAGGTGGCACTGTCTTGTTGAGTTTCAGTTTTCCCAAGGTATATTCCCTAGACTGGAAGTGCCCTTGGCTCTGTAGCTCTGTTGTTTACTTGTTTTAGGGAACACAATGCACTCCTCCAGAGATGCATTTGGCAATTTACATCCCGCCCATCAGCATAACTAGGCTCCCTCTTCTCCAGGGCCTGTCTTGCCTTTCTGGTTTTTACACATTTTGCGGATGTCCCTTTTGACGGGTGGGAATTGATACTTCTTTTCAGTGCAGATTGGCCTTGCCCGCTTGCTTGCTTGGCCAAAAAGGGCGTATGCGTTTTCTCCTGAATATATTCTGGAGAAAACGCATACGCCCTTTTTGGCCAAGTGCATCAATGTCGAAGTTGTGCCCCTCTTCCTGTGCTTTAAAGATGATACCAATGTACCTCTTGTAATCTGTTTCCTGATATTCTGCCTCGCATTCAAGTTCGCCTCGTTGCCTTCCCTCAACAGATATTTGGACGATTGTTGTACTTTATTACTCTGCCAGTTTGTAAATTGCTGTGCCCCTGAGAACCAATTTTCACCTCGTTTTTTTGTGAGCTAACCGTAAGTCGAAAATTTTGGTTCAGTTCCTCTACTGGTTCCCAGTGGGTGGCTGAGACTTTGGTTAATTCTTCTTCCTGCCGGGAAATTAGAGTGACATGTGCCCTTCCAAATGCCTACCAGCTACTCTCTCATTGGTTCTCCCTCTTCCCTTTCATCCTCTGCCAATTTGGCATCCTTTGCGAACCAGGAGGTTAAAGGGGCTGTCTCTCCAAGTTGGGAGATTGATAGTAAAGCAGTTGGAAAATCAGACCGGAGCACCAGGAGAGGATATATTAGTTGAATTTTAGAAACCCTTTGTATTCACAGTGTGTCCATTCTCTAGGTTTCCCGTACATGTTACAGCTGTAGTAATATTCCCTTCAACCTTGAGAGTTGGGACCCGTGGAATGTGTGCCATGCATTATTGCTTTAAATGGTCTGTATTTGCTCACCGAATCTCACCAATCATCTCAGTCCTAAGTGTCCTGCCTTAAGCCACATCCAGCTGTCTTTGTAGATAGGGTCATTCCAAGTTTCATCAGAGCCCCTGAAGGAATTGGAAAGAATTTCCCTGTTTGAGCTGATTCTCACTGCCATGATTCTGCCAGTGTAGACACACTTGATTCCCTGATGGAGAGATATCAGTACATAGGTGTTACGATTCTTACTAGTCAGATATATTCCTCTGTGGGAAATATGGTTTTTTGAGACCCTTTCACTGAGTAAGTTGTAGGGCTTGTCTCTTCCGTAGTTGGTTTTTGGAACGGTACCTGTACTAATATCAAACTCTGGTTTTATGCATCACGCCAACTCTCCTTCCCCCTTAAGCAGGCATAAGAGTGTTTTCTAAATGTGAGACTCTGTTCTCTTTCCTAACTCAGTTCATGTGTAGCCATGTTTACAGGACCTTCATAAGTGATATCTTATGATAAGTTTTTATTTCTCTGTGACTTATTTCACTTAGAATCATCGTTCCTGAATCCACTCCTTTTGCTGCTACTGGCTTTTTGACATTGATTTCATGGCTGAGGGATATTCCGTCGTACGTAATAACACAATTTCTTGAACCATTTTTGTCTTTCCTGGTATATTTCAGGGGTACCCAATTTGAGGTTCTTGTAAGCAGTGCAGCCCTATATTTTGGGGTGGCTCTATCTTATTGAATTTAAGTTTTCCCAAGGTATATTCCATAGACTGGAAGTGCCCGTGTCTCTGTAGCTCTGTTGTTTAATTGTTTTAGGGAACACAATGCACTCCTCCAGAGAGGCATTTGGCAATTTACATCCCGCACATCAGCATAACTAGGCTCCCTCTTCTCCAGGGCCTGTCTAGCCTTTCTGGTTTTTACATATTTTGCGGATGTCCCTTTTGTCTGGTGGGAAGTGATACTGCTTTTTAGTGCAGATTTGCATTGCCCGCTTGCTTGCTTAGCCAAAAAGGGCGTATGCGTTTTCTCCTGAATATATTCAGGAGAAAACGCATACGCCCTTTTTGGCCCATTGCATCATTGTCGAAATTGTGCCCCTCTTCCTGTGCTTTAAAGGCGATTCCAATGTACCTCTTGAAATCTGATTCATGCTATTCTGGCTCCCTTTCAAGTCCACCCGTGCCTTCCCTCAACAGATTATTGGATGATTGTTGTCCGTTATTACTCTGCCAGTTTGTGAATTGCTGTGCCCCTGAGCTCCATTTTTCAACTCGCTTTTTGTGAGCTGACCGCAAGTCCAAAGTTGTGGTTCAGGACCTATACTGGTTCCCGGCGGGTGGCTGAGACTTTGGTTAATTCTTCTTACTGCCGGGAAATTACAGTGACATGTGCCCGTCCAAATGCCTAACAGCTACTCTCTCATTGATTCTCCCTCTTCCCTTTCATCCTCTGCCAAATTGGCAACCTGTGCGAACCAGGACGTTAAAGGGGCTGTCTCTCAATGTTGGGAGATTGATAGTAAAGCAGTTGGAAAGTCAAACCGGAGCACCAGGAGGTGGACTATTAGTTGAGTTTTAGAAACCTTTCATATTCACAGTGTGTCCTTTCTCTATGTTTTCCGTACATGTTATAGCTGTAGTAATATTCCCTTCAACCTGGAGAGTTGGGACCTTTGGAATGTGTGCCACGCATTATTGCTTTAAATGGTCTGCATTTGCTCACTGAATCTCACCAATCCTCTCAGTCCCAAGCGTCCATCCTTTTGCCACATCCAGCTGTCATTGTACATATGGTCATTCCGTGTTTCATCAGAGACCCTGAAGGAATTGTAAAGGATTTCCCTGATTTTTTGTTTTGTTTGTGAAATTCCTTTTTAGAATGGGTTTGAGCTGATTCTCACTGCCATGTTTATGTGAGTCTAGACACACTTGATTCCCTTACGGAGACATATCAATACATAGGTTTTAAGACTTTTACTAGTCAGATATTTTCCTCTGTGGGAAATATGGGGTTTTGCGTCCCATTCACTGAGGAAGGTGTAGGGATTGTCTCTTCCGTAGTTGGTTTTTGGAACGGTACCTGTACTAATATCAAACTCTGGTTTTATGCATCACGCCAACTCTCCTTCCCCCTTAAGCAGGCATAAGAGTGTTTTCTAAATGTGAGACTCTGTTCTCTTTCGTAACTCAGTTCATGTGTAGCCATGTTTACAGGACCTTCATAAGTGATATCTTATGATAAGTTTCTTTTCCTCTGTGACTTATTTCACTTAGAATCATCGTACCTGAATACACTCATTTTGCTGCTACTGGCTTTATGACATTGATTTCATGGCTGAGGGATATTCCATCGTACGTAAGTACCACAATTTCTTGAACCATTTTTGTCTTTCCTGGGATATTTCAGGTGTACCCAAGTTGAGGCTCTTGTAATCAGTGCAGCCGTATATTGTGGGGTGGCTCTGTCTTATTGATTTTCAGTTTTCCCAAGGTATATTCCCTAGACTGGAAGTGCCCTTGTCTCTGTAGCTCTGTTGTTTACTTGTTTTAGGGAACACAATGCACTCCTCCAGAGAGGCAGTTGGCAAATTACATCCCGCCCATCAGCATAACTAGGCTCCCTGTTCTCCAGTGCCGGTCTTGCCTTTCTGGTTTTTACACATTTTGCGGATGTCCCTTTTGACCGGTGGGCAGTGATACTTCTTTGTAGTGCAGATTTGCATTGCCCGCTTTCTTGCTTGGCCAAAATGGGCGTATGCGTTTTAACCTGAATATATTCAGGAGAAAAAGCATACGCCCTTTTTAACCAAGTGCATCATTGTCGAAGTTGTGCCCCTCTTCCTGCGCTTTAAAGGCGATTCCAATGTACCTCTTGAAATCTGTTTCCTGCTTTCTGGCCGAAATTCAAGTCCGCCTGTTTTCATTCCCTCAACAGATTTTTGTACGATAGTTGTCCTTTATTACTCTGCCAGTTTGTGAATTGCTGTGCCCCTGAGCTCCATTTTTCAACTCGTTTTTTTGTGAGCTGACCGCAAGTCCAAAATTTTGGTTCAGGACCTATACTGGTTCCCGGTGGGTGGCTGAGACTTTTGTTAATTCTTCTTCCTGACGGGAAATTAGAATGACATGGGCCTGTCCAAATGCCTAACAGCTACTCTCTCATTGGTTCTCCCTATTCCCTTTCATCCTCTGCCAAATTGGCAACCTCTGCGAACCAGGAGGTTAAAGGGGCTGTCTCTCCATGTTGGGAGATTGATAGTAAAGCAGTTGGAAAGTCAAACCAGAGCAACAGGAGAGGGACTATTTGTTGAGTTTTAGAAGCCTTTTGTATTCACAGTGTGTCTATTCTCTTCATTTCCCGTACATGTTATAGCTGTAATAATATTCACTTCAACCTGGAGAGTTGGGACCCTTGGAATGTGTGCCATGCATTATTGCTTTAAGTGGTCTGCATTTGCTCACCGAATATCACCAATCCTCTCAATCCCAAGTGTCTTTCCTTATGCCACATCCTACTGTCATTGTAGATAGGGTCATTCCAGGTTTCATCAGAGCATCAGAAGGAATTGTAAAGAATTTCCCGGTTTTTTCATTTTGTTTTTGAAATTCCTTTTTATAGTGGGTTTGAGCTGATTCTCACTGCCATGTTTCTGCCAGTCTAGACACACTTGATTCCCTGATGGAGACTTATCAATACATAGGTTTTAAGATTCTTACTACTCAGATATATTCCTCTGCGGGAAATATGGGGTTTTGCGTCCTTTTCACTGAAGAAGGTGTAGGGATTGACTCTTCCGTAGTTGGTATTTCGAACGGTACCTGTACTAATATCAAACTCTGGTTTTATGCATCACGCCACATCTCCTTCCCCCTTAAGCAGGCATAAGAGTGTTTTCTAAATGTGAGAGTCTGTTCCCTTTCCTAACTCAGTTCATGTGTAGCCATGTTTACAGGACCTTCATAAGTGATATCTTATGATAAGTTTCTTTTTCTCTGTGACTTATTTCACTTAGAATCATCGTACCTGAATCCACTCATTTTGAAGCTACTGGCCTTATGACATTGATTTCATGGCTGAGGGATATTCCATCGTACGTAAGTACCACAATTTCTTGCACCATTTTTGTCTTTCCTGGGATATTTCAGGTGTACCCAAGTTGAGGTTCTTGTAAGCAGTGCAGCCCTAAATTTTGAGGTGGCCCTGTCTTATTGATTTTCAGTTTTCCCAAAGTATATTCCCTAGACTGGAAGTGCCTTTGGCTCTGTAGTTCTGTTGTGTACTTGTTTTAGGGAACACAATTCACTCCTCCAGAGAGGCAGTTGGCAATTTTCATCCCACCCATCAGCATAACTAGGCTCCCTTTTCTTCAGGGCCTGTGTTGCATTTCTAGTTTTTACACATTTTGTGGATGTCCCTTTTGTGCAGTGGGAAGTGATAATGCTTTGTAGTGCAGATTTGCATTGCCTGCTTGCTTGCTCGGCCAAAAAGGGAGTATGCGTTTTCTCCTGAATATATTCAGGAGAAAATGCATACCCCCTTTTGGCCAATTGCATCATTGTCGAAGTTGTGCCCCTCTTCCTGTGCTTTAAAGGCAATTCCAATGTACCTCTTAAAATCTGTTTCCTGCTATTCTGGCTCGCTTTCAAGTCCGCCTCGTTGCCTTCCCTCAACAGATTTTTGGACGATAGTTTTCCTTTATTACTCTGCCCGTTTCTGAATTGCTGTGCCCCTTAGCTCCATTTTTCAATTCGTTTTTTGTGAGCTGACTGCATGTCCAAAATTGTGGTTCAGGACCTATACTGGTTCCGGCGGGTGGCTGAGACTTTGATTAATTCTTCTTCCTGCCGGGAAGTTAGAGTGACATGTGCCCGTCCAAATGCCTAACAGCTACTCTCTCATTGGTTCTTCATCATACCTTTCATCCTCTGCCAATTGGCAACATGTGAGAACCAGGAGATTAAAGGGGCTGTCTCTCCAAGTTGGGAGATTGATAGTAAAGCAGTTGGAAATTCAAACCGGAGCACCAGGAGAGGGACAATTAGTTGAGTTTTAAAAACCTTTTGTATTCACAGTGTGTCCATTCTCTATGTTTCCCATACATGTTATAGCTGTAGTAGTATTCCCTTCAACCTGGAGAGTTGGGACCGTTGGAATGTGTGCCACGCATTATTGCTTAAATGGTCTGCATTTGTTCACCCAATTTCACCAATCCTCTCAGCCCCAAGTGTCCAGACTTATGCCACATCCAGCTGTCATTGTAGATAGGGTCATTATAGATTTCATCAGAGCCTCTGAAGGAATTGTAAAGAATTTCCCTGTTTTTTTTTTTGTTTTGTTTTTGAAATTCCTTTTTATAGTGGGTTTGAGCTGATTCTCACTGCCATGTTTCTGCCAGTCTAGACACACTTGATTCCCTGATGGAGACGTATCAATACATAGGTTTTAAGATTCTTACTAGACAGATATATTTCTCCATGGGAAATATGGGGTTTTGAGTCCCTTTCACTGAGGAAGGTGTAGGGATTGTCTCTTCCATAGTTAGTTTTAGGAACGGTACCTGTACTAATATCAAACTCTGGTTTTATGCATCACGCCACCTCTCCTTCCCCCTTAAGCAGGCATAAGAGTGTTTTCTAAATGTGAGACTCTGTTCCCTTTCCTAACTCAGTTCATGTGTAGCCATGTTTACAGGAACCTCATAAGTGATATCTTATGATAAGTTTCTTTTTCTCTGTGACTTATTTCACTTAGAATCATCGTACCTGAATACACTCATTTTGCTGCTACTGGCCTTATGACATTGATTTCATGGATGAGGGATATTCCATCGTACGTAAGTACCACAATTTCTTGAACCATTTTTGTCTTTCCTGAGATATTTCAGGTGTACCCAAGTTGAGGTTCTTGTAAGCAGTGCAGCCCTAAATTTTGAGGTGGCTGTGTCTTATTGATTTTCAGTTTTCCCAAGGTATATTCCCTAGACTGGAAGTGCCCTTGGCTCTGTAGCTCTGTTGTTTACTTGTTTTAGGGAACACAATGCACTCCTCCAGAGAGGCAGTTGGCAATTTACATCCTGCCCGTCAGCATAACTAGGCTCCCTGTTCTCCAGGGCCGGTCTTGCCTTCTGGAATTTTACACATTTTGCGGATGTCCCTTTTGACCGGTGGGCCGTGATACTTCTTTGTAGTGCAGATTTGCATTGCCCGCTTTCTTGCTTGGCCAAAATGGGCGTATGCGTTTTATCCTGAATATATTCAGGAGAAAAAGCATACACGCTTTTTAACCAAGTGCATCATTGTCGAAGTTGTGCCCCTCTTCCTGTGCTGTAAAGGCAATTCCAATGTACCTCTTGAAATCTGTTTCCTGCTATTCTGGCTCGCTTTCAAGTCCGCCTCGTTGCCTTCCCTCAACAGATTTTTGGACGATAGTTTTCCTTTATTACTCTGCCCGTTTGTGAATTGCTGTGCCCCTGAGCTCATTTTTCAATTCGTTTTTTGTGAGCTGACTGCAAGTCCAAAATTTTGGTTCAGGACCTATACTGGTTCCCGGCCGGTGGCTGAGACTTTGATTAATTCTTCTTCCTTCCTGGAAATTAGAGTGACATGTGCCCGTCCAAATGCCTAACAGCTACTCTCTCATTGGTTCTCCATCATACCTTTCATCCTCTGCCAATTGGCAACATGTGAGAATCAGGAGATTAAAGGGGCTGTCTCTCCAAGTTGGGAGATTGATAGTAAAGCAGTTGGAAATTCAAACAGGAGCACCAGGAGAGGGACAATTAGTTGAGTTTTAAAAACCTTTTTTATTCACATTGTGTCCATTCTCTAGGTTTCCTGTACATGTTATAGCTGTAGTAGTATTCCCTTAAACCTGGAGAGTTGGGATCATTGGAATGTGTGCCACGCATTATACCTTTAAATGGTCTGCATTTGTTCACCCAATCTCACCAATCCTCTCAGCCCCAGGTGTCCAGACTTATGCCACATCCAGCTGTCATTGTAGATAGGGTCATTATAGATTTCATCAGAGCCTCTGAAGGAATTTTAAAGAATTTCCCTGTTTTTTTTTTTGTTTTGTTTTTGAAATTCCTTTTTATAGTGGGTTTGAGCTGATTCTCACTGCCATGTTTCTGCCAGTCTAGACACACTTGATTCCCTGATGGAGACGTATCAATACATAGGTTTTAAGATTCTTACTAGTCAGATATATTTCTCTGTGGGAAATATGCGGTTTTTAGTCCCTTTCACTGAGGAAGGTGTAGGGATTGTCTCTTCCGTAGTTAGTTTTTGGAACGGTACCTGTACTAATATCAAACTCTGGTTTTATGCATCACGCCACCTCTCCATCCCCCTTAAGCAGGCATAAGAGTGTTTTCTAAATGTGAGACTCTGTTCTCTTTCCTAACTCAGTTCATGTGTAGCCATGTTTACAGGAACTTCATAAGTGATATCTTATGATAAGTTTCTTTTTCTCTCTGACTTATTTCACTTTGAGTCATCGTACCTGAATCCACGCATTTTGCTGCTACTGGCCTTATGACATTGATTTCATGGATGAGGGATATTCCATCGTACATAAGTACCACAATTTCTTGAACCATTTTTGTCTTTCCTGAGATATTTCAGGTGTACCCAAGTTGAGGTTCTTGTAAGCAGTGCAGCCCTAAATTTTGAGGTGGCTGTGTCTTATTGATTTTCAGTTTTCCCAAGGTATATTCCCTAGACTGGAAGTGCCCTTGGCTCTGTAGCTCTGTTGTTTACTTGTTTTAGGGAACACAATGCACTCCTCCAGAGAGGCAGTTGGCAATTTACATCCCGCCTATCAGCATAAGTAGGCTCCCTCTTCTCCAGGGCCTGTCTTGCCTTTCTGGTTTTTACACATTTTGCGCATGTCCCTTTTGACGGGTGGCAAGTGATACTTCTTTTTAGTGCAGATTGGCATTGCCCGCTTGCTTGCTTGGCCAAAAACGGCGGATGCGTTTTCTCCTGAATATATTCAGGAGAAAACGCATACGCCGTTTTTGGCCAAGTGCATCATTGTCGAAGTTGTGCCCCTCTTCCTGTGCTTTAAAGATGATCCCAGTATACCTCTTGTAATCTGTTTCCTGATATTCTGCCTCGCATTCAAGTCCGCCTGGTTGCCTTCCCTCAACAGATTTTTGGACGATAGTTGTCCTTTATTACTCTGCCAGTTTGTGAATTGCTGTGCCCTGAGATACATTTTTCAACTCGTTTTTTTGTGAGCTGACCGCAAGTCCAAAATTTTGGTTCAGTACCTATACTGGTTCCCGGTGGGTGGCTGAGACTTTGGTTAATTCTTCTTCCTGCCGGGAAATTAGAGTGACATGTGCCCGTCCAAATGCCTACCAGCTACTCTCTCATTGGTTCTCCCTCTTCCCTTTCATCCTCTGCCAAATTGGCATCCTTTGTGAACCAGGAGGTTAAAGGGGCTGTCTCTCCAAGTTGGGAGATTGATAGTAAAGCAGTTGGAAAATCAGACCGGAGCACCAGGAGAGGGAATATTAGTTGAATTTTAGATACCTTTCATATTCACAGTGTGTCCATTCTCTATGTTTCCCGTACATGTTACAGCTGTAGTAATATTCCCTTCATCCTGCAGAGTTGTGACCCGTGGAATGTGTGCCACGCATTATTGCTTTAAATGGTCTGTATTTGCTCACCAAATCTCACCAATCCTCTCAGTCCCAAGTGTCCTGCCTTATGCCACATCCAGCTGTCTTTGTAGATAGGGTCATTCCAGGTTTCATCAGAGCCCCTGAAGGAATTGTAAAGAATTTCCCTGTTTGAGCTGATTTTCACTGCCATGATTCTGCCAGTGTAGACACACTTGTTTCCCTGATGGAGACATATCAATACATAGGTTTTAAGTTTATTACTAGTCGGATATATTCCTCTGTGGGAAATATGCGGTTTTGAGACCCTTTCACTGAGGAAGGTGTATGGCTTGTCTCTTCCGTAGTTGGATTTTGGAACGGTACATGTACAAATATCAAACTCTGGTTTTATGCATCACCCCACCTCTCCTTCCCCCTTAAGCAGGGATAAGTGTGTTTTCTAAATGTGAGACCCTGTTCTCTTTCCTAACTCAGTTCATGTGTAGCCATGTTTACAGGACCTTCATAAGTGATATCTTATGATAAGTTTCTATTTCTCTGTGACTTATTTCACTTAGAATCATCGTTCCTGAATCCACTCCTTTTGCTGCTATTGGCCTTATGACATTGATTTCATGGCTGAGGGATATTCCATCATACGTAATAACACAATTTCTTCAACCATTTTTGTCTTTCCTGGGATATTTCAGGTGTACCCAAGTTGAGGTTCTTGTAAGCAGTGCATCCCTAAATTTTGGGGTGGCTCTGTCTTATTGATTTTCAGTTTTCACAAGGTATATTCCCTAGACTGGATGTGCACTTGGCTCTGTAGATCTGTTGTTTACTTGTTTTAGGGAAGACAATGCGCTCCTCCAGAGAGGTATTTGGCAATTTATATCCCGCCCATCAGGATAACTAGGCTCCCTGTTCTCTAGGGCCTGTCATGCCTTTCTGGTTTTTACACATTTTGCGGATGTCCCTTTTGACCGGTGGGAAGTGTTACTACTTTGTAGTGAAGATTTGCATTGCCCGCTTGCTTGCTTTGCCAAAAAGGGCGTATGCGATTTCTCCTGAATATATTCAGGAGAAAAAGCATACGCCCTTTTGGCCAAGTGAATCACTGTCGAAGTTGTGCCCCTCTTCCTGTGCTTTACAGGCGATTCCAATGTACCTCGTGAAATCTGTTTCCTGCTCTTCAGGCTTGCTTTCAAGTCCGCCTCATTGCCCTCCATAAACAGATTTTTGTACTATAGTTTTCCTTTATTACTCTGCCAGATTGTGAATTGGTGTGCCCCAGACCTCCATTTTCTACTAGTTTTTTTGAGCTGACCGCAAGTCCAAAATTTTGGTTCAGGACCTATACTGGTTCCCCGCGAGTGGCTGAGCCTATGGTTAATTCTTTTTCCTGACGGGAAATTGGAGTGACTTGTGCCCGTCCAAATGCCTAACACCTACTCTCTCATTGGTTCTCCCTCTTCCCTTTCATCCTCTGCAAAATTGGCAACCTGTGCGAACCAGGAGGTTAAAGGGGCTGTCTCTCCAAGTTGGGAGATTGGTCGTAAAGCATTTGGAAAATCAAATCGGAGCACCAAGAGAGGGACTATTAGTTGAGTTTTAGAAAACTTTCGTATTCACAGTGTGTCCATTCTCTAGGTTTCCCGTACATGTTATAGCTGTAGTAATATTCCCTTCAACCTGGAGAGTTGGGACCCATGGAATGGGTGCAACACATTATTGCTTTAAAGGGTCTGCATTTGGTCACCCAATCTCATCAATCCTCTCAGTCCCAAGTGTCCAGCCTTATGCCAAATCTGGCTTTGTTGTAGATAGGGTCATTCCAGGTTTCATCAGAGAGCCTGAAGGAATTATAAAGAATTTCCCTGTTTTTTTGTTTTGTTTTTGAAATTCCTTTTTATACTGGGTTTGAGCTGATTCTCACTGCTATGTTTATGGCAGTCTAGACACACATGATTCACTTATGGACACATATCAATACATACGTTTTAAGGTTCTTACTAGACAGATATATTTCTGTGCGGGAAGTATGGGGTTTTGAGTCCCTTTCACTGAGGAAGTTGTAAGTCTTGTCTATTACGTATTTTTTTTTCGAACGGTACCTGTACTAATATCAATCTCTGGTTTTGTGCATCACCACACCTCTCCTTCCCCCTTAAGCAGGCATAAGAGTGTTTTCTCAATGTGAGAGTCTGTTCTCTTTCCTAACTCACTTCATGTATAGCCATGTTTACAGGACCTTCATAAGTGATATCTTATGATAAGTTTCTTTTTCTCTGTGACATATTTCACTTAGAATCATCGTACCTGAATCCACTCATTTTGCTGCTACTGGCCTTATGACATTGATTTCATGGCTGAGGGATATTCCATCATACGTAAATACCACAATTTCTTGAACCATTTTAGTCTTTCCTGGGATATTTCATGTGTACCCAAGTTGAGGTTCTTGTAAGCAGTGCAGCCCTAAATTTTGTGGTGGCTCTGTCTTATTGACTTTCAGTTTTCCCAAGGTATATTCCCTTGACTGGAAGTGCCCTTGGGTCTGTAGCTCTGTTGTTTACTTGTTTTAGGGAACACAATGCACTCCTCCAGAGAGGCAGTTGGCAATTTACATTCCGCCCATCACCATAACTAGGCTCCCTCTTCTCCAGGGCCTGTCTTGCCTTTCTGGTTTTTACATATTTTGCGGATGTCCCTTTTCTCTGGTGGGAAGTGATACTGCTTTGTAGTGCAGATTTGCATTGCCCGCTTGCTTGCTTGGCCAAACAGGACGTATGCGTTATCTCCTGAATATATTCAGGAGAAAACGCATACGTCCTGTTTGGCCAAGTGCATCATTGTCGAAGTTGTGCCCCTCTTCCTGCGCTTTAAAGGCGATTCCAATGTACCTCTTGAAATCTGTTTCCTGCTATCCTGGCTCGCTTTCAAGTGCGCCTCGTTGCCTTCCCTGAACAGATTTTTGGATGATAGTTTTCCTTTATTACTCTGCCCGTTTGTGAATTGCTGTGCCCCTGGGCTCCATTTCTCAACTCGTTTTTTGTGAGCTGACCGCAAGTCCAAAATTTTGGTTCAGGACCTATACTGGTTCCCAGCGAGTGGCTGAGACTTTGATTAATTCTTCTTCCTGCTGGGAAATTAGAGTGACATGTGCCCGTCCAAATGTCTCTCAGCTACTCTCTCATTGGTTCTCCATATTTCCTTTCATCCTCTGAAAATTGGCAACATGTGAGAACCAGGAGGTTAAAGGGGCTGTCTCTCCAAGTTGGGAGATTGATAGTAAAGCAGTTGGAAATTCAAACCGGAGCACCCGGAGAGTGACTATTAGTTGAGTTGTAAAAACCTTTTGTATTCACAGTGTCTCCATTCTCTAGGTTTCCCATACATGTTATACCTGTAGTAGTATTCCCTTCAACCTGGAGAGTTGGCACCATTGGAATGTGTGCCACGCATTATTGCTTTAAATGGTCTGCATTTGCTCACCGAATCTCACCAATCCTCTCAGTCACAAGTGTCCTGCCTTATGCCACATCCAGCTGTCATTGTAGATAGCGTCATTATAGATTTCATCAGAGCCCCTGAAGGAATTGTATAGAATTTCCTAATTTTTTTGTTTTGTTTTTGAAATTCCTTTTTATAGTGGGTTTGAGCTGATTCTCACTGCCATGTTTCTGCCAGTCTAGACACACTTGATTCCCTGATGGAGACATATCAATACATAAGTTTTAAGATTCTTACTAGTCAGATATATTCCTCTGCGGGAAATATGGGGTTTTGCGTACTTATCACTGAGGAAGGTGTAGGGATTGACTCTTCCGTAGTTGGTTTTTGGAACGGTACCTGTACTAATATGAAACTCTGGTTTTATGCATCACGCCACCTCTCCTTCCACCTTAAGCAGGCATAAGAGTGTTTTCTAAATGTGAGACTCTGTTGTCTTTCCTAACTCAGTTCATGTGTAGCCATGTTTACAGGACCTTCATAAGTGATATCTTATGATAAGTTTCTTTTTCTCTGTGACTCATTTCACTTAGAATCATCGTACCTGAATCCACTCATTTTGCTGCTACTGGCCTTATGACTTTGATTTCATGGCTGATGGATATTCCATCGTACGTAAGTACCACAATTTCTTGCACCATTTTTGTCTTTCCTGGGATATTTCAGGTGTACCCAAGTTGAGGTTCTTGTAAGCAGTGCAGCCCTAAATTTTGAGGTGGCTCTGTCTTATTGATTTTCAGTTTTCCAAAGGTATATTCCCTACACTGGAAGTGCCCGTGTCTCTGTAGCTCTGTTGTTTACTTGTTTTAGGGAACACAATGCATTCCTCCAGAGAGGCAGATGGCAATTTCCATTCCGCCCATCAGCATAATTAGGCTCCCTCTTCTCCATTGCCTGTCTTGCCTTTCTGGTTTTTACATATTTTGCGGATGTCCCTTTTGTCTGGTGGGAAGTGATACTGCTTTGTAGTGCAGATTTGCATTGCCCGCTTGCTTGCTTGGCCAAAAAGGGCTTATGCGTTTTCTCCTGAATATATTCAGGAGAAAACGCATATGCATGTTTGGCCACGTGCATCATTGTCGAAGTTGTGCCCCTCTTCCTGTGCTTTAAAGGCGATTCCAATGTGCCTCTTGAAATCTGTTTCCTGCTATTCTGGCTTGCTTTCAAGTCTGCCCTGTTGCCTTCCCTCAACAGATTTTTGGACGATAGTTTTCCTTTATTACTCTGCCCGTTTGTGAATTGCTGTGCCCCTGAGCTCCATTTCTCAACTCGTTTTTTGTGAGCTGACCGCAAGTCCAAAATTTTGGTTCAGGACCTATACTGTTTCCCGGCGGGTGGCTGAGACTTTGATTAATTCTTCTTCCTGCTGAGAAATTAGAGTGACATGTGCCCGTCCAAATGTCTCTCAGCTACTCTCTCATTGGTTCTCCATATTTCCTTTCATCCTCTGCCAATTGGCAACATGTGAGAACCAGGAGGTTAAAGGGTCTGTCTCTCCAAGTTGGGAGACTGATAGTAAAGCAGTTGGAAATTCAAACCAGAGCACCAGGAGAGGGACTATTAGTTGAGTTGTAAAAACCTTTTGTATTCACAGTGTGTCCATTCTCTAGGTTTCCAATACATGTTATACCTGTAGTAGTATTCCCTTCCACCTGGAGAGTTTGGACCCTTGGAATGTGTGCCACGCATTATTGCTTTAAATGGTCTGCATTTGCTCACCGAATCTCACCAATCCTCTCAGTCCCAAGTGTCCAGCCTTATGCCACATCCAGCTGTCGTTGTAGATAAGGGCATTCCGAGTTTAATGAGAGACCCTGAAGGAATTGTAAAGGATTTCCCTGATTTTTTGTTTTGTTTGTGAAATTCCTTTTTAGAATGTGTTTGAGCTGATTCTCACTGCCATGTTTATGCGAGTCTAGACACACTTGATTCCCTTACGGAGACATATCAATACATAGGTTTTAAGATTTATACTAGTCAGATATTTTCCTCTGTGGGAAGTATGGGGTTTTGAGTCCCTACCCCTTAGGAAGTTGTAGGTCTTTTCTACTCCGTAGTTGGTTTTTGGAACGGTACATGTACTAATATCAAACTCTGGTTTTATGCATCACCCCACCTCTCCTTCCCCCTTAAGCAGGCATAAGAGTTTTTTCTCAATGTGAGAGTCTGTTCTCTTTCTTAACTCACTTCATGTGTAGCCATGAACAGGACCTTCATAAGTGATATCTTATGATAAGTTTCTTTTTCTCTGTGACTCATTTCACTTAGAATCATCGTACCTGAATCCACTCATTTTGCTGCTACTTGCCTTATGACATTGATTTCATGGCTGAGGGATATTCCATCATACGTAAATACCACAATTTCTTGAACCATTTTAATCTTTCCTGGGGTATTTCAGGTGTACCCAAGTTGAGGTTCTTGTAAGCAGTGCAGCCCTAAATTTTGGGGTGGCTCTGTCTTATTGACTTTCAGTTTGCCCAAGGTATATTCCCTAGACTGTAAGTGCCCTTGGCTCTGTAGCTCTGTTTTTTATTTGTTTTAGGGAACACAATGCACTCCTCCTGAGAGGCAGTTGGCAATTTACATTCCGCCCATTAGCATAACTAGGCTCCCTCTTCTCCAGGGCCTGTCTTGCCTTTCTGGTTTTTACATATTTTGCAGATGTCCCTTTTGTCTGGTGGGAAGTGATACTGCTTTGTAGTGCAGATTTGCATTGCCCGCTTGCTTGCTTGGCCAAACAGGGCTTATGCGTTTTCTCCTGAATATATTCAGGAGAAAACGCATACGTCCTGTTTGGCCAAGTGCATCATTGTCGAAGTTGTGCCCCTCTTCCTGCGCTTTAAAGGCGATTCCAATGTACCTCTTGAAATATGTTTCCTGTTATTCTGGCTCGCTTTCAAGTCCGCCTCGTTGCCTTTCCTGAACAGATTTTTGGATGATAGTTTTCCTTTATTAATCTGCCCGTTTGTGAATTGCTGTGCCCCTGAGCTCCATTTTTCAACTCGTTTTTTGTGAGCTGACCCCAAGTCCAAAATTTTGGTTCAGGACCTATACTGGTTCCCGGCGGATGGCTGAGACTTTGAATAATTCTTATTCCTGCCGGGAAATTAGAGTGACATGTGCCCGTCCAAATGTCTAACAGCTACTCTCTCATTGTTTCTCCATCTTACCTTTCATCCTCTGCCAATTGGCAACATGTGAGAACCAGGAGGTTAAAGGGGCTGTCTCTCCAAGTTGGGAGATTGATAGTAAAGCAGTTGGAAATTCAAACCGGATCACCGAAGAGGGACTATTAGTTGAGTTGTAAAAACCTTTTGTATTCACAGTGTGTCCATTCTCTAGGTTTCCTGTACATGTTATAGCTGTAGTAGTATTCCCTTCAACCTGGAGAGTTGGGACAATTGGAATGTGTGCCACGCATTATTGCTTTAAATGGTCTGCATTTGCTCACCGAATCTCACCAATCCTCTCAGTCCCAAGTGTCCAGCCTTATGCCAAATCTGGCTTTGTTGTAGATAGGGTCATTCCAGGTTTCATCAGAGAGCCTGAAGGAATTATAAAGAATTTCCCTGTTTTTTTGTTTTGTTTTTGAAATTCCTTTTTATACTGGGTTTGAGCTGATTCTCACTGCTATGTTTATGGCAGTCTAGACACACATGATTCACTTATGGACACATATCAATACATACGTTTTAAGGTTCTTACTAGACAGATATATTTCTGTGCGGGAAGTATGGGGTTTTGAGTCCCTTTCACTGAGGAAGTTGTAAGTCTTGTCTATTACGTATTTTTTTTTCGAACGGTACCTGTACTAATATCAATCTCTGGTTTTGTGCATCACCACACCTCTCCTTCCCCCTTAAGCAGGCATAAGAGTGTTTTCTCAATGTGAGAGTCTGTTCTCTTTCCTAACTCACTTCATGTATAGCCATGTTTACAGGACCTTCATAAGTGATATCTTATGATAAGTTTCTTTTTCTCTGTGACATATTTCACTTAGAATCATCGTACCTGAATCCACTCATTTTGCTGCTACTGGCCTTATGACATTGATTTCATGGCTGAGGGATATTCCATCATACGTAAATACCACAATTTCTTGAACCATTTTAGTCTTTCCTGGGATATTTCATGTGTACCCAAGTTGAGGTTCTTGTAAGCAGTGCAGCCCTAAATTTTGGGGTGGCTCTGTCTTATTGACTTTCAGTTTTCCCAAGGTATATTCCCTTGACTGGAAGTGCCCTTGGGTCTGTAGCTCTGTTGTTTTCTTGTTTTAGGGAACACAATGCACTCCTCCAGAGAGGCAGTTGGCAACTTACATTCCGCCCATCACCATAACTAGGCTCCCTCTTCTCCAGGGCCTGTCTTGCCTTTCTGGTTTTTACATATTTTGCGGATGTCCCTTTTCTCTGGTGGGAAGTGATACTGCTTTGTAGTGCAGATTTGCATTGCCCGCTTGCTTGCTTGGCCAAACAGGACGTATGCGTTATCTCCTGAATATATTCAGGAGAAAACGCATACGTCCTGTTTGGCCAAGTGCATCATTGTCGAAGTTGTGCCCCTCTTCCTGCGCTTTAAAGGCGATTCCAATGTACCTCTTGAAATCTGTTTCCTGCTATCCTGGCTCGCTTTCAAGTGCGCCTCGTTGCCTTCCCTGAACAGATTTTTGGATGATAGTTTTCCTTTATTACTCTGCCCGTTTGTGAATTGCTGTGCCCCTGGGCTCCATTTCTCAACTCGTTTTTTGTGAGCTGACCGCAAGTCCAAAATTTTGGTTCAGGACCTATACTGGTTCCCAGCGAGTGGCTGAGACTTTGATTAATTCTTCTTCCTGCTGGGAAATTAGAGTGACATGTGCCCGTCCAAATGTCTCTCAGCTACTCTCTCATTGGTTCTCCATATTTCCTTTCATCCTCTGAAAATTGGCAACATGTGAGAACCAGGAGGTTAAAGGGGCTGTCTCTCCAAGTTGGGAGATTGATAGTAAAGCAGTTGGAAATTCAAACCGGAGCACCCGGAGAGTGACTATTAGTTGAGTTGTAAAAACCTTTTGTATTCACAGTGTCTCCATTCTCTAGGTTTCCCATACATGTTATACCTGTAGTAGTATTCCCTTCAACCTGGAGAGTTGGCACCATTGGAATGTGTGCCACGCATTATTGCTTTAAATGGTCTGCATTTGCTCACCGAATCTCACCAATCCTCTCAGTCACAAGTGTCCTGCCTTATGCCACATCCAGCTGTCATTGTAGATAGCGTCATTATAGATTTCATCAGAGCCCCTGAAGGAATTGTATAGAATTTCCTAATTTTTTTGTTTTGTTTTTGAAATTCCTTTTTATAGTGGGTTTGAGCTGATTCTCACTGCCATGTTTCTGCCAGTCTAGACACACTTGATTCCCTGATGGAGACATATCAATACATAAGTTTTAAGATTCTTACTAGTCAGATATATTCCTCTGCGGGAAATATGGGGTTTTGCGTACTTATCACTGAGGAAGGTGTAGGGATTGACTCTTCCGTAGTTGGTTTTTGGAACGGTACCTGTACTAATATGAAACTCTGGTTTTATGCATCACGCCACCTCTCCTTCCACCTTAAGCAGGCATAAGAGTGTTTTCTAAATGTGAGACTCTGTTGTCTTTCCTAACTCAGTTCATGTGTAGCCATGTTTACAGGACCTTCATAAGTGATATCTTATGATAAGTTTCTTTTTCTCTGTGACTCATTTCACTTAGAATCATCGTACCTGAATCCACTCATTTTGCTGCTACTGGCCTTATGACTTTGATTTCATGGCTGATGGATATTCCATCGTACGTAAGTACCACAATTTCTTGCACCATTTTTGTCTTTCCTGGGATATTTCAGGTGTACCCAAGTTGAGGTTCTTGTAAGCAGTGCAGCCCTAAATTTTGAGGTGGCTCTGTCTTATTGATTTTCAGTTTTCCAAAGGTATATTCCCTACACTGGAAGTGCCCGTGTCTCTGTAGCTCTGTTGTTTACTTGTTTTAGGGAACACAATGCACTCCTCCAGAGAGGCAGATGGCAATTTACATTCCGCCCATCAGCATAATTAGGCTCCCTCTTCTCCATTGCCTGTCTTGCCTTTCTGGTTTTTACATATTTTGCGGATGTCCCTTTTGTCTGGTGGGAAGTGATACTGCTTTGTAGTGCAGATTTGCATTGCCCGCTTGCTTGCTTGGCCAAAAAGGGCTTATGCGTTTTCTCCTGAATATATTCAGGAGAAAACGCATATGCATGTTTGGCCACGTGCATCATTGTCGAAGTTGTGCCCCTCTTCCTGTGCTTTAAAGGCGATTCCAATGTGCCTCTTGAAATCTGTTTCCTGCTATTCTGGCTTGCTTTCAAGTCTGCCCTGTTGCCTTCCCTCAACAGATTTTTGGACGATAGTTTTCCTTTATTACTCTGCCCGTTTGTGAATTGCTGTGCCCCTGAGCTCCATTTCTCAACTCGTTTTTTGTGAGCTGACCGCAAGTCCAAAATTTTGGTTCAGGACCTATACTGTTTCCCGGCGGGTGGCTGAGACTTTGATTAATTCTTCTTCCTGCTGAGAAATTAGAGTGACATGTGCCCGTCCAAATGTCTCTCAGCTACTCTCTCATTGGTTCTCCATATTTCCTTTCATCCTCTGCCAATTGGCAACATGTGAGAACCAGGAGGTTAAAGGGTCTGTCTCTCCAAGTTGGGAGACTGATAGTAAAGCAGTTGGAAATTCAAACCAGAGCACCAGGAGAGGGACTATTAGTTGAGTTGTAAAAACCTTTTGTATTCACAGTGTGTCCATTCTCTAGGTTTCCAATACATGTTATACCTGTAGTAGTATTCCCTTCCACCTGGAGAGTTTGGACCCTTGGAATGTGTGCCACGCATTATTGCTTTAAATGGTCTGCATTTGCTCACCGAATCTCACCAATCCTCTCAGTCCCAAGTGTCCAGCCTTATGCCACATCCAGCTGTCGTTGTAGATAAGGGCATTCCGAGTTTAATGAGAGACCCTGAAGGAATTGTAAAGGATTTCCCTGATTTTTTGTTTTGTTTGTGAAATTCCTTTTTAGAATGTGTTTGAGCTGATTCTCACTGCCATGTTTATGCGAGTCTAGACACACTTGATTCCCTTACGGAGACATATCAATACATAGGTTTTAAGATTTATACTAGTCAGATATTTTCCTCTGTGGGAAGTATGGGGTTTTGAGTCCCTACCCCTTAGGAAGTTGTAGGTCTTTTCTACTCCGTAGTTGGTTTTTGGAACGGTACATGTACTAATATCAAACTCTGGTTTTATGCATCACCCCACCTCTCCTTCCCCCTTAAGCAGGCATAAGAGTTTTTTCTCAATGTGAGAGTCTGTTCTCTTTCTTAACTCACTTCATGTGTAGCCATGAACAGGACCTTCATAAGTGATATCTTATGATAAGTTTCTTTTTCTCTGTGACTCATTTCACTTAGAATCATCGTACCTGAATCCACTCATTTTGCTGCTACTTGCCTTATGACATTGATTTCATGGCTGAGGGATATTCCATCATACGTAAATACCACAATTTCTTGAACCATTTTAATCTTTCCTGGGGTATTTCAGGTGTACCCAAGTTGAGGTTCTTGTAAGCAGTGCAGCCCTAAATTTTGGGGTGGCTCTGTCTTATTGACTTTCAGTTTGCCCAAGGTATATTCCCTAGACTGTAAGTGCCCTTGGCTCTGTAGCTCTGTTTTTTATTTGTTTTAGGGAACACAATGCACTCCTCCTGAGAGGCAGTTGGCAATTTACATTCCGCCCATTAGCATAACTAGGCTCCCTCTTCTCCAGGGCCTGTCTTGCCTTTCTGGTTTTTACATATTTTGCAGATGTCCCTTTTGTCTGGTGGGAAGTGATACTGCTTTGTAGTGCAGATTTGCATTGCCCGCTTGCTTGCTTGGCCAAACAGGGCTTATGCGTTTTCTCCTGAATATATTCAGGAGAAAACGCATACGTCCTGTTTGGCCAAGTGCATCATTGTCGAAGTTGTGCCCCTCTTCCTGCGCTTTAAAGGCGATTCCAATGTACCTCTTGAAATATGTTTCCTGTTATTCTGGCTCGCTTTCAAGTCTGCCTCGTTGCCTTTCCTGAACAGATTTTTGGATGATAGTTTTCCTTTATTAATCTGCCCGTTTGTGAATTGCTGTGCCCCTGAGCTCCATTTTTCAACTCGTTTTTTGTGAGCTGACCCCAAGTCCAAAATTTTGGTTCAGGACCTATACTGGTTCCCGGCGGATGGCTGAGACTTTGAATAATTCTTATTCCTGCCGGGAAATTAGAGTGACATGTGCCCGTCCAAATGTCTAACAGCTACTCTCTCATTGTTTCTCCATCTTACCTTTCATCCTCTGCCAATTGGCAACATGTGAGAACCAGGAGGTTAAAGGGGCTGTCTCTCCAAGTTGGGAGATTGATAGTAAAGCAGTTGGAAATTCAAACCGGATCACCGAAGAGGGACTATTAGTTGAGTTGTAAAAACCTTTTGTATTCACAGTGTGTCCATTCTCTAGGTTTCCTGTACATGTTATAGCTGTAGTAGTATTCCCTTCAACCTGGAGAGTTGGGACAATTGGAATGTGTGCCACGCATTATTGCTTTAAATGGTCTGCATTTGCTCACCGAATCTCACCAATCCTCTCAGTCCCAAGTGTCCAGACTTATGCCACATCCAGCTGTCATTGTAGATAGGGTCATTATAGATTTCATCAGAGACCCTGCAGGAATTGTAAAGAATTTTCCTATATTTTTGTTTTGTTTTTTAAATTCCTTTTTAGAGTGGGTTTGAGCAGATTCTCACTGCCATGTTTCTGCTAGTCTAGACACACTTGATTCCCTGATGGAGACATATCAATACATAGGTTTTAAGATTCTTACTAGTCAAATATATTCCTCTGCGGGAAATATGGGGTTTTGCGTCCTTTTCACTGAGGAAGGTTTAGGGATTGACTCTTCCGTAGTTGGTTTTTGGAACGGTACCTGTACTAATATCAAACTCTGGTTTTATGTATCACCCCACCTCTCCTTCCCCCTTAAGCAGACATAAGAGTATTTTCTAAATGTGAGACTCTGTTCTCTTTCCTAACTCAGTTCATGTGTAGCCATGTTTACAGGACCTTCATAAGTGATATCTTATGATAAGTTTCTTTTTCTCTGTGACTTATTTCACTTATAATCATCGTACCTGAATCCACTCATTTTGCTGCTACTGGCCTTATGACTTTGATTTCATGGCTGAGGGATATTCCATTGTATGTAAGTACCACAATTTCTTGAACCATTTTTGTCTTTCCTGGGATATTTCAGGTGTACGCAAGTTGAGGTTCTTGTAAGCAGTGCAGCCCTAAATTTTGAGGTGATTCTGTCTTATTGATTTTCAGTTTTCCAAAGGTATATTCCCTAGACTGGAAGTGCCCGTGTCTGTACCTCTGTTGTTCCCTTTTTTAGGGAACACAATGCACTCCTCCAGAGAGGCAGTTGGCAATTTACATTCCGCCCATCAGCATAACTAGGCTCCCTCTTCTCCAGGGCCTGTCTTGCCTTTCTGGTTTTTACATATTTTGCGGATGTCCCTTTTGTCTGTTGGGAAGTGATACTGCTTTGTAGTGCAGATTTGCATTGCCCGCTTGCTTGCTTGGCCAAACAGGGCGTATGCGTTTTCTCCTGAATATATTCAGGAGAAAACACATACGCCCTGTTTGGCCAAGTGCATCATTGTCGAAGTTGTGCCCCTCTTCCTGTGCTTTAAAGGCGATTCCAATATACCTCTTGAAATCTGTTTCCTGCTATTCTGGCTCGCATTCAAGTCTGCCTCGTTGCCTTACCTCAACAGATTTTTGGACGATAGTTTTCTTTTATTACTCGCCCCTTTGTGAATTGCTGTACCCCTGAGCTCCATTTTTCAACTCGTTTTTTGTGAGCTGACCGCAAGTCCAAAATTGTGGTTCAGGACCTCTACTGGTTCCCGGCGGTAGGCTGAGACTTTGATTAATTCTTCTTCCTGTCGGGAAATTAGAGTGACATATGCCGTCCAAATGTCTCTCAGCTACTCTCTCATTGGTTCTCCATCATACCTTTCATCATCTGCCAATTGGCAACATGTGAGAACCAGGAGGTTAAAGGGGATGTCTCTCCAAGTTGGGAGATTGATAGTAAAGCAGTTGGAAATTCAAACCGGAGCACCAGGAGAGGGACTATTAGTTGAGTTTTAAAAACCTTTTGTATTCACAGTGTGTCCATTCTCTAGGTTTCCCATACATGTTATAGCTGTAGTAATATTCCCTTCAACCTGGAGAGTTGGGACCCTTGGAATGTTTCCCACGCATTATTGCTTTAAATGGTCTGTATTTGCTCACCGAATCTCACCAATCTTCTCAGTCCCAAGTGTCCTGCCTTATGCCACATCCAGCTGTCATTGTAGATAGGGTGATTCCAGGTTTCATCAGAGCCCCTGAAGGAATTGTAAAGAATTTCCCTGTTTCATCTTATTCTCACTGCCATGATTCTGCTAGTGTAGACACACTTGATTCCCTGATGGAGACATATCAATACATAGGTTTTAAGATTCTTACTAGTCAGATATATTCCTCTGTGGGAAATATGGGGTTTTGAGACCCTTTCACTGAGGAAGATATAGGGCTTGTCTCTTCCGTAGTTCGTTTTAGGAACGGTACCTGTACTAATATCAAACTCTGGTTTTATGCATCACCCCACCTCTCCTTCCCCCTTAAGCAGGCATAAGAGTATTTTCTAAATGTGAGACTCTGTTCTCTTTCCTAAATCAGTTCATGTGTAGCCATGTTTACAGGACCTTCATAAGTGATATCTTATGATAAGTTTCTATTTCTCTGTGACTTATTTCAATTAGAATCATCGTAAATGAATCTACTCCTTTTGCTGCTACTGGCATTATGACATTGATTTTATGGCTGAGGGATATTCCATCGTATGTAATAACACAATTTCTTCAACCATTTTTGTCTTTCCAGGGATATTTTAGGTGTACCCAAGTTGAGGTTCTTGTAAGCAGTGCAGCCCTAAATTTGGGGTGGCTCTGTCTTATTGATTTTCAGTTTTCCCAAGGTATATTCCCTAGACTGGATGTGCACTTTGCTCTGTAGATCTGTTGGTTACTTGTTTTAGGTAACACAATGCACTCCTCCAGAGAGGCAGTTGGCAATTTACATCCCGCCCATCAGCATACCTATGCTCCCAGTTCTAAAGGCCCTGTGTTGCCTTTCTAGGTTTTACAAATTTTGTGGATGTCTCTTTTTCTGGTGGGAAGTGATACTGCTTTGTAGTGCAGATTTGCATTGCCCGCTTGCTTGCTCGGCCAAAAAGGGGGTATGCGTTTTCTTCTGAATATATTCAGGAGAAAACGCATACCCCCTTTTTAACCCATTGCATCATTGTCGAAGTTGTGCCCCTCTTCCTGTGCTTTAAAGGCAATTCCAATGTACCTCTTGAAATCTGATTCATGCTATTCTGGTTCCCTTTCAAGTCCACCCCGTTGCCTTCCCTCAACCGATTTTTGGATGATTGTTGTCCGTTGTTACTCTGCCAGTTTGTGAATTGCTGTGCCCCTGAGCTCCATTTTTCAACTCGTTTTTTTGAGCTGACCGCAAGTCCAAAATTTTGGTTCAGGACCTATACTGGTTCCCGGCGGGTGGCTGAGACTTTGGTTAATTCTTCTTACTGCCGGGAAATTAGAGTGACATGTGCCCGTCCAAATGCCTAACAGCTACTCTCTCATTGATTCTCCCTCTTCCCTTTCATCCTCTGCCAAATTGGCAACCTGTGCGAACCAGGAGGTTAAAGGGGATGTCTCTCCATGTTGGGAGATTGATAGTAAAGCAGTTGGAAAATCAAACTGGAGCACAAGGAGAGGGATTATTAGTGGAGATTTAGAAACATTTCGTATTCACAGTGGGTCCATTCTCTAGGTTTCCTGTACATGTTATAACTGTAGTAGTATTCCCTTCAACATGGAGAATTGGGACCCGTGGAATGTGTGCCACGCATTATTGCTTTAAATGGTCTGCATTTGCTCACCGAATCTCACCAATCCTCTCAGTCCCAAGTGTCCAGCCTTATGCCACATCCAGCTTTCGTTGTACATATGGTCATTCCAGGTTTCATCAGAGACCCTGAAGGAATTGTAAAGGAGTTCCCTGATTTTTTGTTTTGTTTGTGAAATTCCTTTTTAGAATGGGTTTGAGTTGAGTCTCACTGCCATCTTTATGCGAGTCTAAACACACTTGATTCCCTTACGGAGACATATCAATACATAGGTTTTAAGATTTTTACTAGTCAGATTTTTTCCTTTGCGGGAATATGGGATTTTGAGTCCCTTTCACTTAGGAAGTTTTAGGTCTTTTCTACCCCGTTGTTGGTTTTTGGAACGGTACATGTACTAATATCAAACTCTGGTTTTATGCATCACCCCACCTCTCCTTCCCCCTTAAGCAGGCATAAGAGTTTTTTTCTCAATATGAGAGTCTGTTGGCTTTCCTAACTCACTTCATGTGTAGCCATGTTTACAGGACCTTCATAAGTGATATCTTATGATAAGTTTCTTTTTCTCTGTGACTTATTTCACTTAGAATCATCGTAACTGAATCCACTCCTTTTGCTGCTACTGGCCTCATGATATTGATTTCATGGCTGAGGGATATTCCATCATACGTAAATACCACAATTTCTTGAACCATTTTTGTCTTTCCTGGGATATTTCAGGTGTACCCAAGTTGAGGTTCTTGTAAGCAGTGCAGTTCTAAATGGTGGGGTGACTCTGTCTTATTGATTTTCAGTTTTCCAAGGTATATTCCTTAGACTGGAATGGCCCTTGGCTCTGTAGCTTTGTTGTTTACTTGTTGTAGGGAACACAATGCACTCCTCCATAGAGGCAGTTGGCAATTTACATCCTGCCCATCAGCATAACTAGGCTCCCTCTTCTCCAGGGCCTGTCTTGCCTTTCTGGTTTTTACACATTTTGTGGATGTCCCTTTTGACCGGTGGGAAGTGATACTTCTTTGTAGTGCAGATTTGCATTGCCCGTTTCCTTGCTTGGCCAAAAAGGACGTATGCGTTTCTCCTGAATATATTCAGGAGAAAACGCATACGTCCTTTTTGGCCAAGTGCATCATTGTTGAAGTTGTGCCCCTGTTCCTGTGCTTTAAAGGCAATTCCAATGTACCTCTTGAAATCTGATTCCTGCTATTCTGGCTCTCTTTCAAGTCTGCCCCTTTGCCTTCTCTCAACAGATTTTTGGAAGATTGTTGTCCTTTATTACTCTGCCATTTTGTGAATTGCTGTGCCCTGAGCTCCATTATTCAACTCGTTTTTGTGAGCTGACGTCAAGTCCAAAATTTCGTTTCAGGACCTATATTGGTTCCCGGTGGGTGGCTGAGACTTTGGTTAATTCTTCTTCCTGCCGGTAAATTAGAGTGACATGTGCCCATCCAAATGCCTAACAGCTAATCTCTCATTGGTTCTCCCTCTTCCCTTTCATCCTCTGCCAATTTGGCAACCTGTGCGAACCAGGAGTTTAAAGGGGCTGTCTCTCCAAGTTGGGAGATTGATAGTAAAGCAGTTGGAAACTCAAACCCGAGCACCAGGATAGGGACTATTTGTTGAGTTTTAGAATCCTTTCGTATTCACAGTGTGTGCATTCTCTACGTTTCCCATACATGTTATAACTGTAGTGATATTCCCTTTTACCTGGTGAGTTGGGACCCATGGAATTGTTGGCATGCATTATTGCTTTAAACGGTCTGCATTTTCTCGTTCAATCTCACCAATCCTCTCAGTCAAAAGTGTCCAGACTTATTTCTCATCCAGCTGTCATTGTAGATAGGGTCATTCCAGGTTTCATCAGAGCCCCTAAATGAATGGTATAGAATTTCCCTGTTTTTTTGTTTTGTTTTTGAAAATCATTTATATAATGAGGTTGAGCTGATTTTCACTGACGTGTTTATGCCGGTCTAGACACATTTGATTCCCTTATGGATACATATCAATACATAGGTATTAAGATTCTTACTAGTCAGATATATTCCTCTGCGGGAATAGGGCTGTTGATTCCCGTTCACTGAGGAAGGAGTAGCTCTTGTCTATTCTGTATTTGGATTATGCAACGGTACCTGTGCTAATATCAAACTCTGGTTTTGTGCATCTCCCCACTTCTCCTTTCCCCTTAAGCAGGCATATGTATGATTTCTAAATGTGAGACTCTGTTCTCTTTCCTAATTCAGTTCATGTGTAGCCATGTTTACATTTCCTTCATAAGTGATATCTTATGTCAGAATGCTCCATGGCTCTTGTCATCATAATGCTCCATGATGCTCGTCCTCACAATTATCCATGGCCATCTCATCACAATGCTCCACCGTCTTGCCATCACATTGCTCCATGTCCTGGTCATCACAATGCTCCATGTCACTTGTCATCACAATTCTCCACCTCTTTGTCATCAGAATGCTCCCTGACACTTCTCATCACAAAGTTACATGCTCTTGTCATCACAATTCTCCATGCAATTGTCATTGCAATGCTCCCTGACCCATGTCATAGCAAGCTCCATTTGCTTGTCATCACAATGCTTCATGACATTGTTATAAAAATTTTCAATGTCCCTTGTCATGACAGTGCTCCATGCCAATGTCATCACAATGCTCCATGACACTTGTCATCACAATGCTCCAGGCCCTTGTCATCACAATGCTCCAGGCCCTTGTCATCACAATGCTCCATGACCTCTGTCATCACAATGTTCCCTGACAACTGTCATCACAATCCTCCATGCCCCTTGTCAGTACAGTGCTCCATGATGCTCGTCATCACAATTACCCAAGGTCTTCTCATCACAATGCTTCAGGGTTTTACCATCACAATGCTCCATGCCCTGGTCATCTCAATGCTCCATGACCCTTGTCATTACAATTCTCCACATCCTTGTCATCACAATGCTCCTTGACACTTCTCCTCACAATGTGATATGCTCTTGTCATCACAATTCTGCATGCACTTGTCATCACAATGCTCCAGGACCCCTGTCATAGCAAGCTCCATGCACTTGTCATCACAATGTTTCAAGACCTGGTCATTAAAATTCTCTATGGCCCTTGTCATCACAATGATCCATGATCTTGTCATCACAATGCTCCTTTACCTTTGTCATCACAATCCTCCATGACACTTGGCATCACAATGCTCCATGTCATTGGCATCACAATGGAACATGAAATATGTCATCACAATGCTCCCTGACACCTGTCTTAACAATAATCCATGATGTTTTCATCACAATGCTCCATGCCATTGTCATCACAATGCTCCATGCCATTGTCATCACAATGCTCCAAGTCCTTGTCATCACAATGTTCCATGCCCTTGTCATCACAATGATCCATGACCTCTGTCATAACAATGTTCCCTGACACCTTTCATCACAGTGCTCCATGCCACTTGTCAGTACAGTGCTCCATGATGCTCGTCATCACAATTACCCAAGGTCTTCTCATCACAATGCTTCAGGGCTTTACCATCAAAATGCTCCATGCCCCTGTCATCACAATGCTCCATGCCCTTGACATACCAATGCTCCATGACCGCTGTCATCACAATGCTCCGTGACTCCATTCATCACAATGCTTCATGATCTTTGTCATCACAATGTTCAATGTCCTCATCATCACAAGGCTCTGTGACCTCTGTCACCACAATGCTCCATGAAATTTGCATCACAATTCTCCATGACCCTTGTCATCACAATGCTCCATGACCCCTGTCATCACAATGCTCCATGCCCCTTGTCATTACAGTGCTCCATGATGCTCGTCATCACAATTATCCATGGTCTTCTCATCACAATGCTCCACGGTCTTGCCATCACAATGCTCCATGTGCCTTGTCATTACAATACTCCACGTCCTTGTCATCACAATGATCCTTAACACTTCTCATAACAATGTTAAATGATCTTGTCTTCACAATTCTCCATTTACTTGTCATCGCAATGCTCTATGACCACAGTCATAGCAAGCTCCATGTGCTTTTCATCACAATGCTTCACGACGTTTTCATCAAAATTCTCAATGGCCCTTGTCATCACAATGCTCCGTTCCCTTGCCATCAAAATGCTCCATGACCATTGTCATCACAATGTTCCAAGCCCTTGTCATCAAAATGCACCATTACCTTTGTCATCACAATCCTCCATGACATTTTGTATCACAATGTTCCATGCCATTGTCATCACAATGGACAATGATATATGTCATCACAATGCTCCCGGACACCTGTCTTCAGAATACTCCATGACTTGTCATCACAATGTTCCATGCCCTTGTCATCACAATTCTCCATGACCCCTGTCATCACAGTGCTCCGTGACTCCAGTTATCACAATGCTTCATGACCTTTGTCATCACAATGGTGCATGACCTCATCACACAACGCTCTGTGACCTTTGTCACCACAATGCTGCATGCCATTTTAATCACAATGCTCCAAGCTCACTCTCATCACAATAATCCATGAAACTTGTCAGACCAATGTTCCATGCCCCTGTCATCACATTGCTCCTTGCCCTTGTCATCACAATGCTCCATGCACTTCTCATCAAAATGCTCTCTCACCACATATATCACAATGTTCCATCACTAGTCATCACAATACTCCCTCACCCCTGTCATCACAGTGTTCCATGACCCCTGTCATCACAGTGCTACATGCCCTTATCTTCACAATGCACCATGACCACTGACATCACAATGTTCCATAAACTCTGTCAGAAAATGCTCCATGACCCATTTCATCACAATGCTTCATGACCCCTGACATTACAATGTTCCATAACCCCTGTCATCAAAATATTCCATGACCCTTTCCATTAAATTTCTCCATGACCTTGTCATCACAATACTCCCTGCCCTTCTCATCTCAATGCACCACGCCCTTGTCACCTAATGCCCCATGACTTTGTCATCACAAAGCTCCAAAACCCTATGCATCACAATGCTCCATGCCATTGTCATCAAAATGATCAATGAAATCTCTCATCACACTTCTCCATGCCCTTGTCATCACAATGCTCCATTACACCTGTCATAACAATGCTCCATGACCCCTGCCATCACAATGTTACACCCCCTTGGCATCCAAGGCTCCATGACCCTTGTCATCACAATGCTCCAAGACCCCTGTAATCACAGAGCTCCATGCCTTTGTCGTCACAAAGATCCATGACGCATGTCAACAGAATGCTCCATGGCCTTCTCATCACAATGCTCCATGTCCTTGTCATCACAATGCTACAAGTCCCCTGTAATCACAATGCTCCATGCCCCTTTTCATCTCAATGCTCCATGAACCCTGTCATCACAATGCACCATGCCCATCATCATAATGCTTCATGCTATTGTCATCACAATGAAATCAAAATGCTCCATGACATTTGTCACCACAATGCTCCAAATCCTTGTGATCACAGTGTTCCATAACACTTGTCATCAAAATGCCCCATGACGCTCGTCATCACTATTATGAATGGATATCTCATCACAATGCTCCATGACCCTTGTCACCACAATCCTCAATACACTTATCATCACAATGCTCCCTGACACTTGTCATTAGTATGCTTCACGAACACTGTCGTGAAAAGGCTCCATGCTTCTTTTATCACAATGATCCATTCCCTTTTCATCACAATGCTCCAAGACCCCTGTAATCACAATGCTCCCTGCCCTTGTCATCACAAAGCTCCATGACACATGTCATCAGAATGCTCCATGGCCTTCTCATCACAATGATCCATGCCCTTGGCATCACAATGCTCCAAGAACCATGTAATCACAATGCTCCGTGACTACAGTCATCGCAGTGCTTCATGACATTTGTCATCACAATGGTCCATGACCTCGTCACAGAAAGCTCTGTGACATTTGTCACCACAATGCTCCATGGACTTTTCATCACAAAGCTCTGTCACCCTTGTCATCACAATGCTCCATGCGTTTGTCAGCACAATGCTCAATGACCCTTGTCATCACAATGTTCCATGCGCTTGTCAGCACAATGCTTCATAACCCATGTAATCACAATGCGCCATGCGCTTGTCATCACAATGCTCCACATCCTTGTCATCAAAATGCTCCATAAACCTTGTCATCACAATGCTCCATACACTTCTCATCAAAATGCTCTCTCACCAATGATATAACAGTATTCCATCACTAGTCATCACAATACTCCCTCACCCTTGTCATCACAATGTTCCATGACCCCTGTCATCAAAATGCTATATGCCCTTATCATCACAATGTTCCATGACACCTGTCATCAAAATGCTCAATGACCCGTTTCATCACAATGCTCCATGCCCCCTGACATCAGAATGTTCAATAATCCCTGTCAAAAACTGCTCCATGACCCTTTTCATCACAATGCTCCATGACACCTGACATCACAATTTTCCATAACCCCTCTCATCAAAATGTTCCATGAAAATTTTCATCAAATTGCTCCATGACCCTGTCATCACAATGCTCCCTGCACTTCTCATCACAATGCACCACGGCCTTGTCATCAAAATGCTCCATGACATTTTTCATCACAAAGCTCCATGACCATTGGCATCACAGTGCTCCATGCCATTATCATCAAATGCTCCTTGAACCCTCTCATCACATTGCTCCATGCCCTTGTGATCACAAAGCTCCATGACGCTTGTCATCACAATGCTCAATACCCTTCTCATCACAATGCTCCATGCCCTTATCATTACAGTCCTCCATGACCTATGTATCATAGTGTTCCGTGCCCTTGTCATCACAATGCTCCATGCCCACTCTCATCACAATAATCCATGAAATATTTCAGACCAGTGCTCCAAGTCCTTATCATCACAATGCTCCATTACCCCTGTCATAATAATGCTCCATGACACTTACCATCACAAGGTTCCATGGCCTTGTCATCACAAGCCTCCATGACCCTTGTCATCACAATGCTCCAAGACCCCTCTAATCACAATGCTCCATTTCTTTGTCATCACAAAGCTCCATGATGCATGTCATCAGAATGCTCCATGGCCTTCTCAACACAATGCTCCATGCCCTTGTCATCACAATGCTCCAACACCCCTGTAATCACAATGCTCCATGCCCCTATTCATCTCAATGCTCCATGAACCCTGTCATCACAATGCACCATGCCCATCATCATAATGCTTCATGCTATTTTCATCACAGTGAAATCAAAATGCTCCATGACCTCTGTCATCACAATGCTCCAAACCCTTGTGATCACAATGTTCCATAACACTTGTCATCACAATTCCCCATGACGCTGGTCATTACAATTATCCCTGGCCGTTTCATCACAATGCTCCATGCCCTTGTCATCACAATGCTCCAACACCCCTGTAATCACAATGCTCCATGCCCCTTTTCATCACAATGCTCCATGACCCCTGTCATCACAATGCTCCGTGTCTACAGTCATCACAATGCTTCATGACCTTTCTCATTACAATGGTCCATGCCCTGGTCTTTACAAAGCTCCATGACGCATGTCATCAGAATGCTCCTTGGACATCTCTCACAATGCTCCATGCCCTTGTAATCACAATGCTCCATGCCCCTTCTCATCAGAATGCTCCATTGCCTTCTCATCACAGTGCTCCATGCCCTTGTAATCACATTGCTTCAAAACCCCTGTAATCTCAATGCTCCATGCAACTTTACATCAAAATGCTCCATGCCCTCGTCATCACAATGCTCCATGACCCTTGTCATCACAATGTTCCAAGCCCTTGTCATCAAAATGCTCCATTACCTTTGTCATCACAATCCTCCATGACGCTTGGTATCACAATGCTCCATGCCATAGTAATCACAATGGACAATTGCATATGTCATCACAATGCTCCCTGACACCTGTCTTCACAATACTCCATTACCTTGTCATCACAATGTTCCATGCCATTGTCATCACAATGCGCCACACCCACTGTCATCACAATAATCCATGAAGCTTGTCACACCAGTGTTCCATGCCCCTGTCATCACAATGCTCCATTCCCTTGTCATCACAATGCTCCATGACCCCTGTCATCACAATGGTCCGTGACTCCAGACATCACAATGCTTCATGACCTTTGTCATCACAGTGGTCCATGTCCTCTTCAAACAAGGATCTGTGATCTTTTACACCACAATGCTCCATGAATATTTCATCACAATGCTCTGTGTCCCTTGTCATGAAAATGCTCCATGCCGTTGTCACCAGAATGCTCCATGCCCTTGTCATTACAATGCTCCATGCCCACTGTCATCACAATAATCCATGAAACTTGTCAGACCAATGTTCCATGCCCCTGTCTTGACATTGCTCCATGCCCTTGTCATCACAATGCTCCATGACCCGTTTCATCACAATGCTCCGTGACTACAGTCATCACAATGCTTCATGACATATCTCATGACTATGGTCCATGCCCTCGTCACACAAGGCTCTGTGATCTATTTAACCACAATGCTCCATGAATATTTCATCACAATGCTCTGTGTCCCTTGTCATCAAAATGCTCCATGCCTTTGTCAGCACAATGCTCCATGACAGTTGTCATCAAAATGCTCCTTTTGCTTGTCAGCACAATGCTCCATGACCACTGTCATCACAATGCTCCGTGACTCCAGTCATCGCAATGCTTCATGACCTTTGTCCTCACAATGGTCCATGCCCTCGTCACACAAGGCTCTGTGACCTTTGTCACCACAATGCTCCATGCCCTTGTCCTCACAATGTGCCATGCCCACTGTCATCACAATAATCCATGAAACATGTCAGACCAATGTTCCATGCCCCTGTCATCAAATTGCTCCTTGCCCTTGTCATCACAATGCTCCATGACCCCTGTCATCACAATGCACCGTGATTCCAGTCATCACAAAATTTCATGACCTTTGTCCTCACAGTAGTCCATGCCCTCATCAAACAAGGCTCTGTGATCTTTGTCACCACAATGCTGCATGAAATTTTCATTTACAATGCTCTGTGTCCCTTGTCATCACAATTCTCCATGCCCTTTGACAGCACAATGCTCCATGACATTTGTCATCAAAATGCTCCATGCGGATGTTAGCACAATGCTCCATGACACATGTCATCACAATGTGCCATGCTCTTTTCATCACAATGCTCCACATCCTTTTCATCGCTATGCTCCATAAAACTTGTCATCTCAATGCTCCATGCACTTCTCATCAAAATGTTCTCTCACCACATATATCACAATGTTCCATCACTAGTCATCACAATACCCGCTCACCTTTGTCATCACAATGTTCCATGACCACTGTCATCACAGTGCTCCATGCCCTTATCATCACAAAGCTCCATGACCACTGACATCACAATTTTCCATAACCCCTGTCACAAAATGCTCCATGACCCATTTCATCACAATGCTTCATGACCCTTGACATCACAATGTTCCATAACCCCTGTCATCAAAATATTCCATGACCCTTTTATTAAAATTGCTCTATGACCCTGTCATCACAATGCTCCCTACCCTTCTCATCACAATGCACCACGCCCTTGTCATCAAAATGCCCCATGACATTTGTCATCACAAAGCTCCATGACCCTTGGCATCTCAATGCTCCATGCCATTGTCATCACAATGCTCAATGAAATCTCTCATCACATTGCTCCATGTCTTTGTCATCACAATGCTCCATTACACCTGTCATAACCATGCTCCATGACCGCTGCCATCACAATGTTCCACGGCCTTGTCCTCACAAGGCTCCATGACCCTTGTCCTCACAATGCTCCAAGACCTCTGTAATCACAATTCTCCATGCCACTTTTCATCTCAATGCTCCATGAACACTGTCATCACAATGCACCATGCCCATCATCATAATGATTCATGCTATTGTCATCACAATGAAAACAAAATGCTCCATGTCCTCTGTCATCACAATGCTCCAAACCCTTCTGATCACAATGTTCCATAACACTTGTCATCACATGCCCCATGACGCTCGTCATCACAATTATGCAAGGTCTTCTCATCAAAATGCTCCATGACCTTTGTCACCACAATGCTCAAAACACT